>NC_134700.1:285960241-286260241 GCF_043290135.1 Rhipicephalus microplus
GTCAGGAATAGGTACGATTATTGCACTAATTGACCCAGAATCTTTAAGAGGCCTTATGTTACGCATGCTCGGCCCCATAAATGGGCAAATGGTAATATCCAGCAAAAAAAAAACAGACTCCATTAGCAAAAGTATGCTTGTGTACTTCTAACTGCATGCCACCAGGAAACACACAAAGAAATTGAGAATTTGAGGCTCATTTAATTAATGTTTTCTTGAGAGTTTAATCTACCAACACGGCCAGAACTTCACACGTTATCCTATTATCGTTTAACACATGATGATATTATGGAAACACAAGTATAGGCTTTTGTTTATATTGTCATGCATGTTTATTGCTTTCTTTTGATGTGTTCAAGTGCCACCTACAAAGACTGTTATCAACGCTCAAAGGAGAACGTGCCACAATATTTTAGAAGCTTCGTGATTGTTCGAGTTCATTCTGTTAGGATTACATGCAGAACACAAGCAGTCAAGTTTATTTGAGAGATAACGTGAGCACCAGCAATAACACTACGAGGTTCGATGGCTGCTCCATAAAGGACGATGTGTTGCGCCGGTGATCAGATTACTCGACGGCCAACGACTGTTCAGGCCGCTGTCGATTTGCAGTGTGAATCACCTGCATATTGTCCTTTCATTTTCCAAGCACAGGTTCGCCCAAATAAAAAGTTAAACACCCTGACTGCTGCCTTCACTGTCACAACCATGTGAGGATATTGACCTATGCGTGCTTTGATATACCAACAGTACACAATGCTTATTTGTCACACAGTCCACTCAGCAATGGTGCAACTGGTATGAAGAGTGCAGTGAATGAAACATACTTCATCTTGGCTTAGTTCACATTATACTGCAAATGTGTGAGAGGGTAAGCGGGGGTTCTCTTGCAGCAAGAGGTGCTTCTGAAAAAAATTGCATGTATGGTGCCTAATAAATTTAATAAGTTTGATGCAAGTCTGTGGCCTGGGTTTTACCCTGCATTCTACATCGGTGTTTTATTTGCGAAGCAGCTTCGTCTGAGCTGTAGCTAGAATAACTAAGAAGATGGGTAGCATTGTTGAGTGAATGGCCTTCATGTTTTTGCGTTCTCACTGGCAGCCTGCAGGCTCCACTGCATTGCTACATGTCACAGTGGTTGAGCACTAGCACCTTTACATTTCTTTCATCATGTAGAGTAGGAGGGTGGTATAGCATGTATACTGCATGCTTTGACACCGAGGCATGTTCTGGGCATCTAATTTACGTGGCCATGTATGTGGCCATGTTATGTTGCCCTGCCAGTGCTTTGTTCTGTCATTCTGCTTCTTGCACATCGTGTAATATTTATATATGTATGTTCACCAGTTAAAGATGCTTATTTTTGAGAAAGCTTTGTATCGCAAAATTTTGTGCAAATGTCTCATTACTTCCGTTATTAGTTACCCAGCAAGATAGCTATAATTTCGTGAATATAGGACAAGAACAGACACAGTCGTAGGAAATTATGAACAGCACAGCCCATGCATATAGCTTCATTTAATGCCGAGAAGTCAGCATTAGGCTGCACGAGTCTTTTGTCATTATATTGTTGAGAGTAAAAAAAAATACAGTAACTGAATTCTTATGTAAATATCTGCAAGCTCCTCAACTAATCGTAAGTGCTTCATTTTAATTTCTTCAATGTAAACTATTAACATGTTTGCTGCGACACGATTTCTTGAGGTCTCGTTTTACGTGTGTAATGACCCACCGGTAGGCCACTCTGCATGTTATCCAGGTGCACTGTAACCCGCCAGAGGGTCCGGTGGGTCACAGAATCCAACACCAGAAAAAAATTCTTTGGATTATTTATTACCTCTTGCAACAAGAATCATACCTGTGTCTTCATGTCTGATGAAGCTATCATATCAGCAAGCAGATGCATGCTCACAACATCGGTACCGCATAGGAACACAGGCTACGACCCACCAATGGCTTACGCTGTAGTGAACATCTTAATATGGGCTAGTTAAATGAGAATAGCACCAGCAAACTGTGGACTTTAAGTTTTTTTTTTTTAGTTGTACCAGCGCCTCCTCTATTCCTCAGTGCCCGGGCGAAAGAGCGAATTTCAATAGGAAGCGGCCGTTGGCGCTAGTGCGCTTTTTCGCCGCCAGGCGCCGCAACTGTAGTAGACATGTCGCCATGTCGTCTCTCGCGCAAACGAATGTCACGGCTGCATTTGAAGCTGCTATACGACTCGGTTTTCAGCTGTATTCGCATTGTTTAAGGTGTAATGGAAACTTGGAAACGAGAATCGTGAAGCACTTGTTGTTCTGAACACCCAGCTCATTTCAAAGACATGTGTCGTTCGCGACTACTTGATCAAGGCGCTCGCGTGTCATCTGCTAGGCCGATACCAGATAGCCCATGCCAGTAATCCGTGGAAGAGTGCTTTGTGACCATGGCGTTCGCTTGACTGAGAGTTGATTTTTTTTAGAGAAGCCTTTACCAGAGCTAATATTACAAGCTTGGGTGCCTAATGTTTCTCGATGCTTGCTACTCTCTAGTGGCATAACACGTTATGCGCAAGCCTGGAGCTCATGCACTAAATAGCTCAAAATGCCACTAGACTGCTTCAAGGGATATAGGTCATCATCCGTTTCTTTCGCAAAGCATTACATGTGTTGCTACCGAGAAAAAGCAAGTGTCAGAAGATGAGCAACTCTAGTTGGTGATTTCACCATTTGGGAGCTTAAACAATGAAATCATCGTGAAATAAACAAGAACAGCTCGATATGCAGCGCGATTTCTGCGATCATGGCCTACGTTTCGAACAGGCGCTGTTAAAGTCTGAAGTCTAATGCCGACTCTAAACTTGAAACAAGGTGACAGGCGTGAACAATGCGGCCTGTGATCAGTTGCTTAAGCTTGTCTGTGTATTCGTGGACGGATTGTTGTAGTCTTAATATCCTGCTGCTCAGCTCTGTTTCTTTCTTCTTTTCCCTGGCCTCTTAATTCGTTAGCAAGCAGACTAGAGGCCGAATGGCTGTGTGGTGCCCATGCGCTCCCATTCAGCTTTGGGACATAATGTTAGTGTTGCACATGGCAGTGATCGTGAGGCAGCGTTGTTACTGATAGTTTCATTTGTTGACTATTCGGATGCAACGCACTCCCGTTTAGTGATACCAATTGCCATGTTGCCAAACGTGAAGTCTTCATCCACCACTACTTATAATATATAAAATAGTCAGGATGTAAATGATAGCTGCGTATTAGAGTGTAGCCTAAAGATTTATTAGGAGACCAATGGTTCTGCCTGATTACTGCAAGCACGCTCCCCCGAACACCAGCGGAAACTGCAATTTCACCGAGTTACAGCCGTACAGTTCATTAAGGTGATAGCTTTAAATGCCTCAACAAAAGCGAAAATTGATTGGCGGCAACGTCCGGCGTCTTCTCGCGTCGGCGGCGTGAACATGGGTGATGCAAGAAATCATCATCATTATGTGAAAACGGCATTATATGACGCCACATATCATAAATGTTTGCAACGTATCAGAAGATCAGATAGCTTTACGGCATCATATAATATCTTCGCTTCGTTGAAATAGGCCGATCATGAGGGCAGTGCATAACAAGCTGAGAGGCAGACAGCTAGCTTTGTCTCCGATCCTTGAGGCAGTATGAAAACTATGTTAGGTGCAGAAATATTCGGCAGGGAAGTAGGAAACATTCAGTGTATTGAATCGGAAGAAAACGGGGATAGTTCTTGCCTTTCATACATCTCAGGTGAATCTATAGGGGGATAGGCGAGTTTTTTTTTTTTTTGTAAGTAATGAGAAATGCAAAAAGACAATTTGATTTCTTTCCATCGGATATGCAGAGCAGTACACAGCAGGATTATGTACTGAGGCATGCAAATGATGAGGCTGCAACAGCTTGAAAGAGAAAATAAAATGCAAATGCTATGAAATTCAAACGCATATATCGAACTGGTAGCACGGTCTGACAGAGCTGATGAAAACATTGCGCTGCTATGTTCGTGTTACTTTTCATTCCCCCTGTACCCATGAAAGCCGGCGAGAAACATGTATGCAAATTAACTCACATGAAAACATGACTTCGCAAGCTTTCTAATACGCGTGGCTGTCTAGTGCCAGCTTCCCGTAGTCTACTTGCGCAGCGCCGCCATGCGGAAGCGGCAAGCAGAGCGTGCGCTCAACGCCCTGATGAGAGCGTTAGCCCAGACACTGAAAAAAATAGAGGAGGTGCTTGTTGTACACAATGTAGCTGTCTCAAAGAATTGTATAAAATGAACTGAGCTCCATGTCTTTTGTACATTTCAAGCTGCAGTTTTTTTTTCTTTTCTTGTTTTCAGCTTAAACGACATCGTGTGGACTCAGTACGGCGTCTGGCAGCCCACCCAGTGCTCCCACTCTGTAAGCTGCTCACACATCTTGTGACATTGGATCTTCGCTGGTATCAAGCTTATCATTCTGTAACTTTTGTTTAAACTTCCAGTGGAGTATTCATTGGCTTTGCTGAATTGTATCAAATGCCAAGTTGTGGCATTGTTTGTATTAGTTTCTGGTGCCACTGTGAAATATGCACTCCTCTCCCAACAACCACTAAGGTCATCAGAGTTGCTTGTGACTGAGTAGACCACACCTCTCTGGTTAAACACGAAAAAAAAAAAAAGTTTAATTTTCAGAAGGCAGCAAGTGTTTACAACCGCCCATGTGTTTACAACCGCATGCTTTGCAAGGATGCAAGTTTGAAACAAATGAATGAACTCCTACGTGCTTTCTAAACGTTACAGCTGTCATATTTGCAGCAGATGAAAACGGAGGATGTCCATGCCTGCTGATCCAGATTGTGAACTGTTCTAAAATGAATATACTTTCTTTGTGCGCAGAACATTTAGGAAAAGAAGTCAGATAGGACAGACTGCTTTGTCCTATATTACTCTTTTTTTCTGAAACATATTCCTTTTAGAATGCTATACCAACTAGTCCAAGTAGCCGCTCTTTTGTGAACTGTTGTTGAAGCTGGGGGAGAAAGCTAGGCAGCCAGGCGGTGTCATTATTTTACACTAGGTACCTGATATGAAAAAAAAGTCAATAAGGCAGGGTATGTGTTCAAATCGCCACCGCAGGTTACAACCCTGCCTTGTTTCACGCTTTGTAGCACCCATTCGCACCCTACACAGAACCTAAACTGCATGAATTGGTTTCGTCCAGCATTGTGAACTGTGGCACTGTTTCAGACCTCTCTGGCTGCCAGGATGGCTCTGTCACCCTCTGGGAATGGGGCCATGCGCAGCCCGTGTCAACACCGAGGCTGGCAGGCACCTTTGCCAAAGTAACCAGCCTGATGTTCAACCAGCAAGGGAACAAGGCAAGAAACCCTTTCCTCCAAGGTTTTGCTGCTGCTGTAGGTAGTTCCTTACCGAAGGGATCTCCACCAGGCCTCAGTGAACTTACACGTGAAAGTTATTAAGTACCATCTAGAAAAAATTTCAGTGGAAGAATTTATGTGTCTGGGTTTAGTATTAAGTGAGATGGAAGAAACTAAAATGTTGCATCACCATGTTGCCAAAAGGCAAACTTGACTCCCTTTTCGCTTTGACTAGTGACCTCAAGTAACGTTCCTTTACTGCCTACTCTCGTACCTAGGTCAAGTGACTTCAAGGGTATTGAAGGCTTTGCATGGGTTGATTTACTAATGTTACATGCCACATTTGTTAATCTTGCAGGCAGCACACATAACACTTGAGTGGGAACGGCACAAGGAACTGAGTGTAATAAAGGGTCAGACAACGGCACTGACTAAAAATGAAACATTTATTCTTTCAAGCTGCGTTAACTAGTTCTATCATTGCTCTCATAGGTGTGATACAGAATGTAGAAATATCTTTTTTGTTTCAGTTTGGCGTCACTGATGGTGATGGAAACCTGAGCCTGTGGCAAGTCAGCATGACATCCACAAATGCAAAGCCCTTTTTTGTAAGCTCCTCATTTCGCAGTCGCTTGTCTCGACTTGTGTTCACCCTACATACATCAGTAGTTTCATAGATCGTGTTAGTTTTAAAGGCATTTAATGGTATAAAGGGCTCACTCAAAACATTATTTTCTAAGCAATATAAAAAAAGTTTGAACAGGAGATGAATGACAGTGAAGAGTAACGACATAGCTGCTAGTGTCATCCTTTCTTTTCATGTTTATTCTATTTGCACTTTTTTTTTTTCGATACGTTACCAGCTCTCCTAGATGGCCATCAGTCTAGATATGGTTTAATGAACTTATGTGTATTAATTAACCACCTCTATTGCTACATTTTAAATGAGAATATGCATTATGCACATGACTGCATTTGTTAACATCTGTTGTTATATGTTCACTTTGGTGAAGTTCTACTTATGTGTATTAATTAACCACCTCTATTGCTACATTTTAAATGAGGATATGCATTATGCACATGACTGCATTTGTTAACATCTGTTGTTATATGTTCACTTTGGTGAAGTTCTGTAGTGTCCTAATTTGCTTCAACAACTCTTCATTCATTTAGTATAACATTATCGGGTAATAGCACTTAGCTATGCAACATAGAACATGCTAAGGGCATGCTGTTTGTCAAGTGCTTATGGTTTAAGTTAGTGTTTATTTTCACATTAAATGCCACGTAACTTTCATTCAATCTTAATTCTTTCTTACGTATGAAGCTTGCTCGGCAAACTTCTTTTGCTCGCACCTAGTCCAGCGGCGGCGGCCGGCGTTTTTAGCCAGTGTCCACTTCTCCGGTAGCCGCTCACAACATCGTCTCCGGTGATTCTAATAATGCTCACTAGATGGTGCGCTGCCACCCAAGGTGTCGGTTTTCGATGGCCTGCATGCTCCCCTCCTCGCGACTACGTCCACTTTGTTCTCGTCGCTTCGTAGGGACGGTAGCACGTGACAAGTTCCTACGATGAGTGTACGCACAGGTACCGATATTCTTTCAAGCCCCTCACCTGCCTGTTCTCGACCCCGTTGAAGAGTGCCTGATAGCATTTGACTCACGGCAGTGGCCAGTATGGCATAAAGGGGCAGCTGGTTAACATGCCGGTTGACATGGCCAGCACTGTGCAGTGCCGGCTGTGGAACGTGCCGGAAAATGCGGCCTTCGATGTACACATCATGCACTAGCTTGTTAACAGAAATGGTCTCGCCAAGAAACGCCCCGTGCACCTCCAAGCAAGCTCTTCCGACATCTTTCACTTGGCAGATATGGTGATGATTTTTTTTCACCCATGTTTAACGAAAATGGCAAAATTTTTGTGCTTTTCAGTGTGTTGTTATGCGTATAACAGCGCAGATTAGTAACCTTTAACAAGAAGTATGCAGCTTAACAGACAAGTTGATCGGGCTAGTTAGTGATTATTCATCATTGCAGGTAGCAGGAAAGGCTTGCATCTAATGTTTCGTGCTGCCTAGAATTATAAAAAGCATTCGACGAGCGGGAACAGCTTGCTTCACATTCCTGACTGTGAGGGTTTCACTGATCTCATTGTGTCTCACACTGGCAGAGTGTGAAAAGAAGTTAGGGATGTTCAAATAGGTGACAAATGAAAGTTTTCATTTCTAAGAATAAAAAAATGCGGACGGAACACTACCTCAGACAAAGCAACACTGAAGCAGTTGGCAAACTTCAGATCACATAGATAAATAAGGCAATACCTAATGCATTTCAACTCTGAAAAGTTCTAGTTATCAGTGAAAACATTGGATAAGTCCATTCAGGGACTTCCAAAATCACGTGCAGAGTTTGGTAGAAAGAGTCTCAGTCTCAGTGCTAATACTGGAGATGGACTGTAAGTTCAGCCACACCAGGACCCCAAAGTCACAGTGGCACGACGACAAATGATTTGTCACGTTACTATAGTCCCTTATGTTTCGTGCCCCTGAGAAATAAGCACAGACAATTCTCATAAGTTTGCCAAGTATAACTTGGCAGACGAAGCACAACAGGAAACACCTTTCAGCATGTCCTGACCATCACCTTGTCTTGCAGAGTGCATCATGCCACACCAAGCAAGCCAGTGACTTTGCCTTTGTGAGCTCGTCTAGTTTGATAGCGACGGCGGGCCACTCGACGGAAAACCGCAATGTCTGCCTGTGGGACACGCTGCTTCCCCAACGCAAGGCACTCATTGCCTGCAAGTATTCTCCTCTCAACTTGCCAGTCATTGTACTGTATGAAGAGGGTATCATAGACTTAGGTCGGGGTCAGTTAATAGATGAAAATAATTATATTTCTGTGATATAAATTATTTAATTATTATTGCAATATTAAGGACAACTAGTGGCAGCACATATTGCATGGGGCTTGCAGTGCATAGTGTGTGTGCATCTTGTATCGAGATAATGTTTAGCTCGCTTAAAATTGACAGGCCATGTACAGATTGACTCTACATTAAGCATAATTTTTATATTTCAGCCTTTTCTTGTCACGAGCATGGTAGTTCTGCAGTGGTGTTCGCACCACAAAACCAACTCCTGATCTCGGCTGGCAAGAAAGGCGACGTCTGTATCCTCTTTTGCCTCTCTTTTTACCTGGAGGCATCTTCATAGTCTTTTCAAGCATGTGGCTCATTAGTTTACTCATATTGTTGTTCTTATTCTTGACTTTTCTTGAAAACATGCTTCAAAACATTCGTTCCAATAACTTTAGTGCTTTGTTTAGGTTTATATTTTATATTCTAAAGTCCAGAAAATTGATGGGCTGTGTATTCTCCACTGGTTGCAAGGTTCCTAGTCTGGGATCCAGCCACAACAGGTGCCTGCTAAAAGAGACAACTCATGAAAATGCCCAGCTCGTTAAAGTGCCCACGTACTTCCGTATACTTGCAGACCAATGCCTGCTCCTTCATCTCCACCATCCCCAGTTTATGTGCGACATGGGTGTAATTCTTGCTTGTATACAGTCCGCATCACATTTAGTGACTTGACTTATAGTTCGGGGAGTGACGCTTAGTAATCTAATTACACCTGTGGCATTCTCTTTCAAAGCATCTTCTGTCGCATTTCATTGTCCGACTTGTACACCGGTGTGCATCCACTGTAAACTGCAGTTTACTGTAACCCCTTGACTCAATTGCCTATAGTCATATTCGACGTGCGGCAACGGCAGCTGCGCCATAAGTTTCAGGCGCACGAAACGGCCATCAAGTGCCTTGCCCTGGATCCCCGGGAAGAATACTATATCACCGGATCTGCTGATGGTGACATCAAGGTATAGTTATTCATTCGTATGTCATCATGTATCTCGAAGTACTGTGCAACTTGCTTGATCTTATGTGATGCTTGCATACTGAAGTAGCACACAGGATAAAGTGATACCAACAACTTGCATAATATGCTACACAGTGGACTCTCAGTAAACAGAAATCTGTTGAACGGAACTGCTGCTTAAATGGGACAACTGCCTCTGATATGACTGGTTCCATCTCTGCATACTGCACCCTGACTCACCTCTAAGTAAATGGAACTCCTGTTAAGCAAAACACGTTTTCCAAATCCCTTCAGGTTCCAGAGTCCACTGTATTACGTTTATGCTGGATGGGGAGTGGCACTCTATGCGACTTGTGACACTCTTGGCCGCCCATGCTTTTTTCTAGCCTGTCTTGCAACAATTAGAAGCTATTTTATCACTTGGGAGTAATTCCAGATACAAAAACAGTAGGCTTAGACAAATAGTGAATCTTAGGTTATAAACCAATAGTGATTTCCACCAGGTAATTTTAAATCTAATATCAAACAGCATTCATACCTCAAAGAAAAATGGGTATATTTGTCACGTTATAACTAACCTGCACAATTTTCTTTTATTGAAACAAGGCCTGTGCAAATGTCATCTTTTTTTATGCTTCAAAGGAACTGAAAACAATTTTGAATGTTAGTAGCAGGATTTCACTTTCGGTAGAATGCAAGTGATAACCTATAATATATGTTAAGGATTAAAATTTGCAATACCTAGAGCATATAAGTCGGTATAACAAGCTTGTAAACTTAATATCTTCATGTAACCTTAAAGTGCACCTTCGCGGCAGCGTAGATTTCCCCTTAATAAGTGTTTTCACGGCATAGCACCATTTCACTACATTGAAACTACTTTTACAGCAAGTTACACGCGAACTAGTATATTACGGCCGCCAGATAAAAGAAAAAAATCCAGCGACTTAAACAAACACTTTCACGAGATAGCACACCAGTGCAGTGAAACCAGCTTTACATGAGGTTACATGGGGACTAATATGGATCTATTCATTCGTTTCAAATATTTCAACAATTTAAATTGCAAGTACTGTGTTATTCGTTCTACAATTGAAACATTCGAATATTCGCACAATCTTAGAAAACATCATTTTGTTGTGCAAATGAGGGCTAGTTGAAGTTGCGTGCAGCCTTTCAACTTCAGAGGCAACACCCAGCTGTGTTGAAAGGGAATTCATACTGAGCATGACTGTAGACTATGCTGCTTTTGGTAGGAGATGAGAAAACGGCGCAAACTTCATTGAACTTCACTTCACCTACAGGTCTGGGGTCTGCCAGTTCATGTGCTGCTGTACGCCTTCCCCAGCGAGCACTCTCGGAGTACGCTGTTCCGGAACATTGGTATGGGCGTAACACACCTGCTGACTGATGCCAAGGGCCGGCTGTATTCGTGTGGCGCTGACGGTTCCATGAAGATGCGCCAACTTCCCGACCGTGACGCTGTGGTAGCCAGCTTCACCTAGCACGACAGCCCATCACTACGTTTTGCTTCTCTGTCCCTGCACCTTTCAATGTCTGACATTGTGCTGCATTCAGAGTGATTGCAACGCGAGTTGTGTGGCTTTGCAAATGTTATCACTGGAGATAGTCGATTGCTACAATTATGTATCCATGTTCCAACCATACCCTGGTCTTGTGTAACCTTGCGAGCCCCAAATAGTTTTCCAGCGATGGAGCAAAGGGAAGCAGAGATCTGCCGAGGGCTAGTTCCTGATAAGAAGCTTTCTCGGCACTCTTTGTGAACCTGTCTCCCCCCCCCCCCCCACCTTTTTTTTTTACTGTGCTCTTATAAATATACATACCTCTGTTGTTGAATGTGCAGTGTAGCTGTGATAAATTTTTCCCCACTTTCCCGATAAGTCACATTTGCCACGTGGTCTTATTCCAAGTGACATTCCTCTCAATGTGCAAAACCAGGGTGCGGCTTCAATGGGGGAGATGAAGCCATCTTGGATATACGTTTGTTTTATGCAAATTATGCACTGGCTGTTGATTGCTTGGTTAGCCATTGTGCGTGGTAGGTGCACGGAAGCTGTTCAATTGCTAGTCGAATCAGCGGTTGCGGTTTTTCTCCCATACTGCTGACAAAGCTGAGATGATTAAATCAAATGTGCGCAGTCATTAGTGTAGAGAACTAAAGCACGTTTGTATATATGTATTTATGACATCAATTTTTGCTTATGCCATTGTGTTCTACTTAGCCTTATTTTTTAGAAGCGACTATATAGAGATGGTGATGATGGAACGTGCAAATTGTCTGAAATAAAAAGTTACAGTGGGCATCTGTGTTTTGTATTTGCATAAAAAGACATCCACATTCATAGTTACTTTTTTTTAATGTTCCTTTACAACTGCTCAACATAGTTCGGGGGAAAACAAATAACTGGGCAAAGGTTCCACCATAGTTCAATAAAGACCGAACTCCCTTCGAACATAAGCCCATGGAACAATGGTAACAGGAGCAAGAATGTTTGACACTTATGGAAGGTCGATGCACGGTGAAGCACAACACTCACACTGAAGTTTCCAGGGCAGCATCTCGGTTGTCATCTTCTGCAGATGCAATATTGGATGGTCGGCAGCTAGCCAGTGGCTCAGTCACTGGCCTTCCGTTGTTGCCTGGTAGGATGGCGTCTGGCAATGGAAGAGTCATTGTAGAAGACAAGAAGTTCACATTTGGAGACTCGCTACTCTTGGGTGGCTGTGTGGTGTCCCTGCGACGAGGTGTGGTCTTTTCCCGAGAGGGTAGGCTACAGTAACAATGAGACGTGAAAAACCACTTCTTCCCAGATGAAAGGTGCACGGCACCATTCTTACCTTGACTTCAGCTGCTCTAAAATGTCCATGAATGCAAGGTAGTGTTCATGCGTGAACTCCTGTTAAGGTTACAGGAAAAAAAGGTTGGCTAGTGAATCCGAAAGCTCGAGCAGCAATTGTTTCGCTTGTGAATGGAAGCACGTCTCGAACTATGCAACATCTAACCAAATGCAAGTAGTCTGACCAGCAGCGCTTTTAAAACAGCAATAGCTGCCAAGAGAACAGGAACCGAACACTGAATTGGGATGTTGGAGATGAGCTTGTCCACCTCCTGAGGAGCAAAATGCACTGGTTCAACAAAATTGAACATCGTGAAATCGATGAAAATTGAATTAGCGTTTTTACGTTTAAGTTGCCTGTATTGGCCAATGGAATGAAGTTAACCACGGTTTAACAAATTACGATAGGTTCTTACCTTCGGACTGTGCCTAGCATGTTCGTACAAGTCCAGAAATTTGTGTACAGTGCGAGGATCGCAATTTGCGAACGGTCCCCCGTGAAGTTGACGCAGAAGGAAGACGCGGACATCTTGTCCTGGTTTGCGGATCCGTGTCTTATCGATTCCTCCAATGTGCTCCTCTGGGGTCGAAAAAAAAAAGCGGTGAATTGCATCTTCTTGTTGTTCGTTTATATCGTTTTCACGACGGCACAGAGTAACGTGTAAGAAATCCCACCACGCAAGCAAGGCGTGCGATTAGTTTACCTAGTTCCGAAAGCTTGTCCACAACACCCATGCGAAGCAAATGCTGCGGTTGCACTGCAATTGAGAGTGCACAGGTCCGATTTACACACTCATCACATGCACAAATCAGCAAGAAGTCTACACGCGATCGAGTCAGCGGCATCTACCTTGAGACAGGTTACTATGCTCCGAGAGGCACTCGTTTGGCTTGAGTAGTGTAGGCTCGTAGGCTATATCTTTGATAATCAGCAGCCGCCTATCAACTTCATCTTTCAGCGACTGAAAAAAAAACAAAAAAGAAGGCGGCGAGATAAATGTTAGGCGAGGATCCTACGTACGAAATGTAACATGACACGCGCTAGATTATTCGCTGTGTCTAAAGGTACGTCGGACGTACCCGAATACCAAAAGCTAAAGGTACGTCCGACGTACCCGAAACCGTGAGTCTAAAGATACTTCGGACGTACCAGAATACTAAAAGCTAAAGGTACGTCCGACGTGCGCTTTCTCGCAAGTTTTCACTCAAGCGACTCAAGTTCCACCTGCCCGTCCGTCGTTTTCAAGCAGTTCGCACGACTGACCTCTTAGACGCGCGGATCCGAGAAAAAAAAAGTTTTCGTCAACGAGTTTGTAGTTGGACGCGCAGACGTTGCACCGGTTACATCAGACGTTGCACGGGTTGCACTTTCTCGCCTACTCAAGCTTGGTTTATACCACGGAAATGTTTATTCCTCCGTGGTTTACACGCAGCTATTATATCGCTTGATTAGGAAAAAAAAAAAGTTTTCGCCATCGGGTCGATTTCGATGCAAGTAGTACAAATCAATCCATTCCAATCCAGTTCTTGGAGTCCGTCCGAGTCTGTCAGGTGTTCTGTGAGTCTGTCTTATCCATAGTCTTATCCGTCCTACTTGTGTGGCGCCATTCTCCCGTCTCTTCAGTCAGCGTGTTACAGGTGTTCTGTGGTGACCGTTCCGCAGCACGTGCGGCGCCAGTCAAGTGTTCCCGTTCCGCAGCTCGTGTGATGGCTGGCAGCAAAATGAAAGTTGGGGACAAATTTCCAACGTTCAGGGAACTGGAAGCTGCTGTGAAAGGATACAGTGAAGAGAAGTTCGTGCAGTTTTACAAACGTGACTGTCGAACTGTCACAGCGGCGAAGACCAAAGTGAAGCGTTTTCTGAACGAACGACTTGGAATGTATCAGGTGGTTTACTGCTGTATCAAGGGGGGCAAGTCTTTCAAGAGCCGCAGCAAGGGGGAAAGAGATACCAGGTGAGGGCCAGCACTGGTCATTGTTTCCTTTGTGTTTCTTTCTGTGCTGCCAATCCACCATGGTCAGCGACGTGGTTGCGTTGTACACATCATGCATTTAGACGATTGTTTCCTGAGAGACATTGAGCATGTGACAACGGATCACTTTCAGCACCTTTCAGGCTGGATGTCCGGCGTTCGTGAAGTGCAGGGCCTCTGACGATGGGAACTTCCTGGAGGTTATTGAAATGAATGAGGACCACAACCATGAGTTATCGAAGGTATGGAGTTCCTAAGCATCCTTAAAAGTGTGCGACAGTATCTTAATGCCCTGTCCTTCATCCCTCACCATGTGTTGTTAAATTAAGCCAATACAGCTTTTGCTGTTACCTGTTCATATTGGTTAGTGAAGTTCAGTTCTGTTTTTTCACAGAAACAAACCTGAGTTTTGAGGTTATACAGGGTGACATGCACCACTGAAATATACTTTTGACGAAATGTTTGACGTGCTTACTTGATCGCGCAAAATGTTCTCGCTCAATTCTCATTGAGCTGGTAGCACCAGCACAGGGGATGCGAAGTTTTGCGATGTCAAATTAATGGGATCAAAGCAGTACATGCAGGTTCATTTCTTATTCACACTCAGAGGAATTCCTGCTGCATCATTATTACATTGAGGCAGATTAACTGCAACTTGCTTGTCATCAAAGCCGCCATTCTACAGTGCTACTACATTCAGGAACTGTGTCCTTGACATCACATGCGAGCCATATATAGGAAACACAGATTTACAGTTACAAGCATGATAAGGTGAGATTGAAGTGAGCTTGCTTGTGCTAAGAACCTAGATGCCATATATGCAGAATGTTGTCTGCACTTGTTTGCTTCACTCTGTGAGCTTGACATTGCATAATGCAGTTAACCTATAATTGCATATGTAGTTCAGTTTAACATTGAATGAAAAGTTTATTTTATTGCAGTTACTCTACAGCCACCTGCCACAAACCAGAGCATTAAGAGAACCAGGGGCCAAGGAGGAAGCCACACAGCTCTTGGCTTTGCATGCCAACAAGAAGTTGGTTAAGAAAAGGATAGAAGAAAAGACGGGGAAACTTGTCCTGCTCAAAGACTTGAGCAATGCGGCCTCTTCCCTCAGACCACAGACAAGGAATGACCTCATTAAGACTGCAGCTCTTCTGCAAAATGAGCATGGTAAGCACCTGATATTGTAGCACAAGTTTTTAAATAATTGCATCTGGGTTTTCCAGTGGGCTTCAGAGAAACTCGTATGTACAGTCGGCCAAATCTTTTACATTTAGACCATGAAATTTATTTCTACAGGTACAGACTACCACATCCTTGCTGATGGGGAAAACTTCCAAGGAATTTTGCTGTCCAATGAGTCTATGCGGTCAAATATGGATGCCTACCCAGAATTCCTAGGAATTGATGCCACCTACAAGCTTCTAGAAATACGAACACCAGTCTATGTGATGCACGTTGAAGACTCCAATGGAGACACAGAGACAGTATGTGTTGCAATTCTTGTGAATGAGTCTGCACCCACTATCAAATGGATGTTGGAAAAGTTCAAGGAACTGCACCCATCTTGGCCAAAAGTAAAGTGTGTCATGGCAGACAAGGACCTTTTGGAGCGTGACCTTCTCAAAGAAAGCTTCCCGCAGTCGAAGGTGCTCATCTGTGTGTTCCACACTTTAAAGACTTTTCGACGCGAGATTGCCTGCAACAAGATGAACATCACTGCAGAGGAAAGGGACCAAGCCCTGGCACTGCTCCAGAAGATGGTCCTGTCACGATCGAGTGAAAAATTTGAGGAGCTTCAACTGGAATTTGACAATAATGTTTGCCAAGAGATCCGCTCTTACTATGACAAAAACTGGCGTCCCATCAAGGATGAGTGGTACACTGGACCCAAGTTTATGTCTGAAAACTTTAACAACACTACCAACAACAGAATTGAAAGTCTGAACGCAAAACTGAAAAGTGTTATAAAAAAGAATAGCTCCCTTGAAGAGTTTGTGTGCTCACTTTTCACAGTATTGAACGCCTTGAGCGATGAACGTGACCACAGAGCATTGACAAGCATATCCAAAAGACCTTGCAAAGCACCTTCTAGCCCTGAAGAAGCTATGTATCAGGAATCATTGACTCCCTATGCCTTTAAGCTTGTAAGGGAGCAGATCTACCTGTCAGCCAAGCGAGTACCAAGTGACCAAAAAGCAGATGTGTTCACATTCGAGGCGTCGTCTGGCAACACGTCAACAACAAAAACTAACTGCAATTGTTCCTTTTGGAACGCTATGAGACTGCCATGCCGGCATGTGTTTGCAGTTAGGCGGACTCTGAACATTAGTCTCTTTGATGACAAACTTTTTCTAAAAAGGTGGTCCAAGGCATATTACTACTGTCATCAGAGAGCCTTCCTTTCTCAAGAGAAGTGCACAACTGAACATTCCATTTCGGAGCAGGCTGCAAAACCTCGGAGGCCAATGTCGCAGCATGAGAAATACAGGGAGGTATTTCCTACATGCAAGTACATAGCTCAACTTGCTGCAGAAGAAACAGGTGAAAGATACCAGGGCCGTCTAAAAGTTTTGTTGGCACTCTCTGAGGCATGGGAGCAAGGGCGCGAAATTGAAATCGTGGAAGTGTTGCGTCATGAAGCCTCATCCCCTTCATCACCAGAGCAAGTCAGACGCCAGCTGGAGCTGACTGTGTCCGTAGAAGAGAATGCAGAGTCACCCAAAGCTGCATCAGGTGAGGATTGGGACACGTCTGAAACTGCAGATCAGAATAATTCACATGATCAACCAGATCTGCCTCAAGCACCTTTAAGCCATACCGGGGCAGAACCACTTCATACCACTCCTGAGAAAGAGCAGCGTGCCCATAATGCAGGTGCATGCGAAACTCCTGATGAAGTGAGAAAGGCACAGCCACGCGAGAATACCTTGGCCCCTGCAAGCAGCGCCGGGCCTTCAGACTACATGCGCGAACGCCTCGGAAAGCTGAAAGTGCCCGCTAAGGTGAAGTCACGAGGTCGACCCAAAGGGGCGGAGAAAACCGTTATTGGGCTTCCACGACGGCGGCAGGGACCCCACAAATCAGCAGCAACACTGCAGCCATTTCGCGATCTGCCTCCTCAGGAAAAGGAGCTCAGGATCCTAAGTTGCTTAGTTCCTCAGGGCCTGCTAAGTGAGGTTCAGCAGGGGAAACTGCTACTCGGTGAGTTGTGAGATTTACCTTTATTTATGCTTAAATTTCCTATTTTGTTGCAACTTCAGTCGCTATCTAAGGTGTAGTACGAAGGTGTCTGATATCACCTATAGGGCTGCAACTACAGCTACATTCTGTAAGAATATTGAGTGTTCAATTCACAAAATAAACCTGAGCCCTAGAAATAAGTTCCCCTTGTTCAGATTCATAGCATTCTGTTGTACCTTAAAGCCATCTGATGGCAGGTTCAGAACACTTATTCAGTAATTTTTACAGGTGAGGACCAGGTGGAAACCATACCTTCCAGGATTCCAGAGACAATCCTCGACGAGGAAGTTCACCTTGACTGTGTCCAGAAATACTTCACTGAAGACGGCTGGACAGCTGTGCTGGCAACAGTCAAGGTGAAGAAGCAAACCATAAAGTGGAAATGCAACGAATGTCGGGACCTGTTAGAAGAGGACCCTTCTGTGATTTGTGACTTATGTTTGTGTTGGTTCCACCAAATCTGTACTTCACTGAGCAGCCGCAACAGGAATAGTTCCTGGTTTTGTGCGAAGTGTGTAGCAGCAGCCCAAATGTAAAGGAGCTGCTCCGTGAGTGGAACACAGCGATGGGAAACCTGCTGCAATTGCTCCTACGTGCTATATTTTGTTAAAGCTGGTCCATACATGCTACAAATGAGCAAAATTACTCCAACCTGCTACGTTTTGTGAAAGCTACTACATTAATGCTACAAATGAGCAGAATTGCTCCAAAGCTTCTACGCAAGCAGGGTTTGCTTCTACGCAAGCAGGGGAGCTCGCAAGCAGGGTTTGCTTAAGCACAACAAAAGATGGCTGAGTGTATGCCCCACTGGCATGCTTATAAAAAATGGAAGAAAGCTTAGTGCTGTTTCATGCGAGTGACATTTACATGTATTGTGTGTCTGTGTATTTGTTCCTATTATTCTTCATACAATTGTGATCCTTTGATTAAAGCTTGCATTAGTTGTGCCTTCAGTGAACACTGAATTCATTCATTGTATACATAGTTTGCATTGACGTCACCATGGCCGCCATCTTAGGGCCCCCAGCTACTTTGAGATGCTGGGTTAGCTCAAACGGTGACATAGGATTTGTGCCGGTGCCCTTCGCGTTCCTTTGATTCCCCACAGCGCGCCTTGCGAACAGAAGAAAGTGGGGACATCACAAAAGAACACGGGGACCGAACAACTGTGTGTCCTCCTCTGCAATGGTACTCTCTAATGACATAAAAAGTCACGGTTGCCGCCATCTCGGAGCACCCAGTGCAGAGAACCTGTCTGTGATGTCACGTGAAAACTATGTATAATAAGAGCATTAAAATGCTATCTGGCCTGTCTTTTTCGTTTTTGCAACCTGCTAAGGAGGAGATCATGAGAGCACCCAGGCGTAGGCGGCTAGCTAGTTAGTGATCTAACTTGGCTAACCAGATAAATAAATTCGTTTGGTTTGCTAAGAAATGCTTTGCATTTAAAAATCTTACATCTTGTTTTTTTCCCTGCAGTAATTAGCTAACGACCCGCTCATCTGGAAACCTCGTGGACTCAAGCGCGCTGGTTAGTTTTTGGGAGCCGGTCGCAGTTACGGTTTCAAAGGTCAGCGAGTAGGTCGGCTCCCAGAATGGTTTTCGTGCAAACTCAGCTGGCTACATAGGCGCATATCACACAAAACCGCGTTCGCGAGAGTACCGCACAGAACTCTTTGCCCGAAAATTGCTCTGCCGAGGGAAGGACATCAGCCTCTGTACTTACGTGCGAGCCTCCCCCTTTCCGTTCAAAAGATCTGCTAGGAGAGAACGGCACCGCCGACATCGACGCCGTTCGTCAACCACGCGATGCTCTAAGTTTTCCATTGTCACCGGTAGTACTCGCTCCCTGTCAGTCTTTTACGTGAGCAGGCTCGCACGAAGGCTCGTTTCTTCGTATATATGCAAAAATTGGTACGCGGTAGCCGTGGACCCACCCGGCAACTCCCGGCGTACGTCCGACGTATCTTTTTTTTTTTTTTAGACTCAGTTTCGCGTACCCCCGACGTATCTTTAGACTCACGGTTTCGGGTACGTCGGACGTACCTTTAGCTTTTAGTAATCGGGTACGTCCGACGTATCTTTAGACTCACGGTTTCGGGTACGTCGGACGTACCTTTAGCTTTTGGTATTCGGGTACGTCCGACGTACCTTTAGACACACCGTAGATTATTACATGTGTTGTCATGATGCACTTGCCTTCGACACACCGTGGCCTATTGGCACGTGGGGGCTGTGCTTTGACTTGAGGGTGAATCGCATTATCTGCCTTTTAGCGAATATAAACAGGATGAGAAAGGTCTGCAAAAAACGCCAAAATCGAGATATCAAGAACGGTACACAGTTCGGCACATCTCGCGACGCTTACCAGGACTCCTAGAGCGATACAGATAATGATAGCAACTCCAGAGAGTCGATCTGCCATTTCAGCAATTCACTGAGCATACTCGAGCGATAAAGAAGTGCGGCTGCGCTCACGCTTGAGGGTATGAGCCAAGATCTTCCATGCGACAAGACAAGAGTTCCTTTACAGTCTGACACGATCAGCATCCAGGCAAGTAGCGCGATGAGCACGGAGTGCAAATTGATCTTGATACTGGTTCACTGACAAATTCAGCGAAACGCGAAGCTTCATCGCATAGTTTTCATCCCAGCTGAGGATTTTTGAACGTTGGTCGCGTCGTTCACTGCCCCAATGCTCACTTGTACTACAGTGTACTAGAATCACTCTACTTGTACGACGAGTTTCGCAAAAGGTTTGCAGACCTCTAGGAAATGGCCGATTGGCTGCGCTTGTTGTGTTTTGCCTATTTTGCCAGCGGCTTGTGACACGTGACCGTGATGCTTTTTGTCCGATACCGCCCCAAAATGGCAGACAGCGACTCGGAGAGAACTCCGAACGACGAGAAAATAATAACGCCACTACAGCTAGGACCGCGAGTTGTAACCATCTGCAAGACCGAGACGGGATTTGGCTTCAACGTGCGCGGCCAAGTCAGTGAAGGCGGCCCTTTGAAGAGCATCAACGGCGAACTTTACGCACCCTTACAGCATGTCAGTGCGGTGCTCGAAGGCGGTGCTGCCGAGGAGGCTGGCATTCGACGCGGCGACAGAATCTTGGAAGTGTACGCATCATCTTGTGCTGTTCTGTTGGTGTTAACGGTTCTCGCTGATCTGAAGTTGAGCCCCATTCGTGTTGTGCCTCGCGCGCCTGTGGTTGACGGCTGTGGATAGCAGGCGAAGTTCAGTTTCGGTAGAGTTTAGTTAGGCTTAATGTTTTTCCGTGTTTTCTGTGCCAGTGCTGGTTTTCGCCTGTTCGCGAGCGGACCGCTACGCGAAAAGGTGCCTGACCGAACCTGAAATGCATCTTCTATTCACTACTTATGTCTAAGCGCTACATCAGCGAATCTTTGAACACAGAGACAGCGTTTGGCATGACAACTTCTAGCAGCTGATGCAGTAAAGACGAGTGGTTGAAACGTAATGTTCACTTGAACGGCATTATGAACACGTCGATAAGACACTGTTCTCGACACAAGATGAAAGTGCCCAAATGCCCGAGGCGTTAGCATAGGAAACACAAAAACGAACGTCGGGTAGGTGTTTTGGCTGCGAGCTTTAGCCAGAAAGCTACATCGCTCGCGAGTCATGTGTCCTTGTTACCTCCTGATCGTTTCATTTATCAATTTTCCATTGCCTTCTAGCAATGGGGTTAACGTAGAAGGAGCAACACACAAGCAGGTCGTGGACCTCATCAAATCAGGCGGGGACAAGCTTACGCTAACTGTCATATCAGTCACTGCACAGGTACGTCAAAACGTAGTTGCGTGCAGCAGCTACAGTGGGTCGTGCGCTAGAGCACGGTCATAATGCGGAGGCTGCTTTTATCCCCCATTGCCAGGAGGCCGAGCGCCTTGAGCCCAGTGATGACTCTTCAGGAGTTTCATACATCGACTACAGCGAAAAGCGCTCGTTACCCATCTCAATCCCGGACTACAACTATCTCGAGAGGTCCAATGACAAGTTTGTGGTGAGTGTGCTTCTCCCTCCCACTCATTCTTCGCTGCCTCGTAAGTTCGGTGCATTGTTAAACAATATCTAAATTTTGCACTCGTTGGGGGCTTGTGCTTTTCTAGTGTCCTTCTAATTTATTGAAATGTCGCCTGTTGTAGCCGTGTCGGTGAAGAAGCTCTGGTATTGCAGCAACCGTCAGATTTTTGTTGCAGCAGTTGCACATGTAACAGACGGGAGGGGCGGGGAAGTCTGCATTTGGCGCAGTGGCAAGCTGGGTAGAACACATGCTCGTGACAGCAGCTTGTATACATAGATTTGATTAGTAATTGCTGTGTAATTACTAAAATGTATTATTTTATTTGTTTGCTATTTATCAGACAGCTACTCAATGTCGTGAAAACGTTAACTGTTTCGCTTTTTGTTTTGCTTCTTCATCAGAGCAGCATTTAATACTAAAGGATGAGGCAGCTGTGCTGTGCAAAGTACAGTTTGCCAATAGCACTGCACAACCCGCAGCTGTGTTGTCGATCCCCTTAGTGTATGCTTCATCGTTGCACATTGAAAAGTGAATCAACTGTCATCTTTCATAATTTTGCTGTATCAACAGTGCAGTTTGGAAACATGTATCTAAGAGGAACATGTTCAGTGCTGCGCACAGAGCATTGAACGGTAAAATGATTGATGCTACCAGTACTCTGTGAGGGATTGAATCAGGATTGAGTTTAATGGTTTGCTAGTTGGGACAATTCCCACTGGGAAGGTCATGAAATGCATGAAACAACTAACATTGTAATTAGCAACAGATAAGTCATTAGAATGATAAGGTTGTACACTGTCATTCTTTATGAAAGGGAACACGCAAACGCATGGCCTGCACTCTGTGGGGGCTGCCTGCAGCACCATCAACTGACAAGTGAAGAAAGCATGTTCGCTTTTGGCATCATCAATGGCTAAGCAAGATAATGAGTCATGGCCGGTAGACAAGCGCTGCTAGATTACGTTCCCTCACCGCTCGCGCGGCGAGGGATATCGGGCGATTAATGCAGCTTGTGCCGTGGTCGCGCACGTTTCATATGTTGGCAGTGGACTACGCACTACAGGCGTGAGCCGAGATAGAGTGCAATCTAGCAGCGCTTCTCTACCGGCCATAACTCGTTATTTCTTGATTATTTCTGGCAACAGATGACGCTGAAAGCGAACTTGTTTTCTTTTGCTGTCGGTTGATGGTGTTGTAGGCAGCTGCCGCAGAGCGCAGGCCGCGTGTTCTCTTTCATAAAGGACGACAGTGTACAAATTCCTTATATAGTGTGCGCATTTATGCATGGTAGGAATGAAGATATTTTCATTAACATGGATCACCAAGGTTCTCAATGTTTTATCCAAATGTGCATAAAACTGAAAATGACACAGGCAGGCCTTTTGGTGACATTAATAACATTGTGCTTATACCACTACCTTGTGGCATGAAAGTGATTGCTGTTTAGAAAAACAGAAAAAAAAAAATGTGCGCTTTGGAAACTAAGGAATTTGCTTTTGTAAGCAACATAATTTCTTTAAGCATTTCGTTCGTTGCTGAAGTCGACTAACTTTTTTTTTTTTCAGTAAGGAAGCCAGCTACAATAACCAGCTGCATTGCTATAAATGAATCCATGTGTCTGTAAACCTTTTCTTTCTCTATAAAAATAACATGCTAAGTGCATGATCTTGCGATAAAATTAAAAGTGCTTAAATTTCCCAAGCTTGTTTCTGGCCTCTTTTACCCAAAACACTTTAAGGAACCTGGCTTGTTCGTAGCGTGTGATAGATTTAAATGCTGTACTGTTAGCTTTTAGGCGACTAGTTTCTTCCTTTTTGCTGGATTTATTCCTTTGCACACATTTTCAATGTTGCTAAATTCCATGTGAACTCGGTCTACTGCTACTAACACAGCTGCAAATGCATGTTGTTGTGCCTGCACAAAAAGCACAGCTCATGTATAAAATGCTGGTAGTAAAGTGAGCTTGCCCATTTTCTTCGAGAAGTTGCGTTCGTTGACATCATTATACGTTGTTCCCTGTAGGTGTATAACATTTACATGGCCGGAAGGCATCTGTGTTCACGGCGTTATCGAGAGTTCTCAGTTCTCCACATGAACCTCAAAAAAGAGTTCCCGGACTTCGCCTTCCCCAAGCTGCCGGGCAAATGGCCATTTTCACTGTCGGATCAACAGCTGGACTCGCGAAGAAGGGGCCTCGAACAGTACCTAGAAAAAGGTGCAGCTTAGTTGGATCCCCGTCTGTCATGTGTTGCGTACTGCATTGTACAGTTGCATTGTGGTCATCGCAAAACACTGAATTACTCAAACTGATGAATGAAGGAATCCTCCATAGCACTGTATATCATAATTGGGATAAGAGATCAGTTGTTGAACGAAGCCAGACTTCAATTTCTGGTTTAATTTCCATTTTAAAACTCTGGCTCCCGAATGTTGATTTAATGCTGTGTATTTCAAACAATTTTCTTGTGTTGAGGCTGTCATGATATAGTTACAGGGACACTAAAGCCAAATAACGATTTCCGTCAGAGTGAAAGCTAAATGTATGACAACATCTGAAACGACAATATTATCAAGAACAATGTCCTACTTACCGAGAAATTAAGGTAAGTGCACAAGAACACAAGCGCCGCACTAGGACATTTTCAAAATGATCCCGATGACATCAGACCACCTACAATTAATCGCTAGTAATCGATCTAACTGCAGCACTAAATAAAGAACCTTCCGTGCATCAAGAGGCACAATAAAATTCTGCTTCGTTTCTGTTTGACTCGTGGAAAAAAACAAAAACGCCAGCCGTTACTATGGGCAATGGTGCGAGTGGTTCAAAAATTCAATTTTCATGTGGTTAGGCGGGACAGGTAGTGCCATCTAGCTGGGCAAAGTTGAAACAAAAGTGTCTGCAATCTTGAAGCCAATGCCGGAAAATTGATCAGTGGCCATTGTTGTTGCTGTGGCTGCCGTTGCTTTCGGTCTGCTGCTACTAACACAGTAAAGCCGGCAATGTTGTGCACGGCAACGGTGACGTGAGACTGTGCGGTCGGTCCGCTTCTTGAGGCGGGTAATTTGAAGTGCGCTAACCCGATGAGGAGCGCTAAACCTTATTTTATTTCAAAACAGGCCCTTGCTTGGCACAAAAGTAACACTGAGGTTTCCGGACTGCCATTTCAACAATCTACATCGATTTAATAGTTGGCTTTAGTGTCCCTTTAACACTCTTTCAGCTTTCTCAGTTCAGTCTTTCTCCTTTGCCCTACAATTAACAAGTCTTATATTTACCGATAAACTATAGTTATGCCCTGGCAGAAGTCTTTAAAATATGTGATGTTACACCAAGCTATTGGACAGCTATCATCCATGTTCTGTTGTTTACCTTTCCCAACTTATCAAACATACTTTCGTGGCAAAAGTGCGGTTTTGAGTTGTGGTTAAGATTTTAGTTGCACTGATGAAATAAGCTCAACAGTTAGCATTTATCGTTCGTTTGTTCATACTCGAGTGTTGTTCTCTTGCCTGCATTTGTAAGATTACGTTTCTGAAGCAGTCTTTGGTTTTTCAGTAAAACTTCTTTTGGGCCTAGTTGGTTCATACCCCTATGAGTCTTTGGTTTTTATTCTCCCGCCTAGTGTGTGCTGTTCGAGTGATTGCGGAGAGTGATACTATGCAGGATTTTCTCACGGACATGGACGATGAACATGTGAGCATTGTCAACCGCTTGTTTTTTACTTTTTATTTGCTACTGTTACCTTCTTTTATATACTGAGGAGCACGCATAACTGTTCGAGCATTTTTGCACTGGGTTGAAACAGAAAAATTTTAATGCCTATAAAATATGCAGATTTCACTTTTGTAGTTAACTTTTAAAAGCATGGAAATTTTGTAAAGAAATATTTCATGGGATAATTGACAACACTCACATCTAATGGAATTCTTCATGTGAATTGTACAAGGAAAGAAATATGCTTATACGTTAGTGTGTCAGCTTTAAGTTCTTTAAAGTTATATAGCTTTTTGTGTAATAGCCATTCCTGCACAGTGTTTAGTGTGAGCTCTACGTGCACATAAAGCTTTACCTTTCTTTTGTTGCCACTAAACTGCTGTTATGACTGCTGCCAAGTGTGTGCTGTGATATAAATTTGTACATTCCGGGTGAATTAAGTAAATAACTAATTTTGCTGTCAAATAGTGGGAGGTTGCCTTAGGCGTCGTGACCCCACTGTAGCACCCAGTGGGGGTTTGCATGCTGTAGTAGTCTCTGGGCCAAGATACACTTGTGCTTTGCCTTTCTTTCTGAGAGTACAAGTGCAAATTACATGAGCCTGCTTGCTTTGATTTCTGTGCAATATTTCACATGCTTGCCGTTCTTTGTTCTTGGCTCTGAATGAAGGGTGGCAGTGCATCACTGGTGGACATCAAAGTGCTACTGCCTGACCGAACAACTATAGTGGTGAAAGTTCGCAAGAACAGCACCACTGAGGAGGTACAGTGCATTTCGTCCCTCATCACTATTTCTCTATTCAAATTTCTTTCAGCTTATAACAAAATTCAAACTTGATTTTTATTTCGTTTTAGAGGAAGGTGTTTGTGGTGTTGTGTATATGCATGCTTGTGTGTGTGTTTTCAAGTGCAAATGCACTCTTGTTTTGTGTGTGCCATTGCTATTTTTTCAAGAAGACAATGCACTGTATATATAGTTATGTCTTTAGGCTACTTTGTGCCTAAATCACCATAGAGTTTCCTAAAATTAACTAGAGGGGACTCTGGCACTGCGATCATTCAGTGACGATGGGAATGATGGGTAGTACACGGATTTGCCTTGTCTTTGTACTTGCAGGAAGCGAATCGCACTTGTGGCTTCGTTTATAACTGTGTTTTGGTTTTGTTTTGAAGTAAACAATGATCCACTTTGAACTTCTTGACCTTGTTTTAAATGGCAAGCCTAAAAGGACAAGGTGGTAAAACGCAACTGCTGAACATTTGCCGATTTTTGTTTCGTGAGAAAACAGCTTCAAGCCACACGAACACACATGGAGCCAGAAGTACGTAGATTGGACAAATACGTGTACTACCCATCATTCCCATGCTCGCTGAAACACAGTGCGTTGCAGCTATTATAGGCACTACCGCCAGAGTTCCCTCTAGTGTATATTTAGGAAACTCTATGTATATTACTACGTTGTGATTGGAGGTGTTAAACTATAATTCTGTGCATAAGAGATTATGGCACCATAATGTGGGGAAAGTAGTGCTATGCCATCATGTGCATAACCAGTAAAGTCGGATTATATTGGCTTATATCTGTTTCTCTATTTCAATGTGACCGGATTTCACAGACTAAAACTGCTATATGTTATTGCTCAGCGCAAAACACACTCCAACGTATCAGAACATTCTTGAATGTTTTCAGTTATTTTAATTTATTGCTTGCATGACACAAAGGACTGTGCACATTTTGCAAAGCACGCAGGCACTAAGGATATTGCTAAAATTTATGATGATGCATTTGAAAAAATCTGCACATTTTACCAAAGGGGGTAGATGATCATTGACCATGCACGTGTGTGTATTTGGTAGCTGAATGTATTTACTAGTGATACAGCATGTCTTGAGGGTTTTCGAAATTGTTGTACAGCCAAGGTGTACTTTGTAAAGGTTCTCACGAGGATGTGATATGCCTTAGCGGCCAACTGACCTTCTCTGGCATACCAGTGTTGGTCATTTTGCACAACTTTATTATTGCTTCAATGCAGCATGTTGTGCATGTCTTACCTTGGCATCTTTAAGGCAGGATTCCTCCAGCCTTTTGCTTTTACTGACAAGACCATCAAAGCACTCTTTTATTTTAAACATAAAGCTATCCTGCTATATAAAGGTATTATTCTGGTTGTTGAGTTACAAATTTGCCATGTTCATAGATAAAAACATGACACTGGATGTTGTAGTTGGTCACTCATGTGTGGTATGGAGGCTTTTTATTTTAAACGTAAAGCTGTCTTGCAATATAAAAGTATTATTCTGGTTGTTGAGTTACAAATTTGTTATGTTCATAGATAAAAACATTACACTGGATGTTGTAGTTGGTCACTCATGTGTGGTATGGAGGCTGTTTGTCCAAATACTTGCCAGACATGCCTCCAGAACTTAGTCCAAGCCCCATGTTCAGTGTAAGACATCTCAACCAATGGTTGGTAGTGGCCTATTCTTATAGCACCCTTGCTTATGTTATTTTTTTCCGCGTGTCTACTTTTCTCTTTGCTTTCCTTTTCATTTTTCATCCCCATTCCCCCTCCCCTTAGTGCTGGGCAGCAAACCGGATGCTACACTTCTGCTGAACCTTTCTCTCAATTTATTCTCTCTCTCACAATCAATGGTAGTAATGGATTCAGATCAGCAAGGCGGCAACTTCACCAACGATAAGGTGATGATTTTTTGTTACGCTGCGGATGACAAGACTGGGATGAGACGGCAACCACATGGCAAGTGGTGTGCAATGCTTTTCCTGTAGTCTCTGTCTCATGCTTGTCTGTTCATCCGCAGTGCAACACGAAGTCATGGACCTTCACCAACTAGCCCAGTTTATCACCCTGCTGAACGATTTTAGAACCCTGCTACGTGGTTGGGTACTACAGAGTACACATCCACTAAAGATATTTATATCAGACACGTTTATTTACCCATGGTCTGACAAGAATTATCTTGAGAGGTTGTGACTTGGTTCTGCTCGCAACACTGCATGTCTTGGCCTCCTTTTCGTCATCTTGCCGCAACTGTAGCATTACTATATGTTTTGACGTGACTGGTTCTGTAGAGGATTTCTGGCTCTTATAATGGAATTAGCCACTTGCTGGTTGCGATGTAGCATGTCTTTATGGACATAGTATGTGTGCATTGTTGTGCAGGTGTATCAAGCAGTGGTGGAAAAGGCGGGCTTGCCACAGGAAGTCTGGCGCTACTTTGCTCTCTTTGAAATTGTCGAGTACGGCTTCGAACGCCGGCTGGGCCCCAACGAGTTTCCGCATAACCTTTACATCCAGAACTACTCGACGGCCACATCTACCTGTCTCCTGGTGCGCAAGTGGCTCTTCACCACCCAACTGGAGGAGTCGCTCGCCCAGGCTTATCCCTTGGCTGCAACATTCTTCTTCTGGCAGGTCGGTGCTTTTGCTGCCTTGTTTAATTTGCATTTTGTTGCTGGTATCAAGCTAGTTCATCACTGGCAACTACAATTGGGTGAGGCAACGACCGTAGTTGCTATCTAGTCTGCCATGATTATACAGTAAGTGCTAGTAAACTTTGCCTTCTTCTCAGGTCCCGGCAAGTGTGCGCATTCATTAATGGATTCTAACTCACAATAATTCTGTTGTATTTACCTGTAACCCAGTCAGTTTTGATGATCCACAAAGTGCATTGAGCACAAAACACTACCAATGTGCCATGTGAAACAGCGGTCATGGTCAATGAATATGCACGGCGCAGTTCACAATATTATCGCCATCAGCATTGTGAACCACGTGGTTCGCAATGCTGATTACCTAGAGGGAAAACTTGCCCTGCAATGCTGTTGTACGCATGCGAATGCTGGGATATATTGGATTCGAATTGGTATCGTTAACGAAGAGCCCATACACTTCGAAGATGCACCTGGCTAGACCGTAAATTTTGTACTGAAGTTTGTAATGGGCTACTTTTTCTTTAGCATTACACAGAAATGAGCAGTTCTACCTTATGTACTCTGGGCTGTTGTAATTTTACTTGCGTTGTTGGTGGTCTCACTTGAAGTTGTGGGACCCACTCAAAGCTAGAGTATGTTTCTCAGATAACAAGCTAGGGCATCTGAAAGGTCCTTTATGGGAACATTAACATTAATCTCTATTTTATGCCGTAGTTCTGAAAGGCTGCACCTCCAGACTCCCATCGGAACAAGCTCTAATATATTGCACATTGTCACCAGCAGCTTGTCTCATGTGGCATGGTCTTTGCTAGCAGCCGTGTATATGTGTTAGTCACTAACGCTGCACTCTATTGCTTCAATGTTTTGTTAAATATGTTGTGTTCTGTTGGGCTGAAGCAGCTATAATTATTTAGTCAGTCTGTTGGTGCACTTATTTGCAATGCAGCTTCTCTTGGTCAAATGAATGCACACTGTCTGTGCAAGGCTCACGTCTACTCATGTGTAAGAAGTGTTTCTTGAATTGTTTTTTGTTTTGTTTTGGTTGTTGCAGGCCATTGATGATGTGAACAAGGGACAAATCAAACCCGGCAACAAACTTTATGAACTTAAGGCACTACAGGATTGTTCAAGGAAAATGGAAGTAAGTTGTTTCACTTCTTTATCTATTTGCTTCCCTCTGCTTCACTTCCCAGGTATTACTGTACGTGTGTGTAATAAAATAAATATAAGGACAATATAAATCAGTGAGGTACAGTATAAAAAAAATTTCATTAAGTTAATGAGAACACACTAAACGAACTTGTGCTGCTAATCCACAGACGCTTGTGAAGTAAATCTCATGATGCATATACTCGCCAACGGGAGAGACAGGGTTGAACCGTGACAAACTAACGTAGGCTCTGCTGAATGCTTGATCTGTCTGTCGGAGTGAGTGCTTAGTTATTCAAGAAAAGGATCAGTAATCGGTCAATGAGTGAAGCAAAAGCCTGGCTCAATCGTTCAGTGATATGGCTTGATACGTTGGCTTTAGGCCTAGGATTTTATTGTTGATCAGTCTCCATCTCTGACTGTGTGACTATTCTGTCTTGTTCAGAGAACAATGGCCACGAGGACTGAGCATGCCATGAGACTATCAGTTGTAGTCATTTTTCCTGTGCACACATGTTGGCGAGCTTGATCCTGACACTTTCCTAGTTAGCTATAAGTACTTGAACATTGTGTGTGTGATTGGTGTTCCACTCAAGAAGGAGGAGCCCGACAGGGCTTATAACGACGCCGCAGAGTGCGGGACGTCGCTCTGAACCATGTAACGGTTCAATTACCACATTCGTAATTTGTGAAACTCTCAACCTTTCTATGCTGTAAATATTTGTAAATAGTGCCATAAACCTGATTTGTTTTTATATGCCTTGTGGCATGAGAACCATTTGCTTCAGCTCAATAGAAAGCACCAACCAAGTGCATTTACTGAAGCCAACAGCTTGTGCAGAATTTGTTACAGCAGAGAGGGACAGCCCTTGCACCCGTGATCTGTTTTGTGCTTGTCACATGCAGTATTCTAATGCACGACGGTTCTTTTACCTCACCCTGCTGGATGGTGCCACAGTACTTGCAACTCGCTAGGACTCTGGAAGGCTACGGAGAGCTGTCTTTTCCACACTGCACCTGTGATGCACGCAAGGATGGCCATGTCGTCTCTACTGTGGGGATTGATGGCCTCAAGCTACAGGCCTGCCGAGACGATGGCACATTAGAGGTGAGGCCAGCTGGCTTCATGTTGTGGGACATGAATTCAGAACCAGTGAAACTTCCACAATTTGTCAATGATCTCTGCCTGTTACATGGTAGGCATGCTAGGCGTTAGCACTGTAACTGAACAGATAACCAGAACAAGCAGCTTTATGTTGTGTTATTCGTTGATACACAATAGACTTTCATTAAAACGAACCTGAAGGGACCATTAAAATATTTTTTGGTTAACAGGAGTTCCATTTACCTAAGAAGAATAGGGATGCACATTTGAAGTACCAAACCAGTCATATAAAAGGCAATTTTGCTTAAATGACAATTTTTTTCAGCGATTTCTGTTACGGACACTGTACTGCAGCATGGGAGGCATCTTGCCAGTACTTACTTGCAGAGCAGAAACCTGGAAGCTTACAAAGAAGGTTCAGCTTAAATTGAGGACGACGCAGCGAGCGATCGAAAGGAAAATGATAGGCATAACCTTAAGAGACAAGAAGAGAGCAGAGTGGGTCAGGGAACGAACCAGGGTTAGGGGTATATAGTTGAAATCAAGAAAAAGAAATGGGCCGGACACGTAGCACGTAGGCAGGATAGCCAGTGGTCATTAAGGGTAGCTGGCTGGATTCCCAAAGAAGGCAAACGCACGAAGGGGCGACAGAAAGTTAGGTGGGCCGATGACATTAAAAAGACCGGGTTGGTTGGCGGAACATGGAAGAGGCCTTTACCCTGCAGTTGGCGTAGTCAGGCTGATGATGATGACTGCAGTATATTGTTCTCTCTCTCTTTTCTTTCTTTGCATTTTATGCAAGTTTTCAGCCCTGCTTCTTGAAATTCCAGTTTTTGCTGCTGGGACTTTAAAACTTACTACGTACATATTACCAGAACCAAGTACCACAGAGTATACTGAACTCTTCTTTGACATCTGTGATTGTTTTATAAGCTGCACAGTGGCAGTCTAATGGGCAAAGTTTTTGCAGGCACAAGTGATAGAGTTTCCATGGGACACGGTGGCCGAGTGGGAGGTTGATGAAGAAGGCATGGCGTTTGCATTCCAGTACACCCGACCTGACAAAAAGCCTCGCTGGGTGAAAATCTTCACACCATATGTGAGTTGTGATTTGGCTGTAGCAAGAAGGCAGTATTTGTCTTGCTGCTGAAGAGCTTGATGTTGCATGAAATCTGATCATATGAAGCTGAACGTACAGCAAGTAAACCTACAGTCTGCTGCCTCAACTTTCTTTCCTATTACAAGTAGCTTTTGGATCCAAATGGGTTGATGCACTGTTATGTTAGGATTGGTGGAACCAGTGTTGGGAGCTTTTGTAATAAGTGGAGGAAAGCAATATTAAGCTTACCGCAATTTTACTGCCTTTAAAGTCCCCCGTGCCATTTAGTTCGTAATGTGGTTGGCACACTTAAGAGTATATAGATTACGTGAGGTAAATGCGATATGGCTACACAGTGAAAGCTGGATAAAGCGAAATTGACACATTCTTAAAAAAGTTCGTTACAAAGAGCATTTTGTTATAGTACGCAGATTTGGTGCAAGAATTAATGGAAAATAATTGTGAAAATTAAACAAAAGGACAGCTAAAGGCAGAGCTAACCCAAAACACTTATTTAGCGGTATTAATGAAAAATAAATGTGCAAATTAAACAAAAAGGAGAGCTAAAGGCAGAGCTAACCCAAAACACTTATTTAGTGGTAAAAAAACAGCGTTATTATTGCAATATTAATTATATGAACACTCTTGGCAGGTGCTTGCTTTCAGAAACCCCCATGCTCCGCAACTAGTCCAAATTGATAACATGCCCCTGCGCATCGGAACATTTACAAGCAGGTAAAAGCATGCAAGGGCTGCTGAAGCAGAGATCACATGAGCCAGCCGATCTCTATTGCCTGGAGGGCACACATAATAACATCCCTCTACATGATAGAACTGCCATCGAATGCTCAAACAGAAAGGAAACCACCAGTCTTGAATGAGCATGAAAAAAGGGGGGAAGGGGGGTGTCTTTCGAGTAGCAATGGTAAGAGCATTGATTTTAAGGGCACGATTGCTGTGTGAAAGAGACTGTGAGAAGAGCACTTCTTTCTGAAGTGGCCATATTTGCTTATACCTGCGTTTTGTAGGAGTTTCATGATACCGGATCCAAAAAAGTTGGCTGTCAGCCTTACTTCGTATAACATTACGATCTGTTGCTGTATCATTCATTGCATTGTATTCAACATGCCATCGTGTTGTTGCCAGAGCTAATCGACTACCGTAATTACTCGAATCTAACGCGCACCTTTTTTCCGGTTAAGCGAGTTCATAAATCGCCTGCGCGTTAGAATCGAGTACGAACAAAAAATTACGGTCAATCTATTGCCATCGGCAAATCCAAAATGGCCGCCCCCTACGTGCGTCGGCATGGCGCGTCGGCCATTTCTGCCTATGTGTTTCCCATGTGCGGCACTTCGTACGTGTGCTGAGGAGTTCGTCATCTAGTAGTGCATTAGCATCGACGGCGTGGAAGGGCCGACTCCAAAAACTCGAGTGCACCACGATGCCGATTTTAAAAGAAAAGTCATCGCGTGTGCAGAAACGGACGGAAATCGGGCCGCATCTCGGTCATTTGGAGTTCCCGAAACGTGCGTGCGGGACCGGCGGAAACAAAAGCAGAAGATTGTCGACAGCAAAGCTTCACGCAAAGGCTTCAGTGGACCACAGCAAGGTCGGTTTCCGCAAATTAAAGAGCTGCTCGGCAAGTATGTGCTTGAGCAGCGAGCGGCACAGCGGCCCGTGACGACAGAACTTCTCCAAGTGCGGGCTATGCAATTAGTCTTAGAAAAAGGTCTAATGCGGAGCCAGTTTAAAGTGAGCAGGTGCTGCCTAACTAACTTTATGAAGAGGAAAAGCTTTTTCCTCCGAAGGGGAACATGCATATGCGAAAAGTTTTGCGAAGGAGTACGATGAAAAGGTTCACAGTTTTCAGAGGTTCGTCCTAAACTTGCGGCGCAACAACGGCTACCTGCTTGGGCAAATCGGGAATGCCGATCAGACGCCTCTTTACTTCGACATGCCTGGCACCACAACCGTCGAGAAGAAGGGGGCGAAACAAGTTCGCGTGCTGACATCGGTCCACGGTAAAACTACAGTGACGGCAATGCTCTGTTACACGTCAGATGGGCACAAGTTTCGCCCGTACCTCATATATAAATGGAAGACGCTCCCGAAAGGAGTCGTTTTTTCGAGTGGTGTGATCGTGTGGGCCAGCGAGAAAAATGGGTGCGCGTTGCAATCGATGTCTTACGTTTTTTTTTTTTTTTTTCGCGGTAGAAATCGGGTGCGCGTTACAATCGAGGGCGCGGTAGAATCGAGTAAATACGGTAATTACGACGGCTGCGGTCCCGCAAACTCGTGGCGCGGCGCAAGACAGAAGCGCACGATGAGTCGACCTCCAAAGATCCGTCATCACTGTAGTCTGGGAGAGTTGCCATCGGAGCCTAATTCGACATTCTCTCGGTAGTGTAGACACGGTTGTCTACAATAAAGAAAAAAAAATGGAAACGAAGCTGAGCATCGTCGGAGGGCCACTCCTTGCGCGCGCAGTGAAACCATGCACGCGCGCGCGGCATCGGAAACAAGGAGCGAATGACACGGTGCTGCGGAAAACTATTCGGTAAAGCGCCGTCCATATGCAGTGTGGCCCCGCATATGTGGCCCTAACTAGAAGCGTGGACCTGCCAACGCAAAAGTCGTTTTTCTTTATTTTTGGTTTGGAGGGGTAGGGCACATCCACTCATGCACCCAAGATGTAAAGGACTGTGGCAACACCGGCTCATAGGGTGCCGGCCCACCTGCCCGTCTCACCCACACTGTGGCACCCACGCGCAACTACGAGCACACTCGCTCTCTCTCTTGGGATTCGCCGGGACCACGAGTGCGCCGTGCGCGCAGCCGCTGCTTCGCCGGCGGCAGGCAACCGCAGAAGATGCATTCTCTCAAAATGAATAAATCCAGGGCGAAATTCCTAGATTGTCCGCAGCAAAAGTACGTTATATCAAGGATGTCTTCTGCTGTTAGTTTGTTACATAAAGGTCGCAAATTTGTGTGCTTCTGTGGAGCAATGGCGGGGAATAGAAAAACATCGTTATATCGAGGAATTTGTTACACGGAGGTTCGTTATAAGCAGGTTTAACTGTATTGCATTTACCTCCTATAAATGTATCTTTTCTATCAGTGTGCCAAGTATGGGGCAAGTTTCTAATCTTTGAAGAGCTGTTGTGCATCAAATTAATACTTCAACTTAGTTATTGATTTTTTCTTTCTCTTTTTTTATTATGTGACTGTTGATTTTTGATATGCTATTACTAAGAGTGGTATATTGTAGCTATAATGCCTTTGAACCCTTGAATCGCTCTTGCAGTTCCTCTTCATGTTTGACTGTTTTGAGCGGATACAAGAAGAGCGGACGTGGCATACAGAGAATGTGTCTTCTGGGTAACAGCCACCACACCCATGAACTAGGAGATGTATATCAAGGAGGAAAAGCTCTGAAGCGGGAGGGGGGAAGGGGGGAGACGGCCACCATGGCTGAGCAAAGAACATGCGGCGGCATCGGCGTGCTTCCGAGGGGCTGCACTGGAATCCAGCTGCACTGCATGTAGTTGCTTGTTTGTGCATACTTGTACATAGGGGGCTTTGTACATACTAGGTATAGAAGACATTTGTTTTGTTCAAATGTCGAGCACACACCAGATGCCATAGATGTGCAACGAGCACGCAGCATCAGAGTAGTGTGCCACAGTTCTGCTTGAAGCAGTCGGCCACGTGTTCTGTCCGTGAGGCAGAAAGATCCGTCGGTGTATTCTTGATTAACAGGCAGGCAAACTGTGGTTAGGCAGAACTTCGGTTAAGTCCCAAAATACTATTGCATCATAACACTAAGGAAAGGAAAAAGAAGAAAACTAGTTTTGTGTCTGGTTGAGCTTAGTTTTCTTCAACAATCCATAACTGAAGTTCAGATAAAGCTCAGTTAGCCTGCTTGTGTAATTAAGGTGAGAAGAGGCTAGGGTGCCGTGTCCTGCCCTCTCATGTTTGATGGAGTCGATTTTTTGCCATGTTTATTTATGTACACACCCACTGGCCTGAACATTTGTTTGTTCGCAGTTTTAGAGAGACCAATCTTCGAAGAAAAGGCAATCAGTCTTTCTGCTTGTTTTCTGTCTTGTGCAGCTTGGCTATAGAGAGGAAGTGTTCTTTTTATGACTATCTTTTTTTTATGTATTGTTGTTGCAATAATATGTAAGCTGCTGGATTTGGCCCAAGTGAATACAAGGCGAGGCACAATGGTTTATGCACTGTATGTACAACAGTAGTTGTTTTGCAGGTGAGGAGTATGTTTTCTCCTCAGAAAAAGCACCGTTTGTTAATGATTGCACTGTAATTTTTCTAGTCATCTCTCTCTATCTTTTCTTTGGAGGGAGGGGGTTTATGAGGGAGAGATTTGTCATCAATTGTGAAGAAGCTCCGAGGGATATTTTGGCACCGCATGCCACTGATCGCTGCAATATACATATACAATGACTAAGCATCTCTGGTGTTTAGAAATTGGCGTGGCAGTTTTGATTCATTCTCACTATGACAGTGCATTTTTCAAGGATTGTGTGTTTACTTATATCGCATGCCCATTCTGTCAACAGGCATGCTAATACCAGCACAAAGACCACACATGCTCTCCTGTATTTAGTATGCTATGCCAATGACATCTTTGTTCACTGTATTCTACTCCAACGTGGAATTTACTTACTATTTGTTCTACAGGGGACCGCATGTTTTTATGCATTTCAGCTACTGTATACATATGTACAATGATTTTTAAATTTCCCAGTCTTTACACTGGATCATCGGATCAGGTACATACAATTTATCGGTTTACCCAGGCATGTTTTTACAAATTCAAAAATCGTGTCGTGTGTCCGTGCAATTTCGCGAAGGATTGTATACAGTTCTACAAGCGAAGAGGCATGAAGCAAGTGACCATTAGCATGTGCTGGTGCCTTGTACTAGTGTAATTGAGCTGGTGTTTGAATTCAATTTGAATTTTCCGTTCCTTGCTCTTAGTTTAGCATTTGGAACCCTTTATTTTTATGCGTGAATTTTGCCTCTTTGTGATGGTCAGTTCCTTTACTACTGCCATATTTTTTGTCCCGTCATGCATTTGCACTGTTGGCGACAAGTAGTACAGGTGGGAAAGATGTATTTGTGTGCTGTTAGAATTAGTAGCAGAATGCGCCATTGTAGCCATTTGCAGCATAGCACTTGGTTTCAGGTTGACTGCTTACGTCCGATCTTGCAGGTTATTTCATATAGGTCACCAGGCCTTCAATTAGGGTAAGTGAGGCATTGCTTTGGTAAAGACAGAGTGCACTTTTGTCATTTATGCCTCGAAAGGTGAAATGAGGTGATGAAGGGATATTGCGCACCTTACGACTCTGATGAGATCCTGTTAGTCATATTGCCATGACACTGTCAGAGCGGCCCTACACTGTACGTGATATTCTACATTTCATACTACTCTGCACAATGTGCATCATTTGAAAACAATGCAATGCAAAACATAAGCATTCACCTCCAGGTCATGTGCAATGCTGTGAGGTGCAATTTTTCTACATGTTTGTACGTTTTCCTGTTGCTTGTACTTGCCCGTGCCATTTTACTCCTCAGTGCCTGCCATCAACCTTATTTGACTTATGCCATCCGGAGACATACTCAGGCTTTATTTTTCTTAAATGGTGGCAGCTGCTTAAGGCTAAATAAAGCAAATGATTTGAAAGAGTTCGTTCTGCATTCTAGCTGTAGAGAATGACTACGATCTGAAGCTGTAGTTTGTTGTAACAAGATTTGATGTGGTTTAGCTGTAAAAGCTAGCTAGCACAAATGTTGGCATTCCAAGAGCGTAAACATCTGAAGGAGACAGTTCAAATAACTGAATAAATAATGGAGCGCACATAGAATGATGTTTGCAGAGTGACCGAAAGGTTCTTTGTCACATTTTTCAAATATTTTTTTTTCTTTTAAGTGGACCTCAATAGTAGCATATCAGCCATGCTGCTTAATCTACAGTGAAGGCAACGTGTGCAAGTGATAATGAAGTGCTGTAATAACACATGCCCTTTTTTTTATTGTTTCAAAACTTGCTGAGCCTGTGCTACATGGCCAAATCCAGTGCTTTGTTTATAGAGCATGAACCTGCAGCAGTAGAAGCTGTCCAAGACAGGCGAGATGGTCACGGTTCTTTTTGTTTGTTTCGAAATTTCTTATTAAATAAATGTTTAGTGAGAATTGCATTGCCTGTATTGCTTTTCTTGTTCAGCAGCTGTACTCAGTACTAAAAGTGTATTTTCTTGAAGCACTGCTGCTTAGCCAAGAACTTAAAACTTCATGGCAAAGGTTTGTGGCCCGCCATATGTTAGTGGTTTTTATTTTGGCACAAATATACTGAATTGTTCCACAGTCAGTGACATTTAAATTAGGAGCAAGAAAAGTGTTTACAATAAGCAGTTGGCAATAATAATAACTTCTTGCAGGCACAAATTTTAATGACTGTTGCACATACAACTGGCTGTATGGTTGCCAGCATCAATCTACATAAGCTCACAGTAGCAAACATTCCGTATTGCAGGCACAGAACTCCACAAGTGCTCAAGGCACCGCTGCCATTTTGAAGTGGTTCAGCTGATTGATAGTCCAGTCGCTCTCCGCACCTTTAGTGCAATCTTTAACGAACCTGAAAAGAAGTGCACATTGTTTAACTCAAAGGTATTGCATCAAGGGTTCTGCATTTACTTCAACAAAAGCAATAAGAGTGGTTTGATATTGGTCAGGTAATTTAGGATTGTCCTATGGCCTACAAGTATAGTCTGGCGTACGATTGATTGATATGTGGGGTTTAACATGGCAAAACCACCATATAATTTATGACATGCCGTAGTGGAGGGCTCTGGAAATTTCAAATGCCTGGGGTTTTTTTTAAAGTGCACCCAAATCTAAGCACATGGGCCTACAGCATTTTTGCTTCCATCGAAAATGCAGCTGGAAATTCGCATGTCGCGACCTGTTGGTTAGCAGTCGAGTACCTTAGCCACTAGACCACCGTGGCGGGGCTGGTACGTCATATCTTTTGCAATTGAAATTGTAGTACTGTCTAGGTCGAAGCAGTAATCTGGGCCTTCAATCCATGGCACACGATTCAATTATGTCTTCAGAATCGTTTCAAGGCTTGCACAGCTCAGTGCAAGTTTTTTCTTTTTTTTTTTTCAATGCACTTGAAATCATTTTGAACAAATCTTTAGAATGTGAAAGCTCACATGAAGGATTTCGCAGTTTTTTTTTTTGTTTAATGCTTATGTTCTGTCTGGCACTGACATTTGAAATCGAAGGCAGCAGCTAAGGTTCCTTTCTAAAGGATGTTCCACTAGCCTCGCAAATGGCATTCACATCCAGTATTAATACACTGAAACTTGCTACACACAGCTGCTTGCCAACCAGGAGCAAATGAATGATTATGCCAGTGTCTGTCAAAAATACGTGCAACAAACAACAGTGCAGAAGGACAAGTGGAGCACCTGTAGTTGGCAACATAGACCTTATCTTCAAGATGCTTAACATTTTCGGGATTTCGCCGCGCCTCTTCTAATCCAGGCATGTAGTGGTAGACAACAGTGGCTTCCAAACACCTTTGCTTGCTGTCTGGAAACCAAAAGCATGTGTTATTTGTAATGGGAAAACAGTTGCTGCTTTTTTTTTTTAGGGGCGAAGCTCCTTAGGGTGGAGTAATGTCTTCCGTCTGTTGGCGTGACACGCTATAGATATGCATGTAGATATCCATATGCATATCCATATGGACATCTGAACACCATATGTACGTACATGTGATTAATAAACAACTTCGCATATACTGTACACACGTGTTGTCACGTGTTTGGGCAATGTGCGAAGTCTAATGATCCCTCGGCGCTACGCCTCCTCGCCATCGTTAACTTCATGGATATGCTGCGACTTTTTTTTTTTTTATCTTTCTACAAAATGCCGGTGTAACAAGCAGACACAGCAAGGTCACTTACTGTCGTCCATGATGACGCCAATTTGATACAAGAAGCAAAAGTACACATCGGACAACTTGACGGCCAGTCTCTGTCGTTGTCCGACACTCAAGGAGCCGCAGTTTGCCTGGGCAGCAGCGGCAACCTGCACACACGGTGGATTTCTCAGCGACAATTCCCAAACGCCAGATGATGCAAACATGCAAGTCAAATGCTACGATATGCGCATGCGGAGCGTAAGACGTTGCAAGCTCGAACTCATCAGCTTTGAGTGCGCAGTGTACTTGCATCGTTGGTGACCAGGCCTTCCATGGATTTGAAGTCGCCATTAGCCATCAGAACCGAAACGTACGTCATTGCCTACAAACACAAATGACATTGGGCACCTGTGATGGGACACAAAGGAGTAACGGTCCCTTCAGTTTGCTCGAAGCTTAGCAATGCTTTGTGCCTGCACTAAGCCGTTATAATCGAGGTACTACAAGAAGGCGGTATCACCTGTTTGGCACCATCAAGAAACTCGAGTTGGTTGAAAGTCGCGTCCAAGTAGGGCTTGATGATGAATATAGTTTGTATCCAATTCTTGATCGTAAGTATTACGTTTGGCCACACTATGGTCGGATTCTTCATTAAATTGAAGTTGTTTTCGCTTCGTGATGAGCATCGGCGGACAGACTGAGCACATAGCGCCGGTGCTGAATATCGCTGGAGAGAATTGTCCGCACACACAGGCGAGCTAAGCGGACAAACATTGGCCGTCCTGGGGCAATGGTAGGAAAGGCCGGCACAACGTACACAGGCGGCGGTCGCGCCAGCGTAAAATTTGACAAAATTTTGTCGGCGGAAATATAGGTTGAACGATGCTTGCCGAAGAGCCGCCATCGTAATCGTGAATGTCGATGTCACCGCGACTTTTCGGTATTTAGCTGATAAGCGTTGCCCACGGGCGAGCCCATGGACAAAAAAAAAACACTCCTCTTCTATCTATGCTAATCTCAAATATTGATATCAGCAAGTATAAAAAAATAAAAAATATTTTTGCAGCGTGAACTTGGCAACACGGCGTGCTCTTCACTCAGACGCAAATCTGTCGTGCTACAGTGCACTTTATTTTGCTATTCGATGGTCAAAATTGCTAAATTATTGAAAAACAACACTTAAGCAAGTCACTTGATTATCACAACATTTTTTAGTCTGCACAGGTTTAGGCAGTCCATCTTTTTATCTGGCAACGTTTGCACTGCAGGGCGTCCATGATTCGCGGCGTCTTTCATATGATTCCAGCCGTTCGAGCAGTAGTCAGCTGCTGACAGCTCGGAAACTGTGATGACGCGAACAAACAAGAGAAATGCTGCCGTCGGTGAAGCGTTTCGCATCGCCGTCACGACGGCACTTCAAAAATTCTATCAGACCGATGGCCAGACAGGTTTGTCCTCGACTCGTCACTGCGAAACACGAGCTTTACCGTTACTCTAAAGCGTTCTGCACATTATAACGGCTTTTCTGTTTTGCAGAATATGAGTTTCCATCATCGTTCACGGCCGAAGAGCGAGGTTTCATACACAAGTACTGCCAGAACCTGGGTCTCAAGTCTAAAAGCCGAGGGTAATGCGATATAGAGTGCTTCCGCTGATATGCCAGAAAGGCGCACTGTTCTGCGATGTTCACTTCTATTATTTGTGTGTTTTCCGCTGCCGTCCCTCGGATTTTTGTTAAATTCCTTATTTGAATAGCCAAGACTGATGTGCTGAATGCGTCTTCTATCGTCCTCCTGCTTAGTGGCAATGTAAACTTTGTCAATCGCAGCAGAAGTGTTCTAAGTAAGCAATAGTTGTTGTAATGGCCACATTGGTAGCACATGCAGCATGATTATGCGTAATGCCTAGTTATAGTGAGGATTCCAGAAGGTACTGTAATGTGTCAATTCGTTCTAGCCACATAACTATCATATCGCTTCGTTCGACTCACATTGCAAAACTTTTTCAAAATTTTGTCTTGCCAAATCATTTCGAAAGCCGACTTCATCTCCATCTACCGGAATGAATGATTGCTTTAATTCCTGCTGGGTTTCAAACATCTCATACTGTGACCAAATTATTGTGGTGCTCTTTCTTGAACTACTAACGTGGCCGTTCCTTAGCACTGAGGGTCCCTCAAGAGCATTCTCTCGGATGGAAAAATTCATAACCTCTTCACGCAACAAGTGGCCTGGGTTATGGACAACACAACCTTTCTTCTCTTATGCAGGAAAGGATCGAATCGCTTCCTTACTGCCTACAAGAAAGCCGGTTCCACCATAGTGCAGGCTGATGCCGGGTTCACTATGGGATCCCTCTCGTGCCGATTTGCCATGCTGCTGCTGCAAAAGTTTCCGCTCAACTCTCATGAGCGCCATGAGCTGTTACCTCCCACAGAGCGAGAACGCATTGTCAGTCAGGAAGGTATGTGTGTTTTCTCCCATATTGTTGAGGCTAATCATTGTTACTGTGTTAGCGATGATACTTATAGTATGAGACAAACTAGCACACCGCTGTTTTCCTCATAATAATCTGTTCTTGGCTAAATTTTTTTTTGGCCTAGAAAAGGTGTAGTGCAAATTGAATCAATGTATGGGTAGTGGTCCAGCACAAAACAGACCTATTTAATTAGAGTGGAAGGCCTTCAGTTAAAAATAATAATACCGTTAACAGACGTGCTCAACAAGGCAGTGCATGCAAGTAGGGCTGGAGGAAGTACCAGAAAACAGCCCCCCCTGCATCGGGGACACATCATAATTGAAGGCTGCACTAACCGCTTACATCTTGAGCTTATAATAGCTTAGTGTTGTTTGACCATGTATTTTCATTAGTTTGTTGTATTTATATGTTTATGTTTTTCATTTTTATTTTTGTATTACCCACCCCTTCTGTTATGCCTTTCTGTGCCCTGAGGGTAAAATAAACAAATAAATAAACATGTACAAAATGATCATTTGATGGCAACATGTCATGTAACAACCTCTCCTTGCTACCAGCCCATGAAATAATTTTTCGTAATTATTGCTGTTGCCAATATAAAACTGGTTTGCATTGACAAACTTCATGAAAGGGAGGTAATCAAAAAGCGCTAGCTAGCAGACGGCTCTCACTTCTCATATTTGCACGTGTTGCACAGTCGCTTTTTGTAAGCATCATGAACCAATTAAGTGGTCTGAAAGTTTCATTTTTTTTTTTCTCATCTTACTTGCACCTTCGGCAGTTTGCTCAGGTTGTCTGTAGTGTAGGTAACGAGTTCCTTTACGTTTTGCCAAGTCAGATTGACAAACTGAGTTGAGTGTTCCTGAGGATATTGACATCCTTTGCATTGTGCCTGGGCAGCTAAGCAATGAAGAAGAAGATGAATTTCTCTGCCATACGCACACATCTGAAGATTTCAAAGTGGACTAGTTGTGCATCATTTCTGCAGAATATATTGGGGCAAGCATGCTGCATGTCCAACGAAGTGGCATGTTCAAGTTCAGCTAAAATAGTGGCTGTTGCAAAGCGTTACAGGTGATTTCGGCTGCTGATTTTGTTAGAGGTTTGTCCCTTACGTTGCGAACATACTGGTAATCAGCCTTAAAACATTTTCTTCTGAACAGTTTTTTTATTTAGTTAACAGCATATGAGAAGCTTTAACCAATTACATGACTTCCGGAAACATTCTCAAAGCGTATCTTCAAATAAAGCTTGAATCTTCATTTACGCATAGCAGAACTGTGCTCATTGTGGCCATGCTTTTGCGGACCTCTCTCCTTTCCTTGGTGCAGTGCGGGACGTGAACCGCACAACAGCACGGCTCAACTGTGGCATTCCCCAAGTGCCACCGCGCAGCGAAGGGGCAATGGATGCCCAGCGCCAGCGTCTACCCATCTGGCAGAGCCGCCAAAAGTTGCTCACCACCATTGCCCAAAATCAAGTGACCATCATTACAGGAGAAACCGGCTGTGGCAAGACCACTCAGGTGATCCAGCTGTCACATATACACTGTCAATTTTTATGAAAGGGAACACGAGAGCGCGTGGCTTGCACACTCCTGCGGCTGCTGGCAGTATGCTCAAGCGGGAGCGAAAGCAATCGTACCCGAGCTTCTTTTCGCGTCATCTCGAGGCGAGCAAAACAAGTAGTCATTAGTGACATGAAACTAAAGGCAAGGTTGTAGCCCCATTACCCTTCAAGGCGATTACCGGCCTCTTGCGTGGTCGCCTTGAAGGAGGAGGGGGTTACAGCCTTGCCGCTGGTTTCATATCAGTATCATCAATGACTGCTTCTTACAAGACGATAGTTATAGCGCCAGAACAAAACGACGACACAGAGACAAGAAGGACACGAAAGACACGAGCGCTAACTTCCAACTGAGTTTATTGCGCAGAGCACGAAAATATATAGAGGAGACAGTAACCATGTGACAAAAACCATATGGCACAAAGAGCAGAAAATGAGTAAGAGAAAAACAAAAAGACAAAAGCACAGAAAAACGGCAAAGAAAAATCTATAAGAAAACAAAACAGAAAAGTAAAGATAATATAACTACTTGCGCGCACCGAAACCTTTGGTGCACGCAAGTAGTTAGATTATCTTTACTTTTCTGTTTTGTGAAGAAACCAAGTTTCTTTGTGTTTTGTGAAGAAACCAAGTTCATGAAGAAACCAAGATTCTTCATGAGGACTTAGCCACGTCCACTTGCGGTTAGCCCGATTTCTGTAAAACGTATTGAAAATCCATAAGTTACTACATTCTGCGAACTCTACTAATAACGCTCCCCTTGCATTTCTAGACCCGACACTATATTCCCCCTCTGCATGGTCTCCGGCCTCTTTCTTGCCTACTTTGGCATTAAAAGTCACCCATCAGTATAGTATATTGTGTTTTTATTATTGCTGACTGTACGTCTTCGTAGAAGCGTTCAACCAAATGATCTTCATGGCTCAATTTAGGTTGGTAGGCCTGTACCACCTTCATCTTGTACCTTTTGTTAAACTTAATTACTATACTTACCACTCTCTCACTGGTGCTATGGTATTCCTCTATGTTATCATTGTGTATAAGAAATGGTATTCTTCTATGTTAGTATTCCTCTATGTTATCATTGTGTATAAGAAACCCCACCTTTCATTCTGTCAACAAATTCACAGTAGCATAGAACGTGTCCGTTCTTCAGCTCTGTATAAGCGTCACGTGTCCTCCTAACTTCGCTGAGCCCTTTTACATCCCATTTGACACCCTCTAATTAATCGACTAGCACAGCTAGACTAGCCTCACTAGATAGAGTTCTAGCCTTAAATGTAGCCAAGTTCAGATTTCAATGGCGGCCTGACCGCCGCCTTGGACAGTTCGCAGCCACTGGGGTCCGAGGGCCGAGGTTTAATTGGTCTGCTCATGTGAGAGGTAGTGGCTAAGTACTGCACTAGGGTGGCCAATTCTGCTGTGGTGAGGGAGTGCATTACCAGCTGGTGGTCGCCAAGGAGGCTGCACCCCAGACCTTTCTCACTTGTTAGCCACAATACCAACCACTTTTGGCATTGCGGCTGCAGCCTCACACTTCTTTTTCGTATTTGTTGTGATGGTTTAATATGTTTGGTGAAGTTTATAAAGCGATGAATTTTGTAAGTTCTGCTGCAACTAAAACTTTATCTGTAGCACATACTCATTGAACATACTCAGGAAAGCAAGGCAAAAAGAAAAGCCAGTTGAGTGTGTTTGTGTTGTTGCACATGACCTGTATTAAATTATTTACAACGGAACGCTGATTATACGTCCCCCGGTTTCGCGACGACCTGCATTTACGACTAATCAGTTTGGTACTGGCAAAAGCCCCATAGAAACAATGTATTAAAAACCGTGGTTATACAATGCAGTTTTACACCGACCCCGCATCTTACGATGACTTTCAGATTCCGTCGAAAAGAAAAAAACCACCTTTACTCCAATCACGTGTTGACCAAATATTCACGAGTGCAAAATATGAACTTGTGTACCCCAAGAAAAAGTAGAGTCATCTTCATCGAATGGAAAATTTATTCTCTCGGAAGTTCGTGCAGCTCTACATATGCCTCAATCGCGTGCATATGTATCCTGGGTCGTTACCTAGTCGAGCTCTATCCACATAGAGTAGGTGCAGCTGACCAAAATGCTGATATTTTCACATTTCTGGTCCGTGGAAACATTTCCTGGTTAACATATGGCTGATCTCCTCCCTCTGTCACACTCGCAGTCACTGTTTTGCGCACGCATAAGGGTACGACGCAGCAGCTTTTGCCTTGCAAAATTACTTTCACTTGACGTCAGCGTTCATAACAACAGCAGGACACTATTAGTTGCGCTTCACGAGGCAACAAATTACAATGCGCACAGCTCAGTCGTGCATGGACGCTTCGTACATGAACTCGTTGTCCATCGCCATTATGCGATAGCAATGGCACTTTGCCTGACTCTTCTGATGGGAGGCTCACAGCAACACGATCTTGGTTTCGATTTCACGCGCAGGCCATTTTCCAACTCTATTTATCGGTAGAAAGACGCTTTAAAGCTGAGAATAAAGATTCACTTGGACCTCCTTCAACTAATTATTGCTGCCGTTAGCTACCACTGGCAACAATAATTTAATCTACTCTCATTGCAGTGGCAGGAGGTCATGCCCGTTTTTACCCTTTTTCTGTACCCATTTTTCGCGCAAGGCTGAGTGTCGTGGTCTATAATCTTGGTTTTTCTATTAAGGATGCCAGGGTTATAGGACGGTTTTGTGTGGTCCCCTAAAAGTTGTGTTATCGGGGTTCCACTGTATAAATCAGATGCTTGGCAGTAGACCCCCCCCCCCTAATGCTGTCTAGCATATGTCGCTCACTTCAGCCAGCCGCTTTGGATGTCTGTGCCGCGAAAGAACTCACACTTGCTCTGTTAAAATGAATCCCAAATCCTGCCCGTTCTTATTTCTTTGTAATTGACATCTGTTTAAATGCACTGCATGCAGGTGCCGCAGTACCTGTTGGAAGAATACTGCAGCCTTGGTAATCCATGCCGCATTGTGTGCACTGAGCCCCGACGACTGGCCGCTGTAGCTGTGGCTGAGCGCATTGCTACCGAACGAAATGAAAAACTGGGCTACACTGTGGGCTACCAAATACGTCTGGAGAACAGGTTGGGCAAATATAGTGTCAGCATATTATCTTAAGAATGATGGCAGTTGTACGGTGAAGTTTTGGGCAATGCCATGTGATGTAGAAGTCACTTTGAATTGGCCCAAACGGAAGCATTGAACCAGTTCAGACTCACAAAATGCTCCTTGTGAAGTTCGTGGTCTGTATTTATCGGAAGTGGTCGGTGCAAGAAGACAAAATCAAGGTGAAAATAATTTTCTGTCATTTACCCTCAAGTATCTCTTGGAAAACCCGATTCCGGTATTTCAATGTTTTGTAATGCATTTTTAATGTTTTCTTTTTTATGTTTGAGTCAGTGAGTTATTGAAATGAAACAATTTGAGATCAAAAAAAAAAGAAACACAGAATTTTTATGTACCAGAACCACAACATGATTGCATAGCATGTAATAATGGGAGGCTTCAGGTTGATCTTGGCCCACTGAAGTTCTTTACCATTCATCCAAAACTTAAGCACATAATCAACCATATAAATTGCACTCATTCAAATGTGGCTACCATAGACAGCATTAAGCCTGTTACCCAAAGCTCAACAACACAGCGTTATTAAGCACTTGAAAGCATTTAAGTATGAACTGAGCTTAATGAATGAGCCATCAGATTTTGACATCATTGTAAGCTGGGATTAATGCCCATTTTTTATATCTTGCATTTTTTCTATGTTATCAGGCTTCATCTCATAATGATGATGGCTTTTGTAGTGTTTAACACTGTTCAGTGCTTGAAGTTTATTTGTACAAAGTAGAGCTAACTGCTAAACAACTTGTGACACTGTCATTAGGGCAGCTGATATTACAAGCTTATAACACAGAACACTTTCATGGTGCTTCCCAAGCATTTGATGGTTGGTTGGACTACTTATCTGTTACGAATAAATTTGTGTTCTGTTGAGGAGTCTTCTGCTCAGCTTATCTAAAGAAAAAATATTTGCCATTAGTCTTTTGGGCAAGCTTATCTCAGTCGCTACGATGTTTTGCTGCTGAGCACAGGTCGTGTTGAAACCATAGCAGTCATGGCTCGATAGTAGTGAAACACATCAACACTAATGTACTTAGATTCATGTGCACATTAGAAACCCTGCAGGGTCAAAAATTAGCCTAGTACCCTTAGCCAGCGCACATGATACAGTGTGCGTTTTCAGGATCTTAAACTCCACAATTACTTTATTTATTGCGTTACTCATCTATGAACTCGAGCAGCACTTCACTTGTACAGGCTATCTATTTTCTAAAGTCATTGTGTTGCATTACTTGCAGCAGCCTGTGGAACTGTCATAGTAAAATTTGGCCTTGTGTTGCAGGGTTTCGCCCAAGACATTACTGACTGTGTGCACGAATGGTATCCTCCTGCGCACCCTCATGGGCAACGACTCTGCAATGGCAACAATCAGCCACGTTATTGTGGTGAGTGTCAGAGCTTCACAATCAATTACTTTAGCACTAGTGTGGTTGGGAATCTTATGTAGTATCTGTCCTTCCCGTATTTTGCTCTTTGCGAGTGTATTTCCTACTACAGTGGAACCCCTATATAAGAGACATGCATTGGGGAAGAATTTTTGTCTTTTGTACGAGGCGATTTCTATGAGAAGGGCACCGCGTACACGTTTTCTAACCAACACCTATTTCATTGTAGGCCCACTGGTGTCACTTATACCCAACAGTCTCTCACATCAGTGTCTCTTATGAAGGGGTTCAACTGCATGCAACTTTGAACACTGAAAGTTTAAAACTACAGTAGAATCTTGAAAACGGTAGGAAGGGGAAGATGGAAGCTTGCGATGATTTTATAGTATTATAGATTTTTTTATAGTAGAATCTTGGTAATACAAATCCGGCTGATACACATTTCAGCCTGATACGAATTCATAAAGTTCCTCGGCTACTTTCAGTTGTGTCTAGAGTAAAAATTCGGATGATCTGAATACTTTTCAGCATGGCAATAGGTAATATGAATTGGGGTGCCGAAACCACCGAGTGACAGCCAACAGAAGTGTGCTCCAGAAGGTTCAGAAGTGTGTGTGCGGCCAGTGCACACACAGTTAAAGCTGTGGCTATCGCTTTCCCCAACTGCCCTAGAAGAAGCTGCAGTCATCGATGCCGCAATCATGAATGGCAACAACGAAACTTCAAAAGTACATGTATATACGACACTCGCCGAGCCTAAGAGATGCTGCGTGCTGAAACCGCTGATGAGAAAACTACTGTGGATGATATCTTAGATAGCGACGCCGTTGTTCTGACTGCACCTGTGCGACGAGGGCACATGAATTGAAAGCAAAACTGACACTTTTGCAACCACTGCGCACGGAAATGTGGTCACGGTCGGCTGGGCCCTGCTAAAGAAGAATACAAGTTGAGGGAACGAGTTTCTTTGTGTGACAAAAAGTGATCATGGTATGTATGAATGGTAGACATGGAACGAACGAACCACATGATGATCGATCAGCGAGTTTGTTTAGGCTTGCTTGGAAAGTCAGCATGAACATGACAAGGACATAAAACGACAAGCACACAGTATACACTTATTTTTCATGTATGCATCGTTTCAAACTCACCCACCCTTCTACCTTATACATTTAAGCTCTATGGGCACTCGGCCAGAGATTTGTTGAAACTAGGTTTCAGCTATTAGTATGTTTAAAGTGAATACTATATATTGACAGTGTTTTACTGTAGGCAATATGACAGCCACGTGGATTAGTTCTTTTCAGACAACTGTCTTATTACTCTTCCAGTGATGTTGCTCTGAACTCCTCAAAGGTTGAGCAAGGCTAGGTTCATGCTTGTCTATTGGAGCTATGATGTGTATGACATAAAAGACGCTTGTGTGAATAATTAAGAACTCCAGTTTGTCATAATTAATCTAGAGACTTCCAGCAAGGCATGCCTAATACTCAACACTGTCGAAATTTGGGCTTGTTGGTGCATTGCGACGACTGAAAATAGCGCTAAGAAACGGGGACACAAGAAGAGGACACTCGGCACAGGCGCTAACTTCCAACATAATGTTTATTACCACCGCACGCTCGCCTATATCACCAAAAAAAAATATATCACATGACATGAATGATGCGCACATAAAATTAAAGTCTTAGAAAATACAATTCTTTATCACTAAGCGTCAGAGAGGGAGTGCTGACGCACTTATACCCCAGTGAAGCGATAGCCTCAGCCTCAATAATCCCTCTAGTAAGCTTATAAAACATTCTCTTGATAACTGTGCATGCATTGAATATCGGCGCGCAGCCGCAGGAGTTACAATGTATGGCCAACCAACTCCCCTGGCCGTTTTTCACATTATTACAATGTTCTCTTAATCGATCATTAAGGCAACGGCCCGTCTGTCCAATATACTCTTTACCACAAGAAAGCGGGATACGATAAACAACGCATATGATGCAGGGAACATAAACAGTTCGATGCTTCTTACTACACTCTTTGGGTTTTCTGTCACGGTCATGAAGGCCACAAAGGCTGACCAACTTCTTGGGAGCCGAAAAGACAACCCTAACTTCAGAGCGCTTAGCTAATTTCTTTAGGTTGTGCGATATCTTGTGAAAATATGGTATGACGACTAGGTGCTTCGGTTTCTCGGCATCACGACTCGCTGTACATCCTGGGTTGCGAAGCGTACGAAGCAAGCCTTCTGCAACTGAAGTTTGGACATGCATAGGATAACCTGCTTTCAACAACCGGTCTGACTGATTATGAAAACTATTGGCGATTTCGTGCTCACAAGATTTGCTTAAAGCATGACGAAAACAATGACTGATGATGCCTCTTTTCACTAGTTTAGAGTGAGCTGATTGGTACGGAAGGACCGGTTTGTTCGTACGTGGTTGGTACGCCCAACATATGCGGTTAGGATGAAAGGTGAAGAGGACATCGAGGAATTTTACCGATTCCCTTTCATCCTCTTCACCTTTCATCCTAACCGCATATGTTGGGCGTACCAACCACGTACGAACAAACCGGTCCTTCCGTACCAATCAGCTCACTCTAAACTAGTGAAAAGAGGCATCATCAGTCATTGTTTTCGTCATGCTTTAAGCAGATCTTGTGAGCACGAAATCGCCAATAGTTTTCATAATCAGTCAGACCGGTTGTTGAAAGCAGGTTATCCTATGCATGTCCAAACTTCAGTTGCAGAAGGCTTGCTTCGTACGCTTCGCAACCCAGGATGTACAGCGAGTCGTGATGCCGAGAAACCGAAGCACCTAGTCGTCATACCATATTTTCACAAGATATCGCACAACCTAAAGAAATTAGCTAAGCGCTCTGAAGTTAGGGTTGTCTTTTCGGCTCCCAAGAAGTTGGTCAGCCTTTGTGGCCTTCATGACCGTGACAGAAAACCCAAAGAGTGTAGTAAGAAGCATCGAACTGTTTATGTTCCCTGCATCATATGCGTTGTTTATCGTATCCCGCTTTCTTGTGGTAAAGAGTATATTGGACAGACGGGCTGTTGCCTTAATGATCGATTAAGAGAACATTGTAATAATGTGAAAAACGGCCAGGGGAGTTGGTTGGCCATACATTGTAAATCCTGCGGCTGCGCGCCGATATTCAATGCATGCACAGTTATCAAGAGAATGTTTTATAAGCTTACTAGAGAGATTATTGAGGCTGAGGCTATCGCTTCACTGGGGTCTAAGTGCATCAGCACTCCCTCTCTGACGCTTAGTGATAAAGAATTGTATTTTCTAAGACTTTAATTTTATGTGCGCATCATTCATGTCATGTGATATATTTTTTTTTGGTGATATAGGCGAGCGTGCGGTGGTAATAAACATTATGTTGGAAGTTAGCGCCTGTGCCGTGTGTCCTCTTCTTGTGTCCCCGTTTCTTAGCGCTATTTTCAGTCGTCGCAATGCCTAATACTCTAATTAGAGTTTGGACACCTTATACATCACATTTTACTTTACAATATTTTTTTATTTCTAGAGTATCCTTACAGGAGCACAAGAACATTTGCTTGATGTGCTAGAGTTCCTTTCATTCTTGAAAGGTTAAATTTACGAGCATAAGCATCATACCAACGTTCTGACGTTTTATCTGTCTTTTCTTTTTCCCAGGATGAGGTTCACGAGCGTGATCGGTTCACTGACTTTTTGCTCACTGTTCTGCGGGACTTGCTTCCAAAGTTCCGAAATCTGAAAGTTATTCTGATGTCAGCTACTATGGATGTAGAGCTGTTCATCAAATATTTTGGTAACTGTCCTGTTGTGGAAGGTAGGTTTCTCTTTAATTCTTGATAGCATCAATATGTGCCAATTCTTTCAATCTGATTAGCACCTGAAATAATATATTTTGTAAAATTTAATTGACCTTGGCATGGCGTTCAGGTGGACTCGGTAACTGTCATCTTGCTATTATGCATACTTCAAAGTTTCTTTCATTGTCATTTTGCAAATTTGCATTATATGGGTGTACTCTTTTGCATAAATGTAAAAGCGAAAAATAGTTTTTTTGTGTGTGTTGTTTGGTCGTTGACAGGTGCGAAAACATACGATAGGTTGATGCTCCAATTTTTTAGTTGTACAGTCTTTATGCATTGAAGTCAACATAATTTTTATTATTACTTTAATAGCTGGCATGAGCGATTTGTCGGGATAACTGTGTCATGTTGTGATGAATCTCGGCACTATAGGTAATGTTAGCTTTAAAGTGTCAGAGTCAAAATTAGGCCGGTATGACACGAACTGAAGACAGTGAAAATAAAAGAAATTGCATTTATTTGGACATAAATTCTCTCGTTTCAGTTCATGAAGTGCTGTTCCCGCAGAGCATGTGCAGTATAAAAACTTGTTAATTCAAACTTGAAGGTTACTGCAAGATTTTTTTAACTAAGCGGAGTTTGAATTAGCGTGCGTGCACTAAAAAGAATGGATATCACACCCCATTATCCGGGCAGAACTCAAAGAAGCCACCTCTAGACTCATTATTGCAAACTAGGAGTTACCACACTTTTGTGGCAAGCGATTTTGTTAGTTAAATGGAGATCTAACAGCTAGCTGAAATAATTGATCAGTCAATACGCCAAACACAAGCACTGACATGCATTACTTTAAGAACTTGGCATTAATGTGAAATATATGATGCTATTTATGCTCCAAAACATGCTTATGTTACATGGCAGAGTAGGCGTAATCAAATTTAAAAGTAATCAGTACTTATTTGCATTTTCTTCTGACGCGACTCCATGAGCATCATTTGCAGCTTGCCTAAGAGCTCCAGCGCAATTTCTGAATTGTCATCTTCTGAGAAATGCTGCTATTTCATTCTTTTTCAACTCTAGTGATGTTAGTTTGGCTTGTTATTGCAGCACATTGTAATCACCGAGGGCAGACATGTGCGAGGAGCGATGAAAATGAGGGGCTCCTAGTTCGAATTAACGATTGGATACTGATGTGTTCGAATTATTGTGAGTTTTCCATCATAGAAATATACGGGGTTGTGCTGGGACCAGGGCATCAGTTCGAATTAACTGCAAGTTTGGATTAACTGGGTTCAAATTAATGAGCTTTTGCTGTAACTTCTTCATCCTTTTTTCTTTGACTACTGACTATGTTTCTTTTTTTTTCCTTCTTCTCCAGTGCCATCACGATCGTATGAAGTGAAGGCCTACTTTTTGGAGGATGTCTTGCGACTGTAAGTGCAATTCTTCATGTATATAATACTTTCTGCTGAAGCTTGTGATGCAAATTGGCCCCTGTCGTCTTCCAGGCTCAAATCCTTCTCCTTTTTCTGGCATCGGGGGCACAAACTACTGGGGATGCATAGTTTTTTGCGTAGTGTGCATATGTCTGTTTCAATAATGGGCATTTTGCTGATTCCTTTGGGCAACTTTAAGAAAAAAAAAGGGGGTGAACAGTGGGCAACACTTTTAGCTGTGTGCATCAGTTATGCAGGTTGCATGTGGCTTGGAGACCACACGTTTTGAAAACACTTGCTGACGCCAATACACAAAGCTAGGTCTTTAGCACCTGTGTTCCTTATCGCATTATGATTTCATGAGAGATGTTGAGAAAAGATACCTTAATCACTTTGTACAGTGAGCTTTTGCTCTTATGCATTCTGTTTCTGGACCTCTTGTCCCGAGAGCTGTGTTTTGATACTTTGAAATTAAATGCAGGACGGGATACACCAGCCAAGACATGCTGAAGCTGAAGAAAAGCAAACCCCGAGCGGAGCAGCAGAAGGCACAACTTGCTAAGTGGTGTGATAGTCAGGGCATAACCACAAGTAGTACCGCCCCTTCAGCAAACAGACTGTCACCTGAGAAGGACCAGGTATGCGTTGGGTACCTAAATAGTCGAGTGCATAGAACAGGCCGCTGTTTCCCAAACAGTGGTGCATCAAAAAAATTCTTTTGATTCATTAAAGATTGGTCATCTATTAAAATACAGAACACAGCATTCAGTGGTTGATAAAGTGCCAGAAATAATGCACGTGGAGGTTTGTGCCTCACTTTTGAATTTTGTAAGGGTCAAGTGCTCTCATCAACTCTGTGTGGGGCTCTTCATTCAGGAAATTGAAAGCAGAATAATATTATTACTTATTTCCAATTTTCTCTTGCATGCAAGGTGGATGGAAAGGACGATGGTGACAACGAGGATACACTTGGTGTTGATACACGCCTTGCTGCAGTGATGGACCGTGCTCTTCAGAATGCTTGGATGACTGGAACAGACGAGGCTTTTTCCCAGCTGCTCTACCACATCCTCTCAGACAACATCCCGGGTAGTACAATGCAGCTGTGTTATATTATGTGACTTCGTACGTTGGTCATACATGTACAGGACTTTCACGATTGTTTTGCTATCTGCTTGTCTGTAGTTGAGTACCACCATAGTGAAACAAGCGCCACAGCACTGATGTTAGCTGCTGGACGAGGCAAGGTGGAAATAGTGGAGGAGCTGCTGTCTCTCGGGGCCGATCCCTTGACTCGAGCATCAAACGACTGGACTGCCCTCGATTGGGCACAGCATTTTCACCAGTCAAATGCAGCGGAAGTCATTCTGGCTCACTTGTGAGTGCCAGCCCTGTGGCCCTTCCTTTGTTCTTTAGTTGTCTTCCTCATTTTTTCTTTTGACCACCCCGAAGCACAGTGAAACCACCCTGAAGCACTCGAGTGAAAGCACAGTGAACTGCCAAGCTGGCATAACAGTAGTGTTCATACATCCTACTACAATATACCTTCATTAAATGGAAAACTTAAGATGCAACTGTCTATTTTCCTTTTCCCTTCGCATCCCATTCAACAAGAGACTACTGTACCTTAAAATTTTCATAAAGCTTACGAATAAAAGGGTTTTTAGGGAAATAAAGTAGGAGACTTGCCTGTAAAGTTTTTTTGCTACATTATTAGTCTGCATTTTCTGTTTGATGTCCTTCCATGGTGAAAATATGTAAGATATATATGCTTGCTTCAAAAAATTTACACAGACTTGGCTCAAGAAGCTGGTGAAATTGGCATCAGCAGTGTTGCTAAAAGTCACTGCAAACCCAGAAAAATATTGTTGCTTGTCAGCTCCTGCTGCTCCAAATTTACTGTTGTTGAAGATGTTGGGTGTGATATGTCATAGAACATGTTTTATATGTGCAGAAAATAATGTATTCTTGGTCAATGTGTTCTTTCTATTTGAAGTCTACGTCACAAGATATCAACAATGCAGGTCTATGTCTACTGTTAACTTGGCACATCATGAATACTATATACAGTTGACGCTCATTTATCAGAACCTGAACAAATCAGGAAAATGTTCTTTGTTCAAAAAAGTTCGAACACTCGGAGAGGAACAGGGGTGCAGTATAAACAGAATACAGGCAAACCTCATTATAACAAAGTTACATCTTACACAAAAACAAGTTTGTTATATCTAAAAATTTGTTATAAAAGTATATTCCTATAACTGTATCTATTGGAAGAGTATTTTTTCATTTCCTTCATTATAACCAATACAGTCGACGTCAGATTTCTCGGACGCCCGAAATTCCGGACATGCCTAATTTCCCGAACTCATCTGTGGCACCGTCAAGTTCCCCATGGAGTCAGTGAGTAAAAAGTGCAAAATTCCGGGCGTTTATAGCTTTCGTCATCCGATTTTCTGGACTTTTTACCGCTAACCACACACTCAAAGTCACTTCGTACCCTCGAACTCACTGCACAGCGGCTGCCGTACGCTCAAAACTGCAAATGCTGCAATCCAGTGCACACCAATTTGTTGCCAACCATAGCTTAGTCAAACCTGTGGCCACAGCAGTATGGTCAGGCATGGTGCTGTGCAGCCTGTGCTTCGACAGTGTGAAGAGCTACACTGTTGACCTATCGTCTGCCGCCGGCACTTGCGGACTCATGGAAGGTGGTTATGCAACAGACCCTCCGGAATTGTTTTCGCCATGCAAGTTCCGTACTGGACGCTGAGATGGCTGTCTCGCTCGGAGTGGACAGCATGTGCAACAAACTTCCACCCGCAAACGTGGCCTTGGATGATTTTAACGTTGCCACTGTTTCGATTGCAATTGCGATAACATTTGAGGGTTTTACCGATGCTGATGAAGAAATTGAGCTGTGTGCCAAATTGAACGACGGCGAAATCATTCGTCAAGTTACGGAGGATTTTGACGGCTCCGAGATCAAAAAGGCCGCGTCTACACAACCAACGAGCTCGGAGTTGACGCGAGCACTGACACTGTCATTGGTATACAACGACAGCATGACGTTAGCTGAAATTAAGGCAGACATCATTGCGGGCAAGTGGAACGCCGTGAAAACGAAAATATGCAACTTTCTTATTGCATCTAAGTGTTTACTAAAACGGTAGCTCCAGCCGTATTGTATCTTTTTTTCTTTTCTTTCTTCTGTTTTTTTTTAATATAAACTGCTCTTTTGAAAGCACCTAAACGATTCATTGGTTGAATTGCGATAGGAATCCTGTACTCCTGCTTTGACCCTCTTTGCCAGCGAAAAATAGCTCTTTAAAAAGTGTATTTTCGCTTGCATTTGTTTTTTTGGTCTGCCCAATTTTCCGGACGTTTCCGTGGTCCCTTGAGGGTCTGTGAAATTGGATGTTGACTGTATTTTGCTATATCCAGGCTCATTATATCGCGGTTTGAATATCTGACGGAGTTGTTCCATTTAACCTGCAGTTCTTTTTAAAGGGTTTTGGTTTACTCGGAGCCAACTGCAGTATGTGTATGATATTTTCATTAGCATAGTAGTGGCTATTTTGCTCAGGACTGCTTGGTGGTATCAAGGTTGTAAGATTACAGGCGTGGTTTTTATATTTATTGGCCACTTCACTGTTTTTTTTATTACCAGAAGCTACAATCTTTCAAGAGCTGGCTTGCTGATTTAATCAACGATATTAAAAGAAAAAAAGTTTTAGCCACCTGTAGCTACGTGCCCTTGATCTTCGGAACTGTCTCTTGTCACAAGCATTCCCTTGTGTTCCTGTGTTTTATTTTTCAAATGTTGGGCATGTCTTTCCTTCCTGAAGGTTGGTCATGCAGAGCGGCCTCCCAAAGTCTGATGACTATGGTAGCGTTGCTGAGCAGGAGCTAACAGCCGAAGAGCGTGAGCAGCTGGACCTGTACCTTCGTACGACCAACGACGATGAGACCGACCTGGACCTAATGCTAGCCCTTATTCAGAAAGTCCACTTGAGTGCTGAAGATGGTAAGCAACATTTCATTGTACACTGTTCGACAAGACACATGAAAGTTCCTGTATGGTACAACTTTATCAGTAATCATCCCTTGGGCTGGCTTAGTCTTTCCTTGGAGTACTGATGTTACTGTGCAGTATACTGCAACCAGTACCTCTTTTGAAAGTTAATTGATCTAGTCCTGCTTCCTAGTTAATTGAAAATACTAGCAATCCACAATAAGCAACCCGGGTCACAGCGGTATTGTAGCGTATGTTTCTTCCTTGTGGCAACGTGCTGAAGTCCTACTGTTACGCAGATCGGGTAACAAACAGATGTTAATAAACTACTACTAGCTGCTTTCTCTGACTTCTCACTCGACCCTGCTGATGAACCGCAGGTTGCGGGTTCGAATCCCGGCTGTGGCGGCTGCATTTCCGATGGAGGCGGAAATGTTGTAGGCCCGTGTGCTCAGATTTGGGTGCACGTTAAAAAACCCCAGGTGATCGAAATTTCCGAAGCCCTCCACTACGGCATCTCTCATAATCATATGGTGGTTTTGGGACGTTAAACCCCACATATCCAATCCAATGACTTCTCACTCGTGTAAACTACTCAAACACATAGCTTACAAACATATTGTAACGCGGACTGAAAGAGCGAAAAAGAAGAAGAGGTTGGACGTTCTCGAGCGATGGTGATTCGGCAGTGACGGTAGAACGCTGACATTTTTCAGTGTAAATAAACCCATCACAACCGTAACAGCTTTGGTGGAGCGGTGCTGGGTAACTTGCCATCCTGGACCCCGCAGCAGAAGTTCTTCGAAGAAGCAGACGCTTAGCTGGCCTACCCCCGGACAACATCAGCACGAACGACACAGCAACCCATTGACGTACTACGCTGCTGCATCCACCAGTGCCACCGACACGGCACAAGGTGGCCGTCGACCTCTACAACCAGACTACTAGGCGCCTGAGCCACGAATATTTTCAGGTAAAACTGACGAAGACGTGGACGCTTGGCTGAAACATTTCGACAGAATGAGCCGCTACTACGAATGGGGCGTGCCGGCGAAACTCGTGAACGTAGTATTCTTCCCTGCCGGGACAGCGTTGCTTTGGCTTGAGAACCGCGAACATGTCCTCCCCACTTGGGATATATTTGTTAAGGAACTGAAGGCCTGCTTTGGGGACACAAGTTCCATGAAAAAGAAAGCTGAGCAAACGCTGTCACGTAGGGCTCAGTTGCCCGGCGAAACGTGCACAACCTACATTGAAGAAATATTGAAGCTTTGCGGGATTGTCAATGCAAATATGTCTGACGAAGACAAAGTCGGTCATTTGTTAAAGGTATCGCCGAGGACGTGTACAATTCTTTGATAATAAAACAAAACTTGAACACTCCTTCTATTTTCAGACAGCAGTGTCGCGCATTCGAGGCGTTGAAGACCCGGAGAATTTTACCCAAGTTCGGGCGCTTGGACAATGTTCCCACTGTTGCAAGTATGGACATCGCCGCCTGCGAAGACATTCCCTTCCTCGTATGTGGGTTAGTTCGAGAAGAGCTCGTACGACTTCAAGCAGGTGAGGTTCACTACCAATGCTCGTTCGCCGCATGCCCCGAACCACCTCCCTACTGAATGCGAGAGCGCCACGTCAAGAACCGATTTAAGTACATAAATTGCAGATTTCACCTCGCGGCTTCCGTTTTCCCCGACGGGTCATGGCCACCACGGGATGTCATCTCGACGTGCTGCTGCGGACCTCCGGCCATCATCAACCAGGCCTCTACCAGAAGATTACTATGCATCATCACAAAATGTTCCTGCGGAGCACGACCCGTCTCCGCGTACTTCTGCCACCTCTGCTCCTGCTAATGTAACCCAACAAGTCCCCGTTTGCTACACGTGCGGTCTCTCAGGGCATATTTCGCGCTTATGTCCCAGACAGCCGCCTGCACCACCACGTTTTTCGACATATCCGGCTCGTATGTACGAAACGCCTGTGCCGCCACGTTTTTCGACGTACCCACCTCGTATGTACGAAACCTGGACCTCTCACCGGGCCGACCACCGTCCCCGACAGCAATGGCCTAATGAATTTCGCAGTGAGTCCCCCGCCTCCGAGCGAAGCCTGACGTCGCCTTTGACACGGTCCCGCCGGTCGCCGTCTTCGCGTCGTCGGTCACCTTCCTTGCATCAGCTGGGAAACTAACTGGTGCGACCGATGTAGGTGCCATCGCGGGACGGCGAGTTTCGCCAATTCCTCCTTCTGCTGTGATGTTGATGAACAAAGTGCGTGTGTGTATAGACGGTGTTGTATCGTTTAGCTCAGAGACAAGACAACGATGAACACTTGGCTGGGCCTCGCCATGACGAAAGACCCCTGGCCGTTTATTTGCTGGGCTTAAGTAGCCGCGCTCACAGCGGGAAAGGGGGAAAGAAAGAAAAGGAAGGAACGTAAAGCGTACTAAACGGTGGAGAGGAGGAGAAGACGATATCGCCTAGGGCGAATGCTGATAGCAGATAGTCCGGTCTGTTACATCTTCTCTTCACACATTTTCAAAACACTGATTTCTTTTGCACTCATTTACTTGATGGAAGGATGGCCCGTAGTGAAGGCGCTTCGGTTCGCTGCGCTGGCGTCCTGACCTGCGCAGGCCAGCCAGTGGGCTTCCTGGAGTGTCTGGAGAAATGGTGGCGCTATAATCTTCTTCTGGCTGAGCTGGTTGCACCTGGTGACACCCCAGTGGGTTGTCCGGCGTGATGTTGCCGCGGTGTCCATCACTGAACTTCGTCGGGGGCCTCGCGTCGGGGTTCGGATTACCCTCGGGGCTGACCTTGTCGTTGCAGTTTTCGTCTGTTCGCAGCAAGTGCTGTCGGTTCCGTCTCAGGAGCCCATGGTCTTCCGTTTTTACCACGTATGATCGTGGTGCAGTCTCTCGTACCACTTTCGCTCGGCGTGACCAGCTTCCATGTTTGATCCGCACCACATTTCCAGCTTCCAAGGGTGGTAGTGGCCTGCCTCGGGAAGACTGTCGCTGTTTCCATACGGGTATGCCTCCGTCGACGTTGTATTCTGGAAGAGTGGCGTGCAGGCGACGACCTTGCAGTAGTTCTCCGGGTGAGTGACCGCTGTCAAGGGGAGAAGATCGATAAGCCAACAGACCAAGCCATACATCACCCCGGGACTCGTGGGTTTTCTTTGGAATACGCTTTACGATCTGTACCCCCTTTTCAGCTAAGCCATTTGATCGTGGGAACTCTGGACTTGAGGTGATATGCTCGAAGTCATATCGGCGCACGAAGGACGCGAACTCTCGCGATGCAAATTGAGGCCCGTTGTCAGTGCAAACTTGGTTGGGAATGCCGTATCGCGAGAAGATAGCAGATATCTTGTCGATTACTTCCGCCGCCGTGGTACCTCTGAGTTTCTCGACGTCAGGAAAGTTAGAATGGGCATCAAACACAACTACGTAGTGTTCTCCAGCGAATGTAAATAGGTCTATGCCTACGCGATGCCACGGTCGGTCGGGCGTTGGCTGTAGCAGGAGGGGTTCACTCGGTTGACTGTATGCGTACTTTCGACATATGCTGCACGTTCGCGCTCGTCGCTCAATGTCACTGCTCATTCCCGGCCAGAAAACCATTCTACGGGCTCTAGCTTTGCACTTGTTCATACCTAAGTGGCCTTCGTGAATTCGCTCAAGAATTTCCGCACGCATTGGTTTAGGCACCACAACTTTGCAACCCTTTAGCACCACTCCATTGACCACGGATAGCTCTTCCGCATACGGTTTCAGTACACCGTCTATTGCCATGCCATCTTCCATTTGTTTCATGGTGCGGCTGAGAAGCGGATCTTCGCGGGTTTCCTTCTGCAGCCGCAACATAGTCGCTTTGCTTATGATGCTGGTGACTACTTGCGTTGTGTGGACGTCCACGTCCTCGACTTGGTCGCCTCCGCCAGTTGGTAGTGCAGCCCGAGACAGCAGGTCTGCGAGTAACAGGTCCCTACCAGGTACAAACTGCAACAAAAAAATCATATTTCATAAGACGGATGAAAAACCGCTGTATCCTGGGTGGCATATCTGCAATGTTCTTTTCGGCAATCGCAAGTAATGGCCTGTGATCAGTTTCTATCGTAATGCTTCGTCCATACACGAACTGATGAAATTTTTCACAAGCGAAAACAATTGCCAGTGTTTCCTTTTCTATCTGGGCGTATCGCTCTTCACTCGGCGTCAGCGCTCTTGAGGCGTAGGTCACTGGGCGCCAGTCATCCCCGTGTCTTTGCAATAAGGCAGCGCCAATACCGGTTCCTGAAGCGTCCGCAGTTATCTTAGTGTCTCTTTTTTCATCAAAAAGAGCCAGCAATGGAGGATTAGCAAGCGCTGCGCAGATCTGGTCCCATTCGCGCTCATGGGTTGTTGTCCACTCAAACACCGATGCTTCTTTCACCAGGCTACGCAGCAACACCGTTTTATCACTCAAAGCTGGCAGGTATTTCTGAAAGTAGTTCACAACCCCGAGTAACCTGCGCACACCCTGTTTATCTTTTGGGGCTGGCATGGCACGGACGCTTTCGATTAGATCGGGGTCCGGACGAATTCCGTCTCTTCCGATAACGTCGCCAAGGAATGCAACCTGCGTGGTGCCGAACACGCATTTAGCTGGATTAAATGTCAGCCCTTCCTCTTGCGCCCGCCTTAGTACAGCGATGACGCGTTCGTCGTGTTCTTCCTTTGAGTCGCCCCATATTAAAACGTCGTCTACGTAGACGCGCACTCCCGGCAGCCCTTCGAACATTTCTGTTAGTCTTCTGGAACACCTCGCTGGCTGAGGAAATTCCGAAAGGCAGACGCAAAAAACGGTACCGCCCAAATGGTGTCGCAAAAGTGCATATTCGTGAAGTGGCCTCATCTAAAGGAATCTGGTGAAAGCCGGCATTAGCGTCGAGCCGGGAGAAATATTGTGCTCCTGCCAGCTCGCTCTCTATGTCCTCTCTTGAAGGGATAGGATAGTGCTCCCGCTTAATGCTCCTGTTCACTGCTCTAGGGTCCATGCAAATGCGAAGGGTACCATCCTTCTTGTGCACAACTACCAGGGGGCTCACCCATTCAGTTGGTTCATCCACCTTGACGATGATTGAGGCCTTTTCGATTCGTTGCAGTTCTTGTCGCAGGCGTCCTTTCAACGCTATGGGTACTCTGCGGGCAGGCTGCACGACTGGAACGGCATCCTCTCGTAGCACCATTTTGTAGGGTCGCCTGACGCAGCCGGTGCCGCTGAAGAGGTCAGGAAATGCAAGCTGGAATTTCGTTTGCCCATCGCCTACCTTCACGGCGTTCGTCACCGGTACCAGACCAAACTGCTGGCATATCTTTAAGCCAAGGATGGCTTGGCGCCCCTTTTTCACGATAAAGAACGAGACTGAATGCTGTGCTTCGTTTATCTCGAGATCTTCGGTCGCCACGCCAACGTGTTTGATTGTACTGCCGTTGTAGGCGGAGAGGACAGCGGCGCTCTTTTGCGGAGTGCTTGCGTGGGCGATTCGGTTGAACAGGGTTAGGGGCAGCAAATTTGCCTGAGACCCGGTATCTACCTTGAATTGTATCTCCTGACCGGCTATTTTTCCGCGAACCATCCAATCCGCTCCTATATCTCCGGTGACGCCGCAAATGCTGATTCCCAAGATGTCAAAATTTTCATCGCTTTCTTCGGCTTTGTGAACCTCGCTTATCCTGCGCGCATTGTTGCAGCATGCGGCGAAGTGATTTCGTTTCTTGCATGCATAACAAGTTTTTTCATACGCCGGGCACCGCGCGGGGGCATGTACCTTGTTACAATTTCGACACCGAGTTTCATTCGCAAACTTCGTTCGGTGTGTGCGGCGTGTAATGTCAACGTGCAGGCTTTCATTTGACCATGCTGCGCTCTGAATGGCAGCAATCTCAGCAGCTTTGCAAATTTCTTCTGCTTTCTGCAAGTTTAAGTCTTTGTCGCTCAGCAACTTTTCTCGAAGTTTCGCATTATTTGTCCCAAACACCACTTGATCCCTGATCATGGACTCTTCAAGCGTACCGAAGTTGCACAGCTTTGCTTGCTTTTTTAAGTCCCGTAGGAACCGCTCAAAGGGCTCGGCCTCTTCCTGCTTTCGCAGTCGAAAAATGTGCCTTTCGTAGACTTCATTACCCTGGTCGACACAATATTCTTCAAATTTCCGCACTAACGTGTCATAATCTTCTTTGCTCTCACCTGCCGCAAACGAGAAGTTGTTGTAGACCTCGAGCGCCTCGTCCCCCGCCGTGCTCAGAAGAATCGCTGCTTTTACGGCCGATGGGCGGGGCTTCTACGGTTCCGTAGCGGTGATGAACAGCTGCAGCTTCTGCTTGAATACCAGCCAGTTTTTCCTGATGTTGCCGGACAGTTGCAGCGGTTCCGAGGGCTTGACGAGGTCCATTTCGAACATCAGTACCCCACTTCTGACACCATGTATCGTTTAGCTCAGAGACAAGACGACGATGAACACTTGGCTGGGCCTCGCCATGACGAAAGACCCCTGGCCGTTTATTTGCTGGGCTTAAGTAGCCGCGCGCACAGCGGGGAAGGGGGAAAGAAAGAAAAGGAAGGAACGTAAAGCGTACAAAACGGTGGAGAGGAGGAGAAGACGATATCGCCTAGGGCGAATGCTGATAGCAGATAGTCCGGTCTGTTACAGGTGTAGATACTCTTGCTCTTGTAGACGCTGGTGCTGCTATTTCGGTTATGAGTATTCATTTCAAACATCGTTTCTTGGGTCACAAAGTTATGTTCGCATAGAATCTTAAAGAAACTTTTCGTGGAGTTGGAGGCGAAGCGTTGTGCCCTGTTGGTATTTGCTCAGTTGTACTCACGATTGGTGGACAAAATTTCCGAGTTCAATTCACTTTACTGGCTCGCGCTACTCATGACGTCATTTTAGGGATAGACCTCTTTCATGAATGCGGCGCTACGCTTGACTGTGGAACTGGAGAAATTCTTCTGCAAAGTACGTTGTCCGCTGCAATAGTTGACGATTTTCCGACTCTGCCCATCAATGCGCTTTCGTTGTCTGAAGATGTGACGATCCCTGGTCGGACAGCAGTGTTTGTACCCCTATGCTCTTCTCATGTCCGCTCAGGATCCTGCACTGGACTTGTGGAGCCTGATCATGCAAACGCCATCAAGAAGAATGTGCTGGTCCCACGGTCTGTCCTTACAGCCATCGAAGGACATGCTTGCTTGTGGGCGCTCAACGCAACCTCAGAGCCTGTTGTTCTACCCGCCGGATTCAAACTAGGATTGTTCGAGGAGCAGGCCACAATTGACATCAGAATGGTCTCAGAGTCTCGAGCCATCAGTCAGACTGCGCCCAACTACTCAGCCGAGATGAAACGTATGATCAACAAGTCGTTGCTTTCTTCCGAGCAGGATGTCCTCGAGGAGGTGCTTACACGCTACGCGGGAGTCTTTGATTTCGCTCAAAATAAGCGTTGTTCCAAGTCGCCTGAATCTTGTATGCACCACCGCATCAACACGGGAGATGCTACACCTATACGCCAGAAACCCTATCGCGTATCCCTGTCAGAGAGGCAAGTGATCGCCGATCAGGTCAACGACATGCTGTAGAAAGGCGTTATACAAGAGTCAAGCAGTCCCTGGGCAGCTCTTGTTATATTGGTAAAAAAGAAAGACAAATCTTGGCGATATTGTGTAGACTACCGCCGTCTCAACGCCGTCACAAAGAAAGACGTGGATCTGCTACCACGCATCGATAATGCTGTTGATTGTCTGCACTCGACCGCATACTTTTCGTCCGTCGACCTAAGGTCTGGATACTGGCAAATACCAATGCATCCGTCTGACAAAGAGAAGACCGCTTTTGCCACGCCTGATGGGTTATTTGAATTTAACGTTATGCCGTTTGGCTTATGTAATGCCCCAGCTACCTTCGAGTGATTTATGGACTCCATCCTTCGCAGTCTCAAATGGGAGATATGTATGTGTTATATTAATGAAGTAATTATTTTTGGCAAGACATTCCACGAGCACAACCATCGGCTTAGCGTTGTCTTAGATTGTGTCAAACAAGCTGGTATCGTTTTAAACGCAAAGAAGTGTCATTTTGGTGAGCATCAAGCCCTTGTGCTTGGATATCTAGTCGACAGAGACGGTATACGGCCAGACCCGCAAAAAATCAGTGCTGTCCGAGACTTCAAGCAACCAACGTCTGTGAAGGATCTCCGTAGCTTTGTGGGCCTGTGTTCTTATTTTCGTCGGTTTTCAAAGACTTCGCCCAGCTTGCTCATCCCCTAACAGAGTTGCTCCGCAAAAACGCCCCATTTTGATGGACCATTGAGTGTGAGGCGGCTTTCGAGCAGCTGAAGTATTTGCCTACTTCCGGGCCCCTCTTGCGTCATTTCGACCCGGAGGCACTCACGGAACTGCATACAAATGCTAGTAGTATCGGTGTTGGTGCCGTGCTAGTTCAGTATCACGACAGCCGCCAGCACGTCGTGACGTATGCAAGTCGCACTTTGACTAAGGCAGAGAGGAATTATACGGTCACCGAACTGGAATGTCTTGCAATTGTTTTCGCCGTCCAAATGTTCAGACGTTATTTGTACGGCCGGCAGTTAAAGATTGTCACAGATCATCATTCTCTTTGTTGGCTCGTCGGACTACACAATCCAACTGGCCCGTTGGCTCGTTGGGCCTTACGGCTTCAAGAATATAACTTTTCCGTGACTTACAAGAGTAGTCAATGTCATGCAGATGCCAACTGCGTATCTCATCTTTCATCTCCGACTGTGGATGCTGATGATGATTTCGACAAGTACCTGGCTGCAATCTCATCCAACTTCCCAAACTTGGACGTCTTCCGTCACGAGCAACAGCGTGACCCTTCGCTGAAACCAATGATTGATGTGGCTCGTAGCTCTAAACGTGCCCGCGCCATTCGTGATTCATGACGCCCTACTATATCGCAAGAATTACTCCAGCCATGGTTCCACACTACTCCTCGTCGTGCCAGAATGCCTGCGTCTTGCGGTATTCCAAGCCATGCACGATAATATCACGTCTGGGAACCTTGGATTTGCCCGAACTTTTCACCGTATCCGACAACATTTTTACTGGCCTCGACTCTGGAAGACCGCCAAGCACTATGTCGCAAGTTTTGATGTCTGCCAACGCCACAAACAACCTACCACACCATTGGCCGGCCCACTGCAGCCGGTTAAGCCAGCGACATCACCATTCTAAGAAGTCGGCATACATTTACTGGGCCCTTTCCCCAAGTCTACCACCGGCCACCGCTGGATTATTGTGTGCATAGATTACCTGACGCGGTATACTGAAACGATGGCGGTTGCTTCAGCCACATCATCTGATGTGTCATGGTTTCTTCTGCACTCGATCATACTCCGTCACGGGGCCCCTCATGTGGTGATAAGTGATCGCGACCGGCAGTTTACCGCCGACGTTGTCGATGAGTTGCCACGGCTTTGTGGGTGCCAGTATCGGCATTCCACGCCATACCACCCTCAGACCAACAGCCTCACTGAGCGCACCAATCGTACTATCATCAACATGCTTTCAATGTACGTCGCAGCAGATCACAAGAACAGGGATGCCGTGTTACCTTTTGTTACATATGCCTTTAATACCGCGAAACACGAGGTCACAGGTTATACGCCTTTCTTTCTTCTCTATGCTCGTCATCCCCAAAGTTTCCTTCACACCATACTTCCTTTTTCGACGAACGAAAACGCCAGTGTCAACAGACTTTGTGTCGCGCCGAAGAAGCTCGTCGACTTTCTCGGCTCCGAACTCTTTCTGCCCAAGCTCGCGCGAAAAACCGTTACGACACGAAACATCCGCCCGTGACTTTCGCTACGGGTGACTTCGTGTGGTTGTGGATGCCCGTTCGAAAGAAGGGGCTTTGCCAGAAGTTTCTTTCTAAGTAGTCAGGACCATTCGTCATTACTCAGTGCCTAAGTGACGTCACTTACCGTAATTACTCGAATCTAATGCGCACCTTTTTTCGGGGCGGGCGGGGCGGGCGGGCGGGCGGGCGGGGCGGGGCGGGTTGGGGCGGGGCGGGGCGGGCCGGGCCGGGCCGGGCCGGGGCGGGGCGGGGCGGGGCGGGCCGGGACGGGACGGGACGGGACGGGACGGGCCGGGCGGCTGAAGGGTCCCGTCCTGGTTCGCTTCCTCCATTTTGTATCGACATTATTCATGTACAAGTAGCTGAAAACCTTCCTAGCCCAACGCTCTTCCCCCATTTCTCTCAATCGCTTCTCAAATTTTATCTTGCTGCTAGCTTCCCTGCCCTCAAATGATGTCCATCCCATATCACCTTGTACTCCCTGATTTGGTGTATTCCCGTGAGCTCCTAAAGCAAGCCTACCTATTCCACGTTGCTTAATTTCTAATCTTGCTTGAACTTCTGATCTCATGCACAAGACCGCATTGCCGAACGTCAGCCCAGGACCCATGACCCCTTTCCATATTCCTCTCACAACATCATACCTATTGTAATTTCACAGTGCCCTATTTTTCATCACTGCTGCATTCCTGTTACTTTTAGTCGTCACGTATATTTCGAGTTCCCTTAGGTACTCGGTCCCATTGCTTATCCATACGCCCAGATATTTGTATTTATTTGTTATCTCTAGCGTGACTTCCTATATTCTAAGCTCACTACCTTCGTTATCATTAAAAATAATGACTGCTGATTTTTCCTTACTGAATCTAAAATCTAACCTATCTCCCTCATTACAGCAGATGTCCATCAATCTCTGCAAATCTTCCTTGTTGTCGGCCATTAGCACTATATCATCTGCGTACATTAATGCTGGTAGTGCCTGATCAAAGAGTTTTTCTTGTTTGACTAAAGAGAGGTTGAAGCGAAGTCCACTTCCCTCTAATTTGGCCTCTAATCCTTGTAGGTACATCATGAATAACAAGGGTGACAGTGGACACCCCTGCCTAAGTCTCTGTTTCACCTTTGTGGGCTTGGATACCTGTTTTTCCCACTTTATAACTTCCTTGTTACTTTTATAACTTTTATAGATTTGCTTTAAAATATTAGTGACTTTATCTTCCACACCCAGTGTGTCTAGTGTTCCCCACAAGTCCTCTTGAACCACGCTATCGTACGCTCCCTTGATATCCAAAAATGCTAGCCACAGGGGCCTGAGTTCCTTTTCTGCTATTTCGATGCGCGTCAGTGAGAACAGATTGTCTTCCAACCTCCTGTGTTTCCGAAACCCATTCTGCAGTTCCCCCAGCACCCCCTCATCCTCTATCCATGCCTGCAGTCTTTCCTTTACAATCTGCATCGCCAGCCTGTAGACCACTGTTGTCACTGTTATACGACGGTAGTCGTTTATGTCATCTTTGTCCCCCTTTCTTTTATAAATCATGCTCATCCTGCTAAGTTTCCATCCATTAGGGACTTCACCATCGGTTATAGTTCTGCTCACTGCCTCTCTCAAAGTCTGTTTAGACTTCGGACCCAATGTCTTTATCAGCATAATTGGAATGCCATCTGGGCCTGTTGATGTACTACTTGGAACCCTCTTCTCAGCCCTTTCCCACTCTCGTCGTGAAAATGGAGCCATTGTGCCTCTTGATCCATCCCTGTCTATTGTGGTGCATAAGGCACTTCTTTGTTGAAATTTTTCTGTCACCCTTGTTCTTATATATTCAATAGCTTCGTCCCCTTCTAGCCTAGTATCTTGAGCTGTAGTTATGAACCTCTGCTCCAGATTTGTTTCATTTCTTAGGAAGTTTAGATGGTTCCAAAATTTTGCAGCTGCCTTTCTGTCCTTTTTATGTACTTCTGCCAGCCACTGAGCACCCTTTCTTCTAATCTTTTCATTGATAAGGAGGGATGCTTCCTTTCTAGAGCTTCGAAAGATTTCCCATTTTCTTTCGACATCATCTGTCGGTTCACCCCGTTGCTTAGCATGTCTGTGTTCTCTAGAGGCTTCCTGGCGTTTTGCTATGGCTCTCTTAACTTCCTCATCCCACCAACTTTTGGGTTTGTGTCTTCTTTCCCGGGGTGACTTCTCACATGTCTTAGCAAGCTCTAGCCCAAACAGTCTAATTAGATTTGTGTATGTCCACACAGTGTTATTATCCTCAGTGATTACTTTCTCAATTTGTTTAGCAGCAATTTCTATTTGCCTTTCTGAATGAAAATTTTCTTGTAGTTGCTCATTTTGTCTCCTTCCCACTTTCGCTGCTCTTCCAAAACTTAGCTTGATACGTTTGTAATCACTGCCCAGACTTCTGGAGCCACCTTCATCTATGTGCATTCCCCTGAGCTTATCATACATCCTATGTGACATCAGTGCGTAATCTATCGTTGACTGCAGCCTTCCTACCTCCCATGTTATTTGCCCTTCACACTTCTCGGTACTGTTGCAAATGATCAAATCATGCCTTTCACACATATCCATGATCATTTTGCCTGTTGAGTCAGTATACCCATCTATATCTTCTATGTGTGCATTCATATCTCCTAGTATAATTATCTCGCACTCTCCTCCTAATTAATCAATGTCCTTTGATATACACTTCATCATTACCTGGTTTTCCTTTTTGGCCTTTGCTCCCGTCCACAAGTACACCAAATCGAGGAGTGCCATCTGCCCAGCTACTTTCCCTCTTAACCATAAATGTTCCATGCATCCCTGCTTGACTCTTTGCCAACCCACGCTCTTATGTATAAATGGGCCAATTCCACCCCCCCTTTATGCTGCCTTCTTTTTTATTGCAATTCCCATACGTCGTCCGGATTGCAGGGTGGTTGCTCCATGTCCCGAAGATGTGTCTCTACGACCCCATATACCATCAGCTTCTCCTGCCTCAACTGCTCTTCTATCTCTTCCCACTTTAACCTATTCCTGCCACCCTGCATGTTAATACAGCCTACGTCTGACTTAGCTCGGCCCTTGTGCTTACGACGATTTCTTCTCCCACGGACTTCGTGTGGCTTGAATATTTGTGGCTACACTGTTGGCCTCAGGGCTCTGGGTCCATCTAAAAAAGCTGTGGCTTGGCAACCCATTCTGTTACCAACCCTCCTGCCCGTCGCACCACTGTAGTGAATGCCATCATGTGCAAAGGGGGGAGCGCCGGGCTCGTACACGTCTTGGTTAACTTCCATTACGTTGTATCCGAGTTGCCAGCTCAAACCCTTGATCACACAATTGGCCTCCATTACCCTCCTTTCAATCCCACGAGGCTGCCCCCAGACCTCTGGGACTGTGCATATGGTCACATGCACACTCCCAGAAGTTTCTCAGAGCTTACGCATCCCATTCTCCAACTTTCTTTGAAGGCTCTGATCCTTGCCCTTGAACACATCATTGAGCCCAGCATGAATAATGACTAGATTTTTGCCCTCCATGCTGTTTTCTACAACCTCCTGAGCTTTGGCCAGTGTATCTACCATGCTCTTCCCTGACTGTGCCTCCACCCTGACTCTCCCATCTTCCTTCACTGTCTTCAGGACGCCATCCCTAACCCTGGCCACGTTAGAGTCCCCCACCACTAGGACCCTTCTATGCTCCAATCGCTGGCTTCCTGTTTGTGATTTCCTGTTTGTGAAACAAATTCTGTAATGCGTGGTTCATTTCGTTAATTAAATTAGCCTCTTAATTGCGTGGCAGCGCTACGCTCCACTTCTGCTAGGCTCGGTTCATTTCGTTACTTAAAACGAATTCTGTTAAGTGCGGTTCATTCTGTTAATTAAAACGAAATTAAAACGGCCTCTTAATTGCACGGCAGCACCACGCTCGACTTCTGCTAGGCTCGGTTCATTCCGTTAATTAAAACGGCCAGCGCCGCTCATGCACTCGCGAAATGCACCGCGGATGGCGCCAAACTCTTACGGAGAAGCCACAACTACAGAAGAAAATTTTTCAGCCAAATTTAGCGGCAGTCTGGCAACGACCACCCCAAAGTCTGGCAACTGACTTCTGCAACGCCAAAAGGAACCTTGCCGAAAAGCTTCACAGTTTTCAGAGGTTCGTCCTAAACTTGCGGCACAACGGCCACCTGCTTGGTCAAATCGGGATTGCCGATCAGACGCCTTTTTACTTCGACATGCCTGGCACCACAACCGTCGAGAGAAGGGGGCGAAGCAAGTTCGCGTGCTGGCATTGGTTCACGGTAAAACTACAGTGACGGCAATGCTCTGTTACACGTCAGATAGGCACAAGCTTCCCCCGTACCTCGTATTTAAATGCTCGCGAAAGGAGTCGTTTTTTCGAGTGGTGTGATCGTGCGGGCCAACGAGAAAAATGGGTGCACGATGGAATCGATGCCTTACTTCTTTTTTTTTTTCGTCGTGGAAACCGGGTGCGCATTACAATTGAGGGCGCGGTAGAATCGAGTAAATACGGCGCTGTTGCGAAAGTGATAGCTCAGAACCAGCGTTCGTGCCAGACGCAAATTGTGCACATTGCCCGATTGAAGCCCCACAACAACCGATCGCTTCTACTCGCTCGGTGAACTTCATCTGGCCCGGAGGGAAATGTAACGCAGACTGAAAGAGCAAAAAAGAAGAAGAGGTAGGACGCTCTTGAGAGATGGTGATTCGGCAGTGACGGTAGAACGCTGACATTTTTCAGTGTAAATAAACCCATCACATCCGCAACAGTATTATGGATTACTTGGAAACCAAAAGGGTACTAAGTGACAGCCAGAATGGCTTTTGTCGTCGTGCTAGGAACGCAACTTAACTAGCGGAATTCACCTATAGCATTGCTAAAGCATTAGATGTTGGTACACAAGGTGACGCAATTTTTATAGGTCTCTTAAAAGCTTTCAACACTGTCATGCATCATGAACTACTATTCAAGCTTAGCCTCATTCTAAATAATCCTAAAATAGGAGACTGCATTGCCAGTTTTTTGTCAGATTGCTCCCAATACGTACACTGCAATGCTTCTGACTCCCCTGTTGCTAATGCATCCTCAGGCATGCCGCAGGCTACAGTCCTGGGCCCTCTCCGCTTTCTACTTCCACAAAACATAACCACTAAGATGCGTCTATATGCCGATGACTACGTTCTTTACCACGCTATTGACTCTACCGAAGACCACACAATTCTTGATGCATTTTGTCACTTTTGTTTATGATGCAATGCCTGGAAAATGAGTAGTACCGTGTTTACTCGCCTAATGAACGCACTTTTTTTCTAGAAAAATCAGAGCAAAGTTGGGGGTACGTTTATTACGCTGTGAAAAGTGTATAAACTCTTTTTCGGGATGAGCGGTAATGCATAAAAAAGTTTGGTGGCTTAGCCTTTCGTAATTGACATACACGTACGCTGTTTGGAAACAGCTTCTTTTTTGCACTTCTCTAATCTTCAGTGGTTGATGGTGCAATCTTCTGCAAGGTGTCCCCGCACCGCCTGGACATGCTATAAAAGCGTTTCGTGGCTATCTTTTCTCACAATCGTTTAATTGCAACAGTGGTATCTGTTATATTGAGGGCCGCCCATAAGCGTGGGCTATAACGCTACGTTGCAATTCGCCAACTTCGTGGCAACCTCGCACGACAATCGGGACACCACCATTGACATTGCAGCAAGTGACCAACATTGCAGCAAGCTACCACCGAAGCATCGAAACTAATCGTCTATAGCAAGAATAACGAAAAAGTACGACTGCAGCCTTGCTGCCCACATGAAAAGTTACTGCAGGAAAGGTAGCCTATAGCTTGCGTTCCTTGAAGTAAGCTTGGATAACAGGCACGAAGAGCAAATTACAAACAAAGCGGAAATCGGGGGGTACCAGTTGTGGAAATAGTCAGGATCTTTTCTGGGCAACAATCTACTTTTTTTTCTGGTTCTATAGAAACCTTGACGCAACGGCGACGAATGGGCCTTCGCCACAACCATGGCGACAGCAAATCTTGTCGTTATCGCTCGAAAATTGCGTGCATGTGGTGGGGCTTTAAGGTATCGTATTTGCAGGAAGCGACCGTCTGTTTGGCGGGTAGTTTCGTGACCTTTGCTCACTGTGTGCTTGTCAGCTGCGATGCCTCTATGGTCGCACTGTTCATGAACGCTGCTGTGGCGGATAGATAATTAAAAAAGATTGGGCTCGTGTCATGTACAGGTAGAAAGAAACAACACGGCGCATGGCAACGGGCGAAAGAGTGGGAGGATTAAGCTGAGGTAGTCATGAGGAATCGGCATAATAAAAAACAAGAGATCCAACAGGCAAAGAGGCGGCAGATGTCAATTAGCGGGACTGCCGCAATGAATATAGGGGGTGCATTTATTACATGGGGAAAAAAAAAATTCAGGTTTTGACGCTGAAGTTAGGGGTGCGCTTATTATGCGAGTAAAAACGGTATAAACTTCACAAAAACTGTGATATTCACTTCACTGTGACAAAAACAATGACATTCGCTAGGCGATTAGATCCCTCAGTTTTCTCTTACTCTTTCAATAATTCTTCTTTACTCTAAGTGCCCTAGTACAAGTATCTAGAGCTTCTATTTACTGACAATCTATCTTGGAGCAAAATATTCAAATAATACGTAATAAATCATTTAAAACTGGTTTATCTCGAGTGCATCTTTCGAGTAGCTCCTCAAGAAACCAAACTGTTCCCGTATAAAACACTAATCTTTCCAGTCCTAGAATACAGCGAAGTCTCAGTAGAACGAACACCACATGAATTATCTTTTAAGAAATCCCACACCAACTGCTAATAGTTTCAATGTAAAATTATCACTACTACGTACATCAGAATACAGAACTTTTAAGAATAACGAGTGCTATATGTAGTTTCGCTTTATATTAACAACGCCTCAGTACTACAAACTCGTGTTCTAATATCCATCGGGACTACCAGAGTGGCACGCCAACAGACAACACAGCGGACGGACACCTTGCTTCTCGGAAGACGCGCGACTGTGCGCAGCTCTTTCTTTTCTTCAGAAGGGACGATCAACGTTTATAGAACAGGTTCTATAAACGTTGGAGACGATGACAGCCTTGACCCTTCAGGTATTTATTTTCTTAGTCGCTTATACATGTGTTGAAGACCTTGTCAGGCGTGTCCGTCTCTTTTTGGTGTTTACTTATCGCGTCCGCAAAGCAAGTCTGCATTCGCGCTGCGGTACTGCAATGAGTTCACCACTGCTTGCCACGAAGAAGCGGAAAAAGTTTTCGCTAAAAGAGCAAGTCGACTTTCTTCGGCCACTTGAAGAAGACAGAAAGCAGGCTGTTGTGGCCAAAGAACTTGGTGTGGTGTGTTCCGCAATTGCCACGATCCGGATAAGGACAAAATAATCAAGTGCCAGGATCAATCACAACTTGCCCCCTCGAGAAAGTGACTGCGGCTCGGTGACTTCAGATATGATGGATATCATATTGGTGACGCGGATATGATAGATACTTGCGGAAAGCATTCATTTTTCTGGCGAAAAACGACAAAGCAAGCGAATCCCTCCACAGGAATGTAGATGAGTTGGTGGCCTTTGCTCTGCAAAGTTTGTGCTGTACGCGTCAAATAAAAAAAAAAATCAGACTTCTTAAACGAAACATGCCTTTTTTGGTATTCAATTATGCATTTGTTTATCTTGTGGAAAAATAGTTCAAGGACCCACAGTTGTAAAGTTAAGTCGTTTTGGTCTGTGGAAAATAAGTATTTAGGGTTAATTTTTGGGCTTTCACTATAACGACTTTTCAAAATAATGAACAAATTGCCATGGCCCCCTGAAGTTCATTATACTGAGATTTCACTTTATGCATTTGTTGTTTGGAATCTATTTCATAAAAGTGATATTAATACGATTGAGTCTGTTCAAAAGAAAGCTATCCATTTTGTCTACTGTAGATATGATAACCACTTTTCACCCTCTGCAAAACTTTCTCATCTCAGTCTGACCATTCTGGCAACACATCACCACAACGAAAGCCTGAAGTTCATGCATGCCTTGATTGAGTCCCAACGGTGTGCCCATTTAAACCCGTACTTTCAGTTTGCTCAACACTTCTGTGTTCGTAGCTTGCATAATCTTAATCTTCTGCCGCTAAAATCTACAGCTGATTTGTACAAATATAGCTACTACTTTCGTGCAACAGTCGGCCGTTGAAATGCTTTGCCTAGGTTTGCTCGTGCATTACAAATGACCGATTTTTTGTGTGCACTTGACATGTGATGTTATCACTACTCCTGCCATAGCCCATGATGGTTTGCAGTATGTATAAATAAATAAATAAATAAATACATAAATAAATAAATAAGTTTTGAAAATTAGCAAAGAAAGAAACTTTTGTGAAAAGCACTGGGGACAAGTATAGCATAGTGTTCTGTAAACTCTGAATAATTCCAACTGTGATTACTCAAACTTTTGATCAATTCAAACAAATCTTAACTTTTTGATTGGCCCTATGTATTTTAGTGTATTTTAAAGCCACTTAATGCATACTGCCCCACTGCATAAATTTGGTTCGTTCAAAATTTTGATTGTCCGGTTCTAGAAATGTGTCCTGTTTTTCTTGCTTCTAGTAAACATTCATATTTTTATGTTACTATCAGTCTGAAATAAAGCAGATTATCCTCATATATAATGGCTAAACTAGCAAAACCGTACGCACCATCTAACCCATGCTTATTGAGGAAGAAAAAAATTATACCAGGTTCACACTCGAGTGCCAAGCCTAAAGGAAGAGTGGAGCAGGGCATCCTTCCTTGTTTCTCTTTATTTTCTCACTTTCTTCTTCTCTTTGTCTCTGTTTCTTGTATCTTCGTTTTAGTAACTGCTTCTTTCTTACTCTGTTTTTTTCTTTCTCACTTTGTGTGCATTTCTTTCTTTTTAACTTTTTGTTATAGCTGTCCAAATACCGTATTTACTCACAAATAGGCGCACTTTCTTTTTTGGAAAATTCGGCTGCAAGGTAGGGGTGCACCCATTACGTGGGATAAAATTTCCGGAAATTTTATTTCAGACTACAGTGTAGACCACAAATAACGTATATGTCACTGAACTCGCGAATATCCACACTACAGCTGTAACATCCTCCTTCATAGGCTCAAAACGTGTTGAGCACGCAATCTTGCATGTCCGAAAATCGAGGCATGCAATGCAATGCGCATTCAAATTTCCAAAAAGAAACATCGAAAAACCCGTGTTGCCCATGAAATAACACGAGAAAAAAAGAAAGAAAAACTCTAAAAAGAAAGCGCCATTGCAGAAATTCACCGATTGCGCTTCAGGCCACCCAGATTATGCGCATTATCACAACTGAAACTTATGCGCTGAGCGGTACCAATCGTTTCAATTCATAGGCTCGCACCCTATAACCAAGACAGCGATTGAATCGAAAACCGCTATATGAGTGTTACCTACGCCACCTAAGCCCCCTCTTCAAGCAGAGCCTCTGATAGAAGTTACGTTGCTTCCATACAAAACAGCAGGTTTGATGGCCCGCAACTGCCACCTAAAAGCACCAACAGTGATTAGGCCTAGCAGATTAGGTCATTAGCAGATTAGGCCTAGTAGATTAGGCCTAGCAGATTAGATAGCAGTGATTAGGTCTTTGCTTCAGTTAACGTAAAAAGGCGGCGAATTGCAACTGTGCAAATACGCTACAGTACTACTGATCACGGCCAAGTTCAGGGTGTGCTCATTATGCGTGGAAATAAAAAAAATCCCATTTCTCTGTATCAACCAGGGGTACGCCTATCATGTGAGTAAATATGGTACCACAGTTCTGGGTGTGAATAGAGGTTTTCAGAGACTCCCATAAGTGGCTTCACGAACCCATAGGGTCCGCAACCCCCATTAGAGAATCACTGCCCTAAAGAGTTCAAAAAATCAGACGTTGACTGCCTTCCACAAGTTTCAATACTTCGAACAGTAAAATTTGTGGTGTGAGTCTAGTCATATAGCTAGCACTATTTGAAAAACAGAAAGTTTGAATATTTGCAGGCCCTACTTTTTTATACCTTTATTTTCGTCATTTCTATCTTTATCTGTGTTTTTTTCTATCACTTTCTCTCTCTCTCTGTTTTTCTGTTATGTATCTTCGTGTCTGTTTTAATCTTAGTTTTTCTATTGCTTTCTTGATCTTTGGCATAACGAACACTTCTTATGCCCCTGTCCCACGGGCACCCGTGAAGACCGTTTAACTCCCTCGTCTTTACGACAACGAAGATGCGGTTGGTGTCACACGGCCACCCTTACGCAAACGAAGGTGAACGGAGCATTTCCCAAAGGACGTTCAACGATCTCCCTTCGCAGCGAAACGAGGTACTCTCGTCCTCAGCAGTCTGGAGGTCAGAGAAAAATTTCGAGCACCCAAGTGGTCGCAGTGAAAGAATAATACATTTTAGCTATATTAAACGTTCTTTCGTTGTAGTACTTATTCACAACGCGTGTTTGTTTACAATATTTTACGCCCCCCAGAGTTCACTTACTCTCAACACCAATGCCCTACACACCGTGCCTCACGAGTCGGGCCGGCCGGTGCCAGCCGATCAACGTCATTACCAGCGCAATATCGCGCCACTTCCTCACGTAGTCCACTGTATCACTCATGGCTGAAGAACATAAAATGTGCGCTCACGAGGCAAGGAAGCATAAGAACTTTCGTATCGGGCATGTACACAGGCAACAAAACAACTAAAAGCACAATGTGGCCAGCGTCACTAGCAGCATTGCTACATTTGGCAAATGCGTTTTTATTTGAAATTATTTTTAATGGTTTGTTAGTCGCATACCTACTTTATAGTGCTTTTTTGTAAAAACTGCATAACGAGGATTCACAAAAAAATCAATAGGGATCAAATTAGAATACTTTTCCGAAAATCAAACAGTGCCAACTGAGCCCCCTCGCGGCAACTGTTACAACCTTGTCATTGCCGTGTGACACTGCTACAACTCCTTCTCCGTCGAACCCCCTAGGGGAGATTTACGTTGACGGTGTTCAACGGAGTTTGGTGGTGGCCGTGTGACAGGGGTATTAGAGTCACTATTGCTGCAGTACACAGGTGTCGTGCAGGAAAGTGTCCCAAGCTTGGGAAAGGCTTATCAAATATAATAAGATGCAACACACATTTCGTTGCGTCATTACATACGCATGCACACGTGTTCCAAGATGATCATTGGGGTATAAAAATTTGGTTGCTAATCATGAACAGCCGTCTTATCATGTTGCTGTAGCACCGAATGTAATGAAGTACGGACATGCGGCTTGACCATGAGAGAAGTACTACAACGAGCGACCTCTACCCCCTCTGCTTTGTAGCCCTTGTGGTAGGAAAACCTGTGTCCAATTGTCGCGACTCCTGCCATGAAAACACCCTCCTTTGAGAAACATTACATGTAGAGAAACATTACGTAGCAATGGTATATGTATACAACTTACCAACACTAGTTGCTTTGTTGACTGTGTCATACAGTTGAACCCCTTTATTAGAAGCGCTGATATAAGGGACAAATGGGCATATAAGAAACACCAGTGTGCCTACAGTAAAATATGAATTGATAAACAGATGCGTACGAGGTACCCTGTTTATGAGAGAGATCTCATATAAAAGAGAAAAATTGCTGCTCGAAGCATAGCTCTTATGAAGGGGTTTAACTGTACATGAAAACCTCTAATAATTCATACTTTTGATAATTCAAACGAATTCCCGTAATTACCTTGAGTTTGAAATATCGAGGGTCAACTGTAGCTTCACATATGCTGTCTGTCTATCTTCTTTAGATCAGCCTACTATAGACTTGTTCGCAATAAGTTATATCTCATTCTATTTCAATAGCTAAATCGGTCTTCCTAATCGTAAAGCATTGCTTTCTTTTTTGCAGGTGCCATTCTGGTCTTCCTTCCCGGGTTTGACGACATGAGCAGACTGAGAGATAAAATTCTGGCAGACAAAAGTTTTTCTGAACAGAAGAGGTGGAAACATTTTTTGCATTATCTTTATCTATGATTTACAAACTAGGCATCAGTGTCAACAAGAATTTTCGTTTAATATTTTTGTGTATACTTATCCCGAAAGAGTACGGCCACTAGCGTGGGTCCAGTCTTAGCAAGCCGCAGGGCATGCGTCATCGCCGTAGTGAGAACACGATACGGCTTAAGGTCGCAACACTTTGTTGTCTTTGGAAACACCAAAACACAGTACAGCTCGTTGCAAAGGCGCGGCGGGAAAGCAAGTGGGCATATCCACGCCACGAGCGAGAGGCACTACACAGGCCGCGAGCACGTCTCCGTAGTAAAAGTGATTCACGGAGACAGCGGGACAAAGGTCTGGTTGCTTAGGTAAGGGCAAAGGCGCTCGCGTTGGCTTCTGAGATATACGGGTCGGCGCAGTTTGACTAGGACACCGTACTAGGCACTAGGACACCCTACCGCTTTTCGGCTTAGCGTACACAAAGGGGCAGCAAAAAAGTAAGCGTTTGCCTTGGCACGAGGCGTCGTTGGCAAAGTTCGATGAGCCCCAGACAATGGGAGTCGACGGACGAAAAAGGGAATGCGTGCTCACCCTCAGCTGTCCCGAAGAAAGAAAATGGGTGCTCACCCTCAGCTGTCCCGAAGAAATCTGACTCACACCCCGAAGCGCGTGCCAAAACGTCCCGAGAGACTTTGCGCATGACGCCACAGTCGACATCCGCTATTAAGTCATCATCATCATCATCAGCCTGACTACGTCCACTGCAGGACAAAGGCCTCTCCCATGTTCCGCCAGTTAACCCGGTCCTGTGCTTGCTCCTGCCAATTTATACCCGCAAACTTCTTAATCTCATCTGCCCACCTAACCTTCTGTCTCCCCCTAACCCGCTTGCCTTCTCTGGGAATCCAGTTAGTTACCCTTAATGACCAGCGGTTATCCTGTCTACGCGCTACATGCCCGGCCCATGTCCATTTCTTCTTGATTTCAGCTATGATATCCTTAACCCCCGTTTGTTCCCTAATCCACTCTGCTCTCTTCTTGTCTCTTAAGATTACACCTACCATTTTTCTTTCCATTGCTCGCTGCGTCGTCCTCAATTTAAGCTGAACCCTCTTTGTAAGTCTCCAGGTTTCTGCTCCGTAGCTAAGTACCGGCAAGATACAGCTGTTGTATACCTTTCTCTTGAGGGATAGCGGCAATCTACCAGGTAGATTGCCGCTATTAAGTGAGAGAGGTTAAACGTCACTCTTTGCTCCCTCTGCGCAGCAGACAGCGGAGGAGAAGAGTCATGTCGGGACATGAGAACGGCAGCAAGAGGCGGCCAAGCCCGCTCAAAGGCGGGGGGCTAGCCTCCATTCCCACGATATACATGCGCAGTAGAAACAAACATGATATTATGGGCTGTTTCCACGACACTGCTAATGTCTTTTCAATGCCAGTGCAAACGCGTGCTTCTCAGTGAGAGCTGTTGGTATGCTTTAGTTCATGAAGTGGTTGCGATGCGATGCTACATCGTCACACGTGCCTCTGAGTGCTTTCCCCCAAAGATGCTAGACTTGTTTCCCACTTCAATATCGTACTTCTTTCAGATTTGTTCCTTCGTGCTCCTTCTTTGTGGCTCGAAGCTATGTTGCCGCTGCATCACGAAGCAATGCATGCCGTATAGCGTTGCAATGATGCTTCCTGATTGGCTGCCTGCTTAGCGGCAGTCAATCAGGAGAATCCTGCTTAGGAGAATCTGTCTCCTGGATAGTCGTCATATGTGGCGGATCGTTGGTGAGGCATGGACGAAGCAAAGTGACGGGCACATTAAAGGCACTTGCGCTTGGCTTCCTTGGCTCGCTTCTCATCAGTGTTACCCGCGCGCCGTCTGCATTCTCGAACGCGATTGGACGCATTGACGCATGCACGGATAAGTGAACATACGGACGGATGGATGGACATCATTCACTCTGTGGATATGTTGACTTTTTTTTTTCAGGCTTATATCGTAGTGCTGTGTGTTCCTTTATTTTTATGTATTTATTTGCACTTTTGTGAACTGCTTAGACACACCCTTGGCATGGCTGCTGTACTTACACCAATTCCAGTAATTGAACATTCATGCTGTTTTTTTATTTTTGTGAAATTTTCGGCAATAGTTTAAAGTACCCTTGTCACTTTTCAGGAGGTATGTGCTGTACATGTTACACTCAAATGTGCAGTGTAGCGAGCAGCGGCTTGTCTTCAACACAATGCCACCTGGAGTAAGAAAAATTGTGAGTTTCTGTTTTTACTTCATGAGGTTCAAATCTCTTTCCTTTAAACCAACGACAACTAATAAATCGATGTTCGTTGTTTAATTAGCAGTCCAGAAACCTCGCAGTGCTAAGGAAGTGCTTATTTGGAATAAAATCACATTTTAGTGGTCAGCATTGCGTCAGAGCACTTGGAATCCAACCATGCTTGATAGCGGTCTTTCTGACGTCACTGTTACCGCGCCCAAGGTTGCTCGCCTTTACTATGCGGCCATCAACACCAGTAGCAGCAGAGCGAAAGTAGCAGGAGCCACAGTAGCAACAACGGCCATTGCTCAATTTTCTGCAATCTCGGAGGCCATGATTCTGCTTGCTTGGTTCAACTGGGCCCTGCTAGATGGCTCCACCTATCCAGCCTAATTAGCCAAAAACTGAGCTGTTGAACCACTCACGCCATTCCCTATAATAACGCCAGGCATTTCTTTTTTCTGTAAATCAAACAGAAACGCGCAAGCAGCATTTTATTATCTCTCGTGATGCACGGAAAGTTTTTTTATTGCAGCTAGTTTGATTACTAGTGATTAATTGTAGTCAAATGCTCCCACATCCTCGGAATAATTTTTCGAATGTCCCACTTGTGGCGCATGTCGTGTGATACGTTTAGCTTAATTTCTTGGTCCATACCGGCACGATTCATATAGGCACAGCCGTCGCGGTTCTGCAACAAGCGCGCAGCTAAAACGCAACTGACGGAGTTGCGGGAATGGGAAGCAGGTGGTGTTCAAAGCAGCGCATCAGCGATAACATATGCCTCGTGAGATTGGGAGGGGCATGAGAGGGGCACTGAGCGAGAGGGCAAAGCGGCTTGGCAGAGGATACCATGGAGGGTAGTGCACATGAGAGCGAGCCCCGGTTTTCATAATCAAACTCATCTAACTCCGCTATTACGGCACCATTTCTAAAAATTCTCAAGGCTCCGTGTTCATCGTACACTCGTGCACAATTTCCCCACCACAATTGAATTTCGACCTCTGGGTGGTTTTGGGGCCCTTTAAATATTATTCAGAGCCTTTTTCAGTAAGTTTGAATGGTGTGCAATTATTAGAAACCTTTCAAATAGCGATATTTATTATACAAAAAGCAGAAGTTTAGTGGAAGATGGAAGCTTGAAGAGATGAAAAATTCATGAGCATGAGGTGTATTTTGAGGCAATGTTTTGATAAGCGGACTTGAAAAAGGCAAGTCTGCTTTTTAAAATGTTGCCTCCAGTGACACCCCGCATTCACAAATGTTTCAATATGTATAAAGTCCCCTTCGTCTTTGATTCATCTACGATTATTTATCAATATATGTTGTTACGATGCCAGAAATACAGGAATTAAATCATTGACCGAGAAATATGGTAACTGATTCAGTCCTTCAATATTGTTTGCAGGTTCTGTCAACCAATATCGCTGAGACAAGCATTACCATCAGCGATGTCACTTTTGTCATCGACTCCGGCAAGGTTAAAGAGGTAGGCGTGGCATTGTGTATAATTAAAGATCTATTTTTTCGGACAGGATTTGATTATTATTATTATTTGCAGAAACCGGAGGATGGAGAAAGTATTTGCCGTTTGTTTGCTTACCTGTGATTTCAAAAGTGTGTTAATTAAGCTTATGCAAATAGTAAATTTTAGGTTCAAAGTGAATTTTGATTTGGTTCCATAATTTTGAATCAAGTTTGAATAGTATAATATCACATATTACAAAGAAAAATAAACATATTTGTTAGACCCAACTAACCTGCACAATACTATTTTTAAAATGTAAACAAGGTATGTGCAAATGTCATTCCTTTGGGATCAAGGGAAGTCTAAGCAACTTTAAATAGTAGCAAGATTAGACTTTCAGTAGAAGGCAAGTGACAACCTGTAAAATGCATTGCATTTTAAAATTCAGCATACTTGGAGCACATAAGGCGGTATAAGATTTAAGAGAGTATAACGCTGAATCAATGTGAATCTAATGTTTAACCTTGAAGTGGGACTTTGCGGCAGTGCAGATCTTCCCTGGATAAAGGTGTTAGTGGTATAGCATTCCTTTACTGCAGTGAAACCATATTTGCAGGTGGAGGTTCATGTTCATGTGAAAATTTTCTCATTCATGTGAAAATTTTCGATAATTTAAGCATCATTGAAGTGCATTCGTATATTCAAAGTACTTAAACATCCGCCAAAGTTTAGTTTTAATGCTTTATAGAGTCTGTATTGTTCTCCCAACATCCTTCTCAGCTGTGAACACTTAGTGTTTCAATAATGATGCTCAAACACCTTGACATATTTGTTTTTGAGAACTTCAATGTATTTAGTGTAAAGCAACTGCTCTAGTTTCTTTCAGTTTTCTTACTTTTTGCCATTTCTATCTATTGGATTTGGTTTGGCCAATGCAAGAACCCTAAAAGCTCACTTTCATGTTATCGGGATCTTTTCACCCTGGGAGGCATAAATTTTCTTGCCCATATGTCTTGCCAGGGAGGTTTTTGCTGCGGTGGCTACACAGGAAAGCACTTGCCTCACGGCCCTTGCACGCAAGGGTATGAACCAGTGAGGCACTTGTGCTAATGCCATACATATACACCATCGTTTTTTATTATCACCATCTTTTGTTATCTATTCACACCACACACACACCTTTCACGGCATGGTCATGATTTTATTACTTGTATGTTTTTACCCGCCTTACTGCGAGGAATTTTATGGCCCTTATACAGCCGCTAATCACAATCATTGTCCACATTCCTTGTCGCATGAACTGGCGCTCTTTGGCCATCAAATGGCCCTTGCGCCAAAAAACACCATATATCATCATCATCATCTTGCCCATATGTTAAAAAGACTGGCTGTGAAGCTGTGAAATTTAAGTGGCTGTTCATTCCCAATGGCTTATGGCTATGAAATTCAACCTCTCACCATGAGTTAGTAGAAGGTTTAATTCGTAGGTATAGGAAAATATAAGCTGGAACAAAATGCAAGTATTTCAAGATGCTTACAAGCTTTTACTTCTGTCACCCGCCATTGTGGTGTAGTGGTTATGGTGCGCTGCTAGTGAGTCGCAGGTCATGGAATCGAATCTGGGCACTGCAGCCGTAATTTCAACGGAGGCAAAAATGCTTGATGCTCGTGTACTTGGATTTATGTGCACGTTAAAGAACCCCAGCAGGTCGAAATTTCTGAATCCCTCCACTATGAGGTCCCGTAACCATATTGGGGAAATGGAAAACGGAAAAAATTTTTTTTGTGTGTACGTTCATAATTAGTCTGCTGCCCTCTACTGCTATATTTTGACAGAGCACTACTCGGTAGCAGGATGTTTAATCCGGATTCTAATGTATCTGTGCTTGTATGAACGTGCAGAAGTCCTTTGACAGCCTGACAGGCACCAGCCTGCTCAAGTCCGTGTGGGTGAGTCAGGCGAGTGCCATGCAACGTCGAGGCCGGGCAGGCCGCACCCGCCCGAACGGTGTCTGCTTCCACCTGATGAGCCGGCAGCGCTTCTGCAGCCTGGCTCCCTTCCAGCAGCCCGAGCTGCTGCGTCTGCCGCTTCAGGAACTGTGCCTCCAGGTGAGAAGGCTTGTGCAGTGTATTGTCTGTGGCCGCAACATTTGGGATTCCATGCCCACTGTCAACCTGAGAGTTTCGTGCCAGCTCCACCTTCAGAGCCACACTGCACCAGCATTATGTGCTTTCATGCTTCCCGAAAGAATGAGAAAATCTTTCTTTTTCTGTTATGTCACAAAAAAATGCAAGTGTAATGGGCTGCCACATCTACGCTAATCCGTCGGGTGTTGAAGAGATATTTGTGCAATGACGCTCTACTATTGCTGACCATGGCATGCATTACTAACAGTACCAAGATAAAAGGTACTACAGTAAAGCCTCGTTAGTTAGAAATTACTGGGAGATGAGAAGTCTTTGAATTGAGCGGGTTTTCAATTTAACAGAACATACAAAAAGTTAGATGCTAGGAACTTGGAATTATTCAAAGTATAATCAGGCCTGGTCTTTTGCTCTGTTTACTAGTTTGTGGCTCCAAGAGTTATGTTTTCTAGCAATACAAGGTCACATTTTTCCCGCAAACAAGGTGGACCGCCGGCCCTTGTTGCTACGGACGAAAAAAAATAAATGTCGTGATCAATTAAAATGCGCGTTTGCGAAAAATAAGACATCTTCACTGCAATACATTAGTGATACGCAGGCAGCGTGTCAACTGTTTGTCGCTGCATTGGCACGTCATGACGCGACCATTTGCAAATTTTTTATAGTAAAATGAAGACTTTAATAATAGACAGTGTGACCAAGTTCACCATGTTCTGGCTGCAAACATGATCATTGAAGCTTTCGAACTGAATTTACGGAGTAGACGTAGCAGGCAAGAACTCTGCCAGCAGTGCAAGTGCGCAAATATTTGAAGCAACCGGAACTCGGAGGTTCGCATACATCGCGAATTTCGCCAGATATTAATTTCTTTATATTCCCTGAAAAAATGGGTAAGTCATGACGCACTGCTGTCGTGAGAAGCATGCGACATGCTGCCTGCGCATGATTTCTGTGCTTCAGTGAAGCATGTCTTGTTTTCCGCAGGCGCACATTTCAGTTGATTATGAAACCGGTTTTTTGTTTTGTCTTTTTTACAATTTTATTTTTCGTGCTGGAAGTATCAAGGCTGGGGTAATCCAGCTGCCTCTCAGTAGTATTGCTACAGTACATCGCCTAATGGCTCTTAAGGGCTGTCGTTTGTGCGGTTTTTAGGTGAAATCTGGATCGGGAATGGATGCACTGAACCCAAAGTTTTCTAATTAACCAAACTGGTGCTGACCGCCCCTTAAAATTATCTGCTCAAACTTATATTACAAAATACAGGACAGCTGTAATACTTTGAATTAAGTGGGATTCAAAATAACTGAGTTCAAAAAATGAGGTTTTACTATACGCTTCATACATCAGGTGTAGACGAACTTAGGCTAAGAAAGACCTCCATAACTACACCACCCATAATGTGATTTCTTTTTTTTCTTAGAATAATAAGGGAAGTTGCAGTGTGTCTTGTAAATAAACAAAGGTCATTATTTATAAGGTTGCTCAGGATCGCATAGCATCTCTTTGTTTTCATTTTTTGGCCTCCAAGATTATTTCAGCCCCCCCCCGCCGTGGTCTAGTGGCTAAGGTACTCGGCTGCTGACCCGCACGTTGCAGTATCGAATACCGGCTGCGGCGGCTGCATTTCCGATGGAGGCGGAAATGTTGTAGGCCCGTGTGCTCAGATTTGGGTGCACGTTAAAGAGCCCCAGGTAGTCGAAATTTCCGGAGCCCTCCACTACGGCGTCTCTCATAATCATATGGTGATTTTGGGACGTTAAGCCCCACACATCAATCATCTACTTGGAGGCCATTTGAAGCTAAAAAAAAAAAAACCAGTCGTGCCACCTATTGTTTGGCCGAAAAAGCTTCCACTAGTGTTTGACGATGATGACACTCGGCAAAGCGCGCTTCGAATTATCCTTAGAGGCAGCAATTTCTGTTCAATTTAATGAATCGTTTTACACATGGTCTCCTATGCACTGCGAATTGGACAGCGGCGACCGTTTCAAATTATCCAAAATTTCGAATTAACGAGCTTTCACTGTATATCATTTGTGTGTACGAGATCTGAAATGAAATAGATAATGTCAATGCTTAGCATAATGGCAAGCTGCAGCACTTACAAGGGTCTTTGACAGCAAGGCAGCAGACGATGGTGAGCACCGGGTCAAGGCACTTGAGCACAGCTGCATAGAGCACCATTTTTCCCAAGTGTGGCTTGATGGGAAGGTCAAGCAAGTGAAGACCCATCTCTGTCAGCTGCTCAGATGGGTCCAATGCATCTATTGTCTGCTCCAAGAAAAACACAACGGAATCAATGTTCCGAACAATTAGATTAAAATACTGTGTCATTTGAAGGCCTTAACCAGTTCATGATTCACTCATATTTGCCACAGCCCCCCCGCCCCCAATAGCAAAAACTTTTCAACACTGCTTCAACAGCTGCTCTGTTCACTTTGGCGCACTCAAACATCCACATAATGAACCCGGATACAACGCGAAGCATCGATTACAATGAAGTAAACGAATAATAGTCTTGGAATAGATACAGTATAGATACAGAATAGATACCACCCATTATGTGATTTCTTTTTTTCTTAGAATAATAAGGGAAGTTGCAGTGTCTCTTGTAAATAAACAAAGGTCATTATTTATAAGGTTGCTCAGGATCGCATAGCATCTCTTTGTTTTCATTTTTTGGCCTCCAAGATTATTTCAGCCACTACAAGATGACGAACTCCTCAGCACACGTACGAAGTGCCGCACATGATAAACACATAGGCAGAAATGGCCGATACACGTAGGGGGCGGCCATTTTGGAAATGCTGATGGCAATAGAATGACCGTATTCATTTTTTTTTCGTACTCGATTCTAAGGCGCACGCGATTTATCAACTCGCTTAACCGGAAAAAAGGTGCGCGTTAGATTCGAGTAATTACGGTAAGTGTTCTGGAACTTCTTTTAGTGTCAGGAGTTTATCTAGTTCACTTTGTGTACTTTCGGTTATTTATGCCCGTAACACTTTTGGGAAATAATTGCAAGGTAATATATAGTATATTTGTAGCCATAGCTGGCTGTCTCATGTACGCAGTGCTAACCACTCAATCTTATTTTTGCATTTCAAAAAACCACTACAAAATATACCCACATAAGGTGGGAAAAATGTCAGACACTTATAGTTTGAGTCTATATAAATTGCGTGCGAGCCGTAGCTTTCGAGTAAAAGTAACACTTCTCCTGCAAACATGATGTATTATGGCTATTTTTGTGCAACACACACTTCGACGAGAAGAGACAGACACCACGGCACAATTTATAAGGCCATGCAATTACAAAATCACAGCATATACACGGAGTGAATGATGATGAGAGAGGCGAAGCGTTCATCTATGCATTCGTCTATGCGTTCGTTGGTCTGTCCACCCATGCATCTGTTCGTCTGTCTATTCGTCCGTCTGTCCGTGCGCACGTGATTTCGTTCGTCCTTCTGTGTATCCATCCGTGTGTCTGTCCATTCTTCCATTCGTGCGTTCATCTGTCCAATTGCGCACAGTTCTATCGACCAACACCATCTAGAAGCTGAGTCGAGAAATGGTGACGAGACAGCGTCATCTATTCTACTATTCAGGACAATCTGCCAGTTACGCTTGATGCAGGACAAGGTTAAACTAAGAGTATCTTTGCCCCTAAAAAACATGCTCTAGCTGTTTTTGGGAGCGATACACCATTCTGGGCAGCGTTAAAAAATTGTAGCTGTCGTGTTGGCTCCTCGGCTGTCTCCAAGGTATACTATGTGTAACAAGAAGGTTATTTTCCCCACCCTTCTTTTTTAGTAGTCACCACCGCAGTTCCGTAATCTGTCAAAGTGAGCTACACCCATTAGCAAGCGTGTCATCATTTTCGTTTTAGGAATGAAGCTCATTAGGGTGTGGGTCATTCCCTCTTCTGTAGTAGTAGTAGTAGTAGTAGTAGTAGTAGTTGTAGTTGTAGTATGAAGCTACCTCTAGTTTTTTAATTGCTCAATAGAACGCATTGTGTGTATATGCCCTTGGAAATATCAGTAGATGGCGTTGGTGGTTTTCGTATAGTTCACGATTTCGTGTAGTTGGGAGACAGACAGGACGGACGATTTCGTATAGTTGACGGGTGGACAGACAGACAACCAGACAGACGGGCGGACGCTTTGCCCCACTCATCATATTCACTCCTTGGATATGCTGCAAATTTGTTCCCTGAAGACGTCTATCGCGTCGTCTTCTTGTGACGGCCTTCGATCTTTGAAAGTGTGAAGTTTTTATGGCAAAATCTCTCTGGGGCTTTTATTGGCGGTCAGCGCAGTGCCGTCTACATTCAAACAGTCCAAGAACAAACACGATTCTGCCCCACTACCCGGTCTTCGTTTCTTCGGCCCGTGTCATGAGCAATTTTTCACCATTCATCCCAATAGTTTCACTATCTTTTCCTTAATATTATCCACTGGCAGGCTTTTACAGTCCATATTATTCTTTGACGAATCTTTCCCACAATAAAGCTCACCTACAATTTTCACATTATTTGCATGAGCGTAGAGAAGTCTTAAAACAATGTGTCTTCAGTGTGCAGGTGTCTCAAAAGCCTTAACTTCAGTGTTTAGTGTTACTTCCTTATCGAAATATGGAACTGTGTGCGATAAAAGAATGTAAAGGCCTCAGAGATGTAATAGCCGCAATTACACTTCAATAATGTGCACTGTGCTAACATGCACACGTTTAACGATGACAATACGCCCTTTCACGGTAAAGCCTCCCCCGTAGCCACAGGCGCAAACACTGTAGACATTGTCGACTTGAAGCAGCTTCGATCGGGACACGCTGTGTTTCGAAAAGGTGTTGTAGCTGTCGAGCGAGAAAATCCATGTGGATTTCTCAGAAAGAAAAGGCTCTTAGTTGCCAAAAAATTGGTCATGTACAGTGATCAGGACAGGGTCGTTATGGTTCAGGCTCAGGACCCCAGACCAGGACGAATTTTTCGGCTACTAAGAGGCTTTTTTTTTCTGAGAAATACGTACGGATTTCTTTGTGGCTTCCTGCTGCAAACTGGTAGTTGTATTCTGTTCCTCTCTTAACCCTTCCGCCACCTTGCTAGTTTCCGCAGAACTTATTTGCATTATCTATTGAGCGAGCATTGAGTGAAAATCGCGCCCATGCATCACAATTACTGCGCACTTGTTAAAACACGTTGGTGTCATCTTTAGTGACCGCTACCGTTCACATAGCTCAGCGAGACTGCCATGAACGCCATCATGACGACGGCATCGACGCAGGTCACTCGAATTGAGGTGCGCATAATGCTGATATGGTGGCAGCCATTCAGGCCAGTTGCAGTCTTCCGAAGTTGTTGCATTGTCGAAGGGAGAGCTGACTCCAAGAATGTCTTTGTCTTCAGCTTCCTCTTCAAGTTGGAGATAGAGAGGTACTCTTTTGCTCCGTTCGAAGATGCTACAAATACAATGGGCGTTCTTGTCATACATGTTTCGCGCATTACTTTTGCCATTTTATCAGAGGCGATCTCCTTCACATGTCCGTTTCAGATGCGAAGCAGCTTAGGGTGGAGCTCAATCCGGTGTGCTGCGTCACCACCCTTATAGCGCATGCGCGTCCACTCCTCCTCTTTCGCCTCGTAACGCTAACACAGGCACCGTCTGCTAGCGAGTTTGTTGATTTAAAAAAAAAAAAAAATGACTGATTGTGCTGCATAACCGTTCACAGGCCACACTGTATATATTGGCTCTGGATATTGACCTCCCAGGTAATGCTGATAAGAGGTTTATTCTGTGCGCTGTTAACAAATATTCACAGCGTGCACGTTATCTGAAAGCGAACTGCTGGTCTTTGTGTCCATTCGGAGTCTTCCATCTCTTATTGCCCATTAGCAGCGATCAGCATGTTCCAGTAGGAAACACCGGTCCACGACTGTGTGCTTTGCGCCGCCCCAGGTTTCTCTCCGGCGCAACGCTATGCTGAACGCCAGCGTCAACGTCTCCGCCAGTGTAAGCGTTAGCCCCATTGCTTCGCATCTTCACATGGTTCCCTTTTGCAGGACATGGTGTAATTATTTTTTCATGGATGTCACAAGGTTGAGTTGTTTCTTTCTTAAAGAAATGACAACACTGCCATGATCCTTCGCTGATGTCATGGCAGCACAACTTCCTCGTGACCATTTCAGAAATCGACGGCCTCGTTGAATCCTCCTATGTCGATGTCCTGCTGCGGGAATTTCTTTTCGTCAATACCACTGATATCGGACTCATAAACCCGTTGTGACAAGTAAGAAAAATCGTCTCATAAACATCTCTTCTCAAGACACAGATATGATTGCTCGCATAATGTCCAACTTGCTCCTCGACAGATGATGGTCTTTGGAGAGTCGAATGGTGATTAACGCTTTCTTATCCGACATCGAATGGACTCCGCTGTTATTTGGCATTACTTTTCAGAATCGGTCCGATCCAATCAGAAGACTTACTTTGGGTTCGTAGGTGGCGCTTAGGAAAACAACTGCAACTGCCAATGGTTGACTTTCTCCAATGACGACTTCGTGAAGATTGTGCGTATTGAAGATTCAGTGATGTCGCCGCAGATGAAAGAAATGACAGCTTCTATATGGACTACTTACGAGAGTAATTACAGAAATTAAAACAAATAACCTTTTAAGCACTGGAAATAGCGGGTCGAGTCAAATATGCGAATTAAAGTTCTTCCTACGAATAGTCTGGAGCCACTTGAAAAATTTTCTAAACGCGGCCACTGGTAATGACCGCGGAGTGATGAAATCTGGGTGATTCAGTTAACGAAACCGGTGCACGAAAGAGCCCATCTGCTATTCACTTCGAAAACACCCTCGATGATAAGTTAAAGGTTGTAAATTGTGTAATCAGCTAACTGTTTAATATATTTAATTACTGCCGCAAATATTGTTTGTGCACGTTTGAAGATGCCTTCTGCCAAAGTAAAGGGAACACCGCAGGCAGCATGCGGATGCATCCTTTCTGTAATTTCTTCAAACACCTGGTATATGAGACTCGGGCCAACTACGGAACTGCCCCAGGCTCGAGCTCGACTTGAGTCTGTAACTCATGGACCCGAGCCCGGCCCGGGCCTGATCTAACAATGCCTTGCCCGGCCCGGCCCGCAGGGCTGGTTGGGGCCGGTCTTTCAGGCCGGCCCGGGCCCGTGCAGTGCTCCAGGCCACGTTTTTCTGACTGAACTTGCCTAGCTCCACAGCACTGCACCTTATGTATGAAATGGAGTATAAGAAAGGAAGACGCAACACTTCCACCATGACAGGCATTGACTGGTCTGCCTGCCCAAAGGCCATTAAGAGGTCATTAAAGTGCAAGGATGCACTCCTAATACAGCAATATTTGTTTGTTTGTTTTGCCTGTGACGAGAGCACTTTGCCTCTTTTTACTTCGCTGCATACCACTTCTGTGTAGTCTTTTTGCTCTACCAATGGTGGCAGACTGGTCTTCTTATTGAGTGAAAAGTGTGAAAAGGTTTGCTGAGTGACTGCCAGGACAACAGGCTGGCAAGGCGTGCTGGTACAATCTGCAAGTGTGGATGCTTGGGATAGATCTTATGAGAATGGAGCTCCTGCTTCAGTCCTTTGAAAACATACCGTAAAAACCCGCATATAGCTCGGACCCGCATATAGTCCGGGGTGTAATTCGGGGATAGCAAACGTGAGAAAAAAAGTTTTCACCCGAATATAGTCCGAGGAAAATGGAAAAAATGCATTTATTGACATTTCATTCATCCTCGTCGTCGGACGCACTCTCTTCCGAAGCTCCCTTGTCGGAAATGTTCTCCCACAGCACATCATCCTCAGTGCCATCAAGCGCGTTGGAGATGGAGCACTTTTTGAAGGCGCGGCAAACGAGCGCCTCTGGAATGCAGGCCCAAGCCTCGACTATCCACGAGCAGAGCATCGCTGGCGAGGCCCGTTTCAGCCGTCCGGCAGGGGTCACTTCTGGTTCTCCGGACCTCATCCACTCCACGTACAGGCGCTTGACATGGTCCTTAAATGGCTTATTAAGGCACACATCAAGCGGCTGCAGCTGTGATGTCATCCCTCCCGGGATGACGACGAGCTCGGTGCGGGAGTCGCGCAGCAGTCGCTTTACGGAGTCGGCCAGGTGACACCGAAACGCGTCGAGCACAAGCATCGAAGGGAGCCCCAGCAGTGCTCCGGGCCGTCGACACCACACGGACTTTATCCAGTCAAGGACTAACGATTCGTCCATCCACCCCTTGTCCTGGCAGCGGACGACGACATTTTTCGGGAACTTCTCCCCCTTCGGCAGCGTCTTTCGTTTGAACACCACGTAGGGTGGCAGCTTGCGACCGTCAGCCGTGCAGGATAACATTACAGTCACCCGCGTTTTTTCGTTTCCAGTCGACCGCACGATAACTTGCCTGGAGCCTTTTTGATGCACCGTCAGCGCCGAGGGCATATCCAGGTAGACCGGCGTCTGATCCGCGTTGCCGATCTGGCCCAGCTGAAAGGGGACTGCCTTTCGCAACACAATTATGTACCTTTGAAAAGCCACGAGGTGCTCTTCGTAGCTCTCTGGTAGCTTCTGGGAGATCGACGTACGCCGACGTAGGGAGAACCCAGCGCGGCGCATGAAGCGAGACACCCAATGCTTGCTCGCTTTGAAATCCTCCGGCTGAATGCCTTTGTCTCGAGCGATCTCCCTTGCCTTCGCTTGTAGCAGCTCGATGTTGACAGCGAGATGTGCAGCTCGCTGCTCCCGCACAAAGTCTGTGAGTTCTCGTTCCACGTCAGGAAATGCTCCATTTTTTGGTCCGCGGAAACTTTTTCGCTGGCCGCTGCATGCAAAGAGGGCTTCCGCCAACCGCGAATGCTCCGCTCGTTGACTCCGAACTGCCGCTCCGCGGCACAGTTGCCGATGGTTTCGGCAGCAGCGATAACTTTTCTTTTAAAAGCAGCAGAGTACTGCCTGCGCGGTCCTGACATGGCGTAAAATCACAGGAGCAAAATCGAGGCCGTCATTATGGGCACCAAGTTGAAGCAAAGGCCACTGACCAACTGACCAGTTAAGACTAACGCCGCTAACACTACCTAGCGCAGAAGCGCGCAGACAGCTGATGATGATGATAGCACCGCGCTATGCCGAAACCGAAACTGAATTTGGGCCGAAAATTCTTGGGACCCGCATATAGTACGGGGCCGAAATTTCGCACCCTAAAATCTAGAAAAAAACCCCGGGCTATACGCGGGTTTTTACGGTACTACTATTCACAGTTTACACTGGTTAAACAGAGCCAGCTGGGACCAGGAGAGTGTGTTCGGCTTACTGAGCGATTAACACGAATTCAGCAACCAAGCCAATCATGTTAGGGGCAGTTCAGTTTGAAATGTTTTTGTTCACAAAGAGTTTATTGTATTTGAAAGTGCTCAATCACTCTAGCAGGTAAAAATTATGCACAGCAAGCTCAGAGCACAAATGGCCTCGCTGTACGTGAGTATATCAGCAGCTGATTCATCTAATAAGAGAGATGTAGTTCAAGCAGTTGCTCACTATCATAGAGACTTTTTTAAGTTAGAATAAATATTTTGTAATGGTATATTATTCATTAATTTCATTGTATAATTTCAGTAAAAATTAATTTCAGTAAGATTGTTCTGTAGTGTGCCAGAAATTCATAGCTTTTAATGGGCACCTTCAGTCCACTTTTTGTTATTTTTATAATCAGTGAGTTTTTATACAAGTAAAACCACAGTGCGATGTGAGTTCTAGCATACAGTTGACACTGCAATGAAGGCACAGTGAAAAGGTGCCCACGTAGTGGCAGTGATTTTGTGGGGGACGTCTCATGACGCAGTGCCCTAAATACAAGTGTGCATATATACAGAAAATTTTGCAGCTTTTTCATGATGTACAAATATTCATCTTATCCCTCTGCAAAGTAATCTGTACCTTCCATCATTTGTATGTCCATGAACTGTTTTACCTGAAATTTACACTTTGTTCTTGTGTTGCAGGCAAAGCTCCTTGTTCCACCTAATGTTCCTATTGCCGACTTTTTGGCTCGAGCTCCAGATCCTCCTGCATTCTTAGTCACAAGGACAGCTGTCACCCTCCTGAAGGTAATTCTTCCAAGTCCTCACCAGAGTGTCCAACCATAAGAATAGCTGTTCTTGTTTCTTAGGTGGCGTGGCCACATCTTCAACAAAGTTTGTACTGTTAGTATCGCAGATGTGTTGTGATGTGTGCTGGGTTGCGTCTAACATATATGAGATTGTGCATAGATTGAACTTGGACTGGACAGTGTCCAAATAACCTGGCCACTTTGTAAACGAGAAAAGGGCTTTACCAAAGCACTTTGCCACTTACCGTATTTACTCGATTCTACCGCGCCCTCGATTGTAACGCGCACCCGATTTCCACCGCGAAAAAAAAAAAAAAAAACGTAAGACGTCGATTGCAACGCGCACCGATTTTTCTCGCTGGCCCGCACGATCACACCACTCGAAAAAACGACTCCTTTCGGGAGCGTCTTCCATTTAAATATGAGGTACGGGCGAAGCTTGTGCCTATCTGACGTGTAACAGAGCATTGCCGTCACTGTAGTTTTACCGTGGACCGATGTAAGTACGCGAACTTGCTTCACCCCCTTCTTCTCGACGGTTGTGGTGCCAGGCATGTCGAAGTAAAGAGGCGTCTGATCGGCATTCCCAATTCGCCCAAGCAAATAGCCGTTGTTGCGCCGCAAGTTTAGGACGAACCTCTGAAAACTGTGAAGCTTTTCATCGTACTCCTCCGCAAAACTTTTCGCATATGCATGTTCCCCTTCGGAGGGAAAAGCCTTTCCTCTTCATAAAGTTAGTTAGCCAGCACCTGCTGGCTTTAAACTGGCTCCGCATTAGACCTTTTTCTAAGACTTATTGCATAGCCCGCACTTGGAGCAGTTCTGTCGTCACGGGCCATGAGGTACGTCATGAGGTCGTCACGGGCCATGAGGTCGTACGTCATGAGGTCGTCACGGGCCATGAGGTAAATATGAGGTACGGGCGAAGCTTGTGCCTATCTGACGTGTAACAGAGCATTGCCGTCACTGTAGTTTTACCGTGGACCGATGTAAGTACGCGAACTTGCTTCACCCCCTTCTTCTCGACGGTTGTGGTGCCAGGCATGTCGAAGTAAAGAGGCGTCTGATCGGCATTCCCAATTCGCCCAAGCAAATAGCCGTTGTTGCGCCGCAAGTTTAGGACGAACCTCTGAAAACTGTGAAGCTTTTCATCGTACTCCTCCGCAAAACTTTTCGCATATGCATGTTCCCCTTCGGAGGGAAAAGCCTTTCCTCTTCATAAAGTTAGTTAGCCAGCACCTGCTGGCTTTAAACTGGCTCCGCATTAGACCTTTTTCTAAGACTTATTGCATAGCCCGCACTTGGAGCAGTTCTGTCGTCACGGGCCGCTGTGCCGCTCGCTGCTCAAGCACATACTCACTGAGCAGCTCTTTAATTTGCGGAAACCGACCCTGTTGTGGTCCACTGAAGCCTTTGCGTGAAGCTTTGCTCTCGACAATCTTCTGCTTTTGTTTCCCCCGGTCCCGCACGCACGTTTCGGAAACTCCGAACGATTGCGATGCGGCCCGATTTCCGTCCGTTTCTGCACACGCGATGACTTTTCTTTTAAAAGCGGCATCGTGGTGCACTCAAGTTTTTGGAGTCGGCCCTTCCACGCCGTCGATGCTAATGCACTACTAGATGCCGAACTCCTCAGCACACGTACGAAGTGCCGCACATGGGAAACACATAGGCAGAAATGGCAGGCGCGCCATGCCGACGCACGTAGGGAACGACCATTTTGGATTTGCCGATGGCAATAGATTGACCGTAATTTTTTTGTTCGTACTCGATTCTAACGCGCATGCGATTTATGAACTCGCTTAACCGGAAAAAAGGTGCGCGTTAGATTCGAGTAATTACGGTACTTTGGTAAACGTTGCATGAAATTAAGTGTCTTGCTGTCAGTTTCACTTAGCTAAAGCTTGAATTTGCTGAGGATGCTTGAGCTTAGCCTATGCCATACCATTCCATGCTAAGGTTGATGTAAGGAAATCTATGAAGTTGCTGGAGTCAATGTTCAGTAACAAATCACCAGGCGCTTGGCAATGTTGTGTTGGCTTGATACCACAGCCTGTATGACATGTTACCCATCATACCAGAGCAACCAGTCAGTAAGTTCTACACTGTTGCCTGCTAGAGGTGCTTGTATAACGTTTGCGAGTTTCTTTACCTTTCCCGTAATGGCTTTTAATTTTGCCTGTGGTTGTTGCATATTTTGTCGTTCAATCAGTTGTTCATGCTGTTGTGCCTCTTGTTATGTTATGCTCAAACCTTGGTATAACAAAGTTGCATGTTACTCAAAAGTATGTTCGTTATACAGTGAAGTGTCGGTATAACGAACTTCAGGGGGCCGTGGCAATTTGTTCATTATTTTGAAAGGTCGTTATTGTGAAATCCCAAAAATTAACCATAAATACTGTGGGCATTTGTTATGCACTTCTCATATATGCATTATCATAATCATCATCATCTGTCTGGGTCTCTGTCCTCATTTTCACTGGGTGTCACCACAATCATCATTGAGTGTGTACGCGCTCAGTCTCAGACTGCCCGTTCACTGCTCAGCCCTTGGGCTGAATAAACGCTGTCTCAACCCAGACGTCATATGTGGTGGAGGCGGATTTTCGGTCCTCGGTCCTCTCCCACCTCGTTCGACTCTCTGGAGCTGCGTTCAGGCCGCCGATTGCCCCCACTATCTGGCAGCATGTCACAGAACAAGCCTGCCAGTGCTTCTGCCATCTCTCCCCTGCTGTCTTCAGCCGGGCCTCCTGTTTACGTACACAGCCACCAGCGTGATCCCCCTCTCTTCGCTGGTATTAGCGGGGAAGACGTGGAGGACTGGCTCAGTGAGTGTTGCTAATCGCTGGGACGATAGCACCAAGCTCCGTTACGTTTCTTTCTACTTGGCCGATATGTGGCGAAGACATGGTACTTTAACCACATCATGGACATACCCGACTGGGGGACCTTCGAGTAGCAGCTCCGTCGCGTTTTCGGCGCACCGGCCATTTGGTCCGCAGTCGCGAAAAGAACTCTCGACACTCGCCAACAACATTCTGGTGAGTCGTACACGTCATACATCGAAGACGTTCTTGCGTTCTGCCGGTGTGCCAATTCATCTATGGTGGAGTCCGAAAAAGTATGCCACATTTTGAAGGGTATAGGCTTTGTTGCCTTCAATGCTCCAGTTGCTCAGAACCCAGCTGCCATAGCCGACGTCGTCACGACATGTCAGCGCCTCGATACTCTGGACTCGCTTCGTCTACAACCAGACATTGGCGAACATTATTCCATGACAAACAGACCTCTCCGTGACCTCACAAGAGACATAATACGTGAAGAGTTGCAGAACATGGGTTTCTCACCTTCTCTACCGCGTTCTCCACTGTCTACTGGAGCGGCATTACGCGACATTATCTGGAAGGAACTGACATCTTTGAACTCTCTGGCTCACGTCGGGTCACCCGCGTCTCGGCCCATACGAACCTACGCGCAGGTTGCTGTTACGCCTCCTAGCGAAGTAAACACGACGTTGCTGCTACCATCGTAAGCGTTGGTCGCTGCCGCTTCTCCCCTCAACTTTCGTTCCGCTTTCGGTACAGCCCGCATTTTTATTGATGGTATCCGACACCGCATTCAGTTCACCATCCTGACTGACTGCTCTCACCAATTAATTTTAGGGGGGAACTTTTTTTCTTCTGCCTCTGTGGCTATTTGCTGTGGCCGACGCATCGTTCACCTCACTGACACGGACTACACGCTCAACGGCGACACACAGAGGCCACTTTGTTTGACAGCTGCAGAAGATACCGAATTACCACCAGGTCGAGCGAATTGTAACTATTACTTCCAAAGACATTGACAATGGCGACGTCTTGGTCTAACCATCGTTTAGTTGCGTCGGTAAAGGCATCATTCTCACTTCCAATGTAGTTCGTTTTCTCAATGGCTCCACACTTGTCACTGCCGTGAATACAACATCCGAAAAAATTCTACTTCCTCAGAACACCACGGTGGCCTGCGTGACGAATCCCGAGCCTGCGTGCGTCGTGCCACTTCATGCCGTCTCTTCCAACGACAGCCACAACTGTGAGCCTGCTTCTTCTTCCGCCTTTACTGCTGTCATTAGCGACGACTTGACACCTTCACAGGCGTAACAGCTGCTTGCTTTGTTAAAGAAACATGCAAGTTCCTTCGATGTTTACTCCTCGACGTTAGGCCGCACCACTACTACGACGCATCGAATCCACACAGTTGGAACACCTGTTGTATGCCGCCGGCCCTACTGCGTGTCTCCTGCTGAGAGAAAAGTTATGGAAGAAAACATAGCTGACATGCTCAAACGAGAGGTAATTCGCCCTCATCTAGCCCTTGGTCGTCGCCTGTGGTTCTGGTTCGAAAGAAGGATGGCTCCGTGCGCTTTTGCATTGATTACAGGGCGCTCAACAAGATCACTCACAAGGATCTGTACCCAATGCCTCACATCGACGACGCCCTTGATTCTCTACAAGACGCAAAATACTTTTCCATCCTCGACCTGCGTACCGGATACTGGCAAATTCCTATGCACAAGGAGGATAAAGAGAAAACCGCATTCACAGCCCCCGATGGGCTATACAAATTCAACGTTATGCCTTTTGGGCTGTGCAACGCGCCCGCTACATTTGAACGCATGAGCAACACCGTGCTGCGCGGCCTCAAATGGAAGACCTGCCTCTGCTACTTGGACGACATCGTCATTTTCTCGTCAACGTTTCCTTTGTACCTGGAACGTTTGGATGACGTTCTGACGTGCCTTGACGCCGCTGGTCTCCAACTCAACACCAAAAAAGGCCGTTTAGCCACAAGAGCTATCAAGGTTCTGGACCACGTCGTGACCAAAGACGGAATTCGGCCGGATCCGGACAAAATTGCTGCCGTGCTTCGCTTTCCACGCCCCGAAAGGCCGGAGGAGTTGCGAAGTTTTCTTGGTCTCGCCTCCTATTTTTGGCATTTTATACCGAACTTCGCATCAATAGCGGTTCCACTGCACCAGCTTCTTGCTTCGATGTGCCCTTTCTGTGGTCGGAAGAATTTCAAACAGCATTTCACCTTTTAAAGTGTGCCGTTTGAACAGACGTTCGAACAGACGCTACATACATACAGACGCTAGCGGCCGTGGTATAGGTGGCGTTCTGCTCCAACACGACACCTCTTCACAAGAGAGAGTAGTTGCATATGCCAGTAGAGTACTAACCGTGACCGACAAGAACTATATCATAACTGAGCAGGAGTGCTTGGCTGTGGAAAAGCTCCGTCCCTATTTCTACGGCCGTCATTTCATGATCGTTACGGACCACCATGCCCTATGCTGGCTTTCCACGCTGAAGAACTTGTCTGGACGCTTGGGTGGATTCTACGTTTACAGGAGTATGACTTCGATATCATTTACAAGTCGGGTAAAAAACACCAAGACACCGACGCCCTTTCGCGCTGCCCACTACCAAATACCCAGCTCAGCATCGGTCAAAGTTCGGCCATCACTTCTACTGCAGAGCTCGCGCTCGCCTCAATAGACCAGCTATTCTCGAACGACAAGCACACATTTCACTCCTGCCAGTTGTCTGATCCGTACTGTAGGCGTATTATGGACCGGCTCTCAGGAGCTTCCCATACACCTAACGCCCGGCATCGTCGTCAACTCTTGCGATTTAAGTTGGAGAATGGAGTTCTGCACCGTCACATCTACCACCCTGATGGTCAACGCTGGGTTCCCATGCTACCACGCTCTCTTCGACTTGACGTGCATAAAACCTTCCACAATGACTTGACTGTCGGACATCTTGGTGTTAAAAAAACTCACAACCGCATTCGAAGACGCTTCTACTGACCTGGTATTTTTACTAGCATCGCGCGCTACGTCGGTTCCTGTGTCTCGTGCCAGCGTCGTAAAATCCAGACAACTGCATCGGCCCGGTCTCTGCAGCCAATTTCATGCCCCACTACGCCATTGGAGGTTGTAGGTATTGATCTTTACGGCCCTCTTCCCATCACATCTACAGTCGAGCCCACTTATAATGAACCTGAGCGGGACGCTGTATCCGTTTGCTGTATCCCGAAGTTCGTAGTAAATGAAACACAGCTTTTAGAAAGAGTTGCGAGTGAAAACACAAAATTTCTTTGCCTCAAAACGTCCTTGATGCACATGTTTCGAAGAACAGAAGCGATAAGGGCAGTCTCAAGTTCATTTAAAATGGCAGGGTGCTCGTTTGCCGGGCCCTGTGGCATAAGCTGCATGAGGCACTAGCTCCAAAGTTTCGGCGTTCTCGCAATCCAATTCCTCCAAATCGCTCTCACCACGTAGTTCATTCACAATGCCCCAATCTGTGCACGGTTCCGCAGTGTCGGCATCATCATCGGCCGTAATTAAACCATCGCAACAGTTGTCCCACCCACTCTCCCAGGTCGGAGTCGACGACGTGCTGCCACAAATCGCCACCGCAGGTCTGAAGCTTAAGGCTCGGCATCGGGCCCATCGTCGACGAAGTCGGCTTCGCGAAAACAGTTTTGCACGCATGCAGTCGTCACTGCTACCCACGAAATATTCACCATCTCCACAGTTAAATACCGGGACGCCCGAAGCGGCAAGTTGGCTGCCAGGTGGTCAACAGCTATGAGCAAGCGCTCCGCAATGCGGCACCTAACGCGCGGATTAAGCTCTCACTTTCCACGTTTTTTGGGGGGCAGGAAAAACCATGCTAGTCCTACTGTCGGCCATTATGACCACATATGCACACCAAGAGTGAGCAAGACACACACACACGACACACATGCCAGAACGCGTGGAACAGCTTTGGGCCCGTTTACAGTCAGAAAACGAAACTCATTCGAGCCAGCGTGGCGGACATCGCGGAGCGGTGAAGACTGGCGAAGGGGTTATGATCAAGATAGGAGAGCAGACTTGCGAGAGAAGGGCAAGGAGTTGCGATAAAGTGAGGGGAGGATGCGGCGGGAGGGCGACGTTGTATATCAAAACACACGGGAAGGAGGTAAGTTGGGTAGCTTGCTTGAAAGGTCCGCCAAACTCGCACATAGAGAAACATGAGAAGAGTGCATGCGCGCGCAGAAGTCAAAGCATGGCCACCTGGATCGGTGCGCGGCGCTGTTCGAAGAATCAATGGCTGCGGTTAAAAAATCACGAACTTCGATATTTCGCGATTCATTCCGCGCAAATTAACAGCCGTTTTCGCGCTTCTGCATGTCCGTGGAAGGCACGCTGAGTTGAGTGCAAAGTGAGCGAGAAGAAGTCCTAAACACGAAACGAATCGCAAATTATCAGAGTCGATGGGGTAGCGTACGCTTGTGCACTAGACGCAGACTATCAGATACAGTCGGTGGTCGACGATGTTGGCAAATGGTCTGGCCCCTCCAGGCCGGCGACACCAACGACAGCATTAGCGATCAAAAACAGGGTAGATGGCCGATTGGTCTTCGAAAGATCAGTGGCAGTGGGAAAACACTGGCCTCATCTGGCGATGCGGGGTGCTCAGAGTAGCGGGGGGACAAAGGACGGAGGGGTGCGTAACAAAAAGCAGTCAGGCCATGGAGGAAGGAAACAACTTTCTTCCTCCATGGGTTGGGGAGAGCGGCAACTAGAGGGTCGCAGAGGCAGGGTCGGCGTTTAACAATAAGAATGTATGGGCACCTCGTCGATGCCCAATCACTGGTCGAAATTGGTTTCCCGGGAAGCTGGCAGACCATTGACTCTTTTCGCTGTAACCGATCAGGGGCGCTCGGAGACGTTCGTTGTAAGTGTGATTTCGTGCCATTGAACCCATGTATATTTCACGGTCACGCAGATATTGTTTGTTTTAAGCGAAAGTTCGTTTTAAGTAGGGCCGTTATATGTGGGCTCGACTGTACTGGCAAACGATAGATAGTGACCGCTGTAGACCACTTGACACGCTACGCGGAGACATCTGTATCAGCTGCCTCTGCTTCTGAAGTTGCCGACTTCGTTCTCCACGCCGTCATTCTGCGCCTTGGCACCCCTCGTATATTGCTGAGTGATCGTGGAAGGGTGTTCCTGTCAGAAGTGCTAAATAATGTATTGCGCGCCTCTGGAATAACACACAAGACAGCTTCAAGGTACCACCCTCAGACCAACGGTATGACCAAGAGGTTTCATTGTACTCTTGCTGATATGATAGCCCAGACCACAGTCTAGACCACAAAAACTGGGATACTCTTTTACCATTTCTCACCTTTGCTTACAACACGGCCGTTCAGCGCACCACCAGATATTCATTGTTCTACCTCATTTATAGATGTTCCCCTACTTTCTTCCTCGACATTTTCTTTTTCAGCAGTGACGTCTACTCGTCTCTGTCTTCCAGCGAGGAATACATTTCAAGACTATCCCGGTGTCGCAATCGTACTCGCATCAACACGGAAGCACGACAGCAAGATCAAAAAGTCATTTATGACGCATTCCATCGCCCCGTATTCTTCCGAACTAGTGACGAGGTGCTCTTTTTCACACCTATTCGTACACCTGGTCTGTGTAGCAAGTTTCAACCACACTTCATTGGGCCTTACATAGTTATCGAGCAGACTTTGCTCGTTAATTATCGTGTGACCCCACTTGTCGTCCCAACAGACCGCCGTGACCGCACCACAGAGATCGTGCACGTGTCTCGCGTGAAGCCGTTCAGGCGACGTTCTCCGTCACATTGACTTGCTACGGCCTGGTTGGCCGCTTCGATGTGGCATTCGGTATACGCTTTTTCTCATATATGCATTATCATAATCATCATCATCCGTCTTAGTCTCTGTCCTCATCTTCACTGGGTGTTACCACAATCATCATCGGGTGTGTGCATGCTCGGTCTCAGACTGCCTGTTCGCTGCTGAGCCCTTGGGCTGAATAAACGCTGTCTCAACCCAGACATCATAATACTTATTTTCCAATGACTTACCTTCACAACTGTAGGTCCTTGAACTCATTTTACATGAGAAAACTAATGCCCCCAAAAATTCACGTTTACTTTAAAGAAGTCCGTGAATTTTTTTCTTTCTTTTTTTTTTTGTTTTCCTGACGCGTGCAGCACGCACTTTGCAGCACGAATGCCTCGAGCTCATCTATATTCTTGTGGTGCGATTCAATTCTTTGGTCACAGCAGCCTGCTTTTTGCCTTCCAGTTGCTGAAGAATATTCACTTTCTTGCTTAGCAGAAACGGCTTCCGCATCTTCATTGCAAGGAGAGATGAACTTATTTGTAGTAGCACTGCAGCACGAACGCCGACTTGCTTTGCGGACGCGATAAGTAATCACCGAAAAGCGATGAACACGACTGACAAACAAGCCCTCCTAGAGCACATGTAGAAGTGACTAAGAAAAAAAAAAAGGGCTAAAAAAGAAATTTTCTCACGTTTCGTTTTCTGCTCCCTAACTCTGCCTCGCTGACCTTGCCCTCCCGTGTTGCCCTCGCCCTTCGCCTCTGCGCTTGTAAACCTGCAGTGTCGGCGTTTCAATAACAACAAAAAAAAGTCTCCTTTTCATTTTTTTCTTCCCTCCGCACTGTCGCGCGTCTCCCGAAGAGCAAGGCATCCGTTCGCTTTGTTTGCTTGCGTACCGCTCCGGTGGTCGCGACGAATTTCAAAATGTGAGTTCGTAGTACTAAAGCGTTGTTAATATGAAGCGGAACTAAATTAATGCTCGTTATTCTGAGAAGTTCGGTATTCTGAGGTACGTTGTAGTGAAATAATTTTACATTGAAACTATTAGCAGTCAGTGCAGGATTTTTTAAAAGTTCATTAATTCTAAGAGTTCGTTGATGTGAGGTTCGTTGTACCGAGATTTCATTGTATCTGAAAATTTGTTGTGAAGATATGTTCCAACACTATACAGTAAACCCTCGTTATAACGAAGTCAGCGGGACGACAAAAAGTTCATTACAAGCGGTAATTCGATAAACGCTACTGCCTCATAAAAGCAAGCACAGCTATATTGGCCATGACAACTTCCCAGAAGTGGTATTCAGTGAAACAGACCATTATACTCAAAAAAGTCCGTCAGCTGGCATTGCCGGGTGCTTCGGCTGGGCGCGAGGAGTGCCTGCTCCAGTTTGTTCAGGCAAATTATGAGGTCATGGTCGCCGCCCGCGCACTCTACTCTATTTCGCAACAGACAGAGGCTCTCCTGCGTTTGTGCCGCTGTTGGTATTTTGCGAGGCTGGCTGTTCATCTAGCGGCTCATATTTCTCATCGGGGCCTCCAAGCAAGTGGACTATTTCGTCCGGCTGTCGACCGGGGCTTTGCCGCCTTCTCCAGCGTCAGCAAAGGAAGCTTGCCCTCCCCCATCGTGTTAGCACCGAATAGCTCTGTAAGGCGTCCTTTGCTTTGTTTACATTCTGATTAAGTTCGGCCCGGTGTAGTGTATGCGCGCTTTGGCAATAGTTTGTAAAAGGATGCCACCTCGTCCAAGTTGTAAACGTCTTTATCTGCGTACTGCTGAAGTAGGGGGCTCTGCTGGTGCTTGCGCTATCCGTCCATGATGTCGCAGTGCATGGCTGCACTTTCACCAATGATCGATTTCGAAGACACGTCGTGCTGTCTCTTGAAACGTTCAAGCCAGCCATTGCTGCACTTGAAACCTTGCTTGCCCACTTTTGCTTGCCCACTGGCGGCTGGCTTGGGCTTCAGCTTTCCCAGTTAGTGCAGGTTCATTTAAAGGAAGGTTTGCACTTCTAGCGTTTTTCAGCCATTCGAGAAGCACTCTTTCCACTTCAGGATACATAGAATCACGGTTGCGCTTTCGGTTGGCTGAGAAACTCTTCTCGAAGCTGCCCATTACAGCATCCTATTCTTCAGAACAGTTGATAATGTTCACAGTGGTATTATGAATGGTCTTGCGATTGAAGACTTCTGCCTGCCTCGTTTTTTCACCTCACATATTATTACAGCATCCTATTCTTCAGAACAGTTGATAATGTTCAAAGTGGTATTATGAATTGTCTTGCGATTGAAGACTTCTGCCTGCCTCGTTTTTTCACCTCACATATCAGTTGAACTTTCTGCTCCAATGTCAGACACTTTCGAGCGGGCATTGACGGTGCCATTTTTACTTGACAGTGACTAAACACACACGATGCGCATACACAACGTCACAGGTTCACACAAACCTCGCGCAACACACGCTCACGTGTGTCTTCCGAACACGACTCCGTACTGGCCACGTGACACTACCGACATAGCCAGTGGCATAGCGGTGAGCAACCGGCATGTTAGCGAGCGCCTCCGGCAGTTGTCTCAGTACCGGAGTTGGGTGAGAAAGGGGGGGGGGGGGTAAAATCCGCGCCGCAGAGACTCATGCCATCTCCACCAGTCTCCACTGGCACGCTTTAGCCTGACGCTAGCGCGAACATTGCTTGATCAGCGCAGAAAAAGGTGCTCAGCGCGAGATGTCGATAAAAAAAGCGCGCGGGCACTTCGGCAGGGTGGGTGGTTGCTCACCCGCTTTTAGCGCCACCGTGAATACGGATTCCCAACTTGTTCAGTGATTCACAACTTCCCTTTAAGCAGAGCTAGCTATCGACATGCTTCGAGTAATTCAGTCTAAAATACATGTATTGGGGTCGGGCTGCTTGAAACTTTGATAAAAGTGATAATTCGAATTCGTTTTAACAAGGGTTTCACTGTATCTATTCCAAGACTATTATTCGTTTACTTCATTGTAATCGATGCTTCGCGTTGTATACGGGTTCATTATGTGGATGTTTGAGTGCACCAAAGTGACCAGAGCAGCTGTTGAAGCAGTGTTGAAAAGTTTTTGCTATTGGGGGCAGGGGGGCTGTGGCAAATATGAGTGAATCATGAACTGGTTAAGGCCTTCAAATGACACAGTATTTTAATCTAATTGTTTGGAACATTGATTCCGTTGTGTCTTTCTTGGAGCAGACAATAGATGCATTGGACCCATCTGAGCAGCTGACAGAGATGGGTCTTCACTTGCTTGACCTTCCCATCGAGCCACACTTGGGAAAAATGGTGCTCTATGCAGTTGTGCTCAAGTGCCTTGACCCAGTGCTCACCATCGTCTGCTGCCTTGCTGTCAAAGACCCTTGTAAGTGCTGCAGCTTGCCATTATGCTAAGCATTGACATTATCTATTTCATTTCAGATCTCGTACACACAAATGGTGTACAGTGAAAGCTCGTTAATTCGAAATTTTGGATAATTTGAAACGGTCGCCGCTGTCCGATTCGCAGTGCATAGGAGACCATGTGTAAAACGATTCATTAAATTGAACAGAAATATCTGCCTCTACGGGTAATTCGAAGCGCGCGTTACCGAGCGTCATCATCGTCAAACACTAGTGAAAGCTTTTTCGGCCAAACAATAGGTGGCACGACTGGTTTTTTTTTTTTTTTTTTAGCTTCAAATGGCCTCCGAGTAGATGATTGATGTGTGGGGCTTAACGTCCCAAAATCACCATATGATTATGAGAGACGCCGTAGTGGAGGGCTCCGGAATTTTCGACCACCTGGGGTTCTTTAACGTGTGCCCAAATCTGAGCACACGGGCCTACAACATCTCCGCCTCCATCGGGAATGCAGCCGCCGCATCCGGGATTCGATCCTGCGACCTGCGGGTCAGCAGCAGAGTACCTTAGCCACTAGACTATCGCGGCGGGGCAAGTGGCCTGCGAGTAAAGTACGCGCAAAGTATGGCCTCCGAAGTAGGGGGAGCAATTATTTTTTTTTTTATTGCCCTCCCGCTATCTCAGCGCCTGGCACCACTTGTATATGCGGGACGCTGAGGAGTCAGCGGAGTAGTCCTAGCAGTCCTAGGCCGCACCCAGCAGCGTCACGTTGTTCCTTGAGCACATTGTTCATTCACGCCATCAAGTTGTCTTATTCCTCATCGAAGTTGCAAGATGCCGCGAGGAAACTACTGCTCTGAGACTGTCAAGTAGAAGATGGAGATTTTGCGAGAAGTTGACCAAGGGAAGTCGAGGAAATATGAAATTTCAAGGAAGCACGGCATACCTTCGAGCATGTTGTCGACCTACATGTCCAGAACAGGATGGCCATTGAAAACGCCTATGAAGCTAAGGATTTCGGTGCCAGTCCGAAAAGGCTAAGGACAACGAAATTCCCGGAACTGGAGTCAGCTTTGTTTATCTGGGTTAAAGAAATGAGAGCTTTGAGAGGCGCTCATGGCTAAGGCAGCCGATTTCACCCTGCGCTTGGACATTGAAGACTTTGTCACCTCCAAGGGATGGTTTCATCGTTTCAGGGAGCGGCACAACCTCATATTCCTCACGTTATCCGGCGACGCAAAGGAAGTGGACACCGAAGCATGCGCTACTTGCAGATGCGACACCCTTCAGCAGTACTTGGAGAGCTACTCGCCATAGGATGTGTTTTAGCGCTGACGACACAATGTTATTTTTTGCAAGTTGCAGCCAAACAAGACGATCACTTACAAGGGAGACAGCTGTGCCGGTGCACAGCATGTTGCTGAAGAGCCAGAAGGTGATGAAGACGAAGATGACGAAGTGCCTGTGCGCCCGTCACCGTTTGAGGTGATGGAGGCACTTAATGTGGAGCGTCTCTTCTTCAGCTTTGAAGAGGGTGAAGAGGATTCCCTGCGCCGCTTCCACGCACTGGAAGAGAGAGCTGCAACTGTGACATTCAGGGAAAAGAAGCAGGTGGTCATCACCGACTTTTTTGGCCAATAAATATTTTTCGTGCCCCCACCTCCAAAATCCACCCAGTTTGCTCACTTTCATTATTTTAAATTTTGTCTAATTTGAAATTCTTCAGTGTTCTTGTGGAATTCGAATTAACGAGCTTTTACTGTATATGTAGTATTTTAGCACTTTTTTTTTTTCGCAAAAGAAGTATGCATTAGAACTGAGCAAACATGGTACTCATGCTTGTGGGTGCTGTTTCTTTTTCTTGCTTCTTTTATCAGTTGTGCTCCCCACACAACCAGGCCAGAAGCGACCTGCATATGTAGCAAAGCGTAAGCTGGCTGGTAACACCTACAGCGACCACATGGCTCTCCTCTCCGCATTTCAGGTTGGATACGTTTTCAAGTTTGCTCATTGCTTGTCATATTGTAGTAAAATTTCTTGGACCATAAAAGGCAAGACCTCTAAGATCATCTTCGATATTTGGCATCAAATGTCCCATTGCTCGCCTAAGGGGTCAAACAGCGTTGACGATTAACTCCTCCCTGTTACTCACAATAAGATTGCGAAACACACTTTCTAACAGCACAACTTGATGCTCGGATCGAGGAAAATTTCAAGCGCAGGTAATGTGCCATCTGATCTAATGATGTACATGCACCATAAACATGTAAAATTCTTGAACAGAGGATGTTGCTTAAGCCAATGTTTCGACCAGTCATTTAGTCATCATCAAGGCAAAAAACTATTTTCCTTAGCGCCATGTATATATGTGCCTTCACCCTCTCCCCTAAACATGGAAAGGGAAGTGTGGAGAGAGCTAGTCTCAGTGCTAAAGAAGGCAGTTTATGTCTAGAAGAAAAAAACCTCTTGTCAATGTCGACTCCACGGACCCCACATGTTCAAAGATTTTTCATCTCTTTCAGCTTCCACCTTCCTGTGAACTTTTGCCCTGTTTAGACACTTATTATAGCAAGTTATTAGTGTCTTTGAACTTCCACATGCTACTTTTGTTTCTTCTGTCTCCTTTTTTGAACTTGTAACGACTTGCTTTTCATAGCACTGTTTTGGAACACTAGTATGCCCCCATTATGTAATGATTTTGGGACTTTAAAGTGTAATAAATGAGGTTAAGTAATGTGATAAAAAATTCAATACTATTGATCAGTGTAGTAGCTATTCACCCATGTGAGTATCGCCAGAAGTGTTTTCGGCTGATTGCTACTGGTGCTTGTTGTTATAATTACCATGCTGTTATTGTTACCTTTTGTATATTGTGAAGTTAGGTGAGAAAGCAAGTTTTGTTGTTAAAAGGAGCATAAACGTTCTGATTCAGTGGCCCTATACGTTTATATATACAGTAGACTCTTAATAAATAGAACTTGAAGAGACCAAAAAATGTTTCATTTAACATAAATTTCATTTACTGAGAGCAGAACTGGGTTGCATAATTCAGGTATGAGACCATTCATATCAGAGGCAGTAGTTGCATTTAAGCAGCAGTTCTGTTTAACAAATTTTCGTTTACTGAGTGCCTATAGTTGCTCTTTTGTATTGGCCCTAGTAAGAATGCTGACTGCAGAGATCTTTTTATTCCATAGACTTTCATGGCACAAACATTGCTCATACTTCTTACAGCGTTGGCAGAAGGCCCATGCCGACAACTGTGAGCACTACTTTTGCGAGCGGAACTTTGTATCTGGTGCCACTATGTCCACTGCACTGGCAGTACGAGGCCAGTTGTTGGGCCAGCTTCGGGCATCGGGCTTTGTGCGGCCTCGTGGAAATGGTGACATCCGTGACCTCAACGCCAACTCTGATAACTGGGCAGTGATCAAAGCAGCTCTCTGTGCTGGCTCCTACCCAAACCTCCTGAGAGTTGACCGGGAGCGTCGGCAGCTGGTTGCCCAGTGAGTGCACTGTTTAGCGATGATTTTCACACTTTGTCACCACCGTTAATGTGCATACTTTTTGTTTAGCTTCATAGCTATCGTGATGTCTTAATGACTGAGGCATTACTGCTGACCAGTGTTGCCAATTTAGTAGATCTTCTGCTATGTCTGGCGGATTTAATTTTATTTTGAGGGGGAAAGGTTTGCCTTGCAGCTGGCGGATTTTTTGAAGGGCGATTTTCATATATGGCGTATTTCTAGCGTATGCCTCCCTCAGTGCATGGATTCGAAATTGCCCTGCAAAAAATAAATAAATAAATAATTCTATGCTCTAGGCAGAAATGGTTCAATTTCAGCAAGACAGAAGGCAGCTGGTCACTCGCTGCGCCCGTCTCAGACAAACGAATCTCTGAGGCTTCAAAGAGGCTGTAAGGACTGTGTGGCAGAGGTGGAAGTGGCAACAGGAAGGCCTAGAGATGGCACCTCAGTTGGTTCCGGCACTGCCGTTATAATCATCATGAGGATAGACAGGCACTGCCAGAGCAAGGGAGTCTAAAATAAAGTGTGTATTCGATGAGACGAGCTGTGCGTGCTTTCGCCCTGACAAAGCAATCGCTTTCTATAGGAGAGAAAAAAAGTAGGCAAGCCGTAGACTCGACACGCCCCCTGCCGCTCATAGTGCAAACAGCGAGCCCGCTTTCAGAGGGAAGTGTGGTGGTTAGCAAAGCAGCCATCCCCTTTTTGTTTTTTGCATTACGAAGTAGCAGAGAACAAAGGAGCGACATCTGAATACTTTTCGTCGAAAACTGTCCTGTTTATGCTCCATGTAACCTGACTCTCCTTCCTCTTGAGTTATGCCGAAAGTGGTATGTTAGCAGTTTAGGACAGATTGGTTGAAGGTTTTTTTTTTTGCTCAGCAAGTGGCTGCAATGCAAAGCATCTAGTGACGGAAAACAAGTTGTGGCGTGCAAGCTCTGTGACTGTAAACTTGGCTCAGCTGATATTCAGACCTGAGAGCTTATGCGAACATCAAGAGGCATAGCGAACTGGCTGGCGGTTTGCTTAAGGGACAGCTTACAGAAGATAGTGCCTTCAACCACTGAAGATGAGTGAAGTGCAACAAAAAAGCTGTTTCGAAACAGCGTACGCGTATGTCCATTGCAAAAGGCTATGTGGCATAACTTTTTTTTTTTTTTCATTACTGCATTTTTTGCTCATTCTGAAAAAGTTATCATAAAATATGCTCTGCATAATAAATGCACCCCAACTTTGCTCTGATTTAAAAAAAAAAGTGTTCATTATGCAAGTAAGTACGGTACTGTCTGAAAAAGGGACACAGCACCTGAAAACATTTTTTTGTATGTTCTTTATTGATTTCAATGAAAGTAGCTGTGTCTCTTTATATTTGTGTGCTAATTTCAAAGATTCAATTTCTTTTCCAATGCAATATGTAGTTTTTAAATTCCATGTGCCATTTTTGGATCCATAGTTCACCCAAATTGAAAGAGTTACGAAGCAAATAAGCTTATCTGAATGACCTCAAGATGAGTACAGAGTGTAAGAAAACAAGAATAAATGCACAAGTATTCACATACATGTATTCGCAAATGTACATGCATTCCTTAAGTTCACAATGAATACAGTCGAATCTCATTAATTCGAACACGCTTTATTCGAACTTCCGGTTAATTCGAACTCACCATGAGGTCCTGTCAAAGCTATGTGTATTCCAATGGGCGAAAACGCCCAGTAATTCGAACGCACAAGCACTTGCGACGGTTCATTCTAACATACCGCGCTCCGAAAATGCTCTCAGCACCCCGCTCAATCCTGCGTTGGCACCTGTGACACCTAAACGCTGCACGCGAAGGAAAGAAAAGGCTGTGGCAGAATGTTTGCGCTCTCTCAAATGCCCATCTGCGATGCGCCTGTGCCACGCTTCTCCCTTTTTCACCCCTGCCACGTAAAGATCCTTCTTCTTCCAACACCACGCACACAAAGAAAGAGGGAAAAAAAAGAAAGCTGTCGCGTAGTGTGGCTCTCTTTCAAGCGCTTCTCCCTTTCCAGTCCCTGCCACGTAACCCTTCTCCTTTCAACGACGCTCGCGGCGAGAGCACACACAAAAAAAATGCCGATCTGCTTTTCTTTGCATGGAGAAGCTCCTCCTTTCTCGTCACGTGCTGGCCACGCTGCAACTTTGGCGCAGAGGGTAGTAGCGGAGATGCAGCTGTTGTTGTCGTCGTCTTTAGAGAGTGTCGGCGCTGGACATTGCCGCGCGCAACTTCTTTTGCCAGAAGAATGCTGAAGCCAAATCAGACATGCTTTGCAAGCTGCGTGCGAAATTGATTGACTTGCTGCAATGCAAACGTGTGCAGACGTGAATCACCGATTACTTCTATTAATGACGAATGGCCTGTGAATTGTGAATGAATGTAAGTCTTCTGAAACTTCCCCCTCGTGCGTTAGCTCCATGCACATGCACCACTGCATGGGGAGCCCTTCGTTTACTTAGCTTTAATTAATTCAAACTTATTTTAATTCAAACAAATTTTCGGGCCCCTTCGAATTCGAATGATCGAGATTGGACTGTAAAAGTGGTCAACATTAATTGAGAACCTCGACTATGCCATCCCTCATAGCCCACTTTATTGCTTCAAGATGCTTTTAAGATACTTTTAGCAGTCACGGTTAGGCTTTTTGGCTTACTCTGTGAGCATCACGATTTAGATTTGAGTTAGCTTAGTATAATGAATTCGTTGATCTGGTAACAAAGTGATGTAGTAGATTTTTGACAAATGGGAGCTGAAGGGATTGGGTAAATGTATGCTGGAGATTGGTTTAGTGACAAAGGTGTTTAAAGGGACACTACAGGCAAATGACAATATATGTCAGAGTAAAAGCTCAATGTGGTATTGACAACGTGGAAAACAGCAACATTCTGCACAGGAGGGCCCCATTTACCGAGAAATGAGGCTAAATATATCATGTGACATGCAACACTAGTGGGACTTTTTCGGATTACAGTCAAACCTCGTTAATTCTATGTCACTGGGACCGTGAGAAATCTGCTAATTAAGTGGGTTTTCTCATTACTGGAACTTGAAATTATTCAAAGTAACCAGGGCAGGTCATTTGTTATGCAGGCTAGTTCGTTTCTCCAAGGGTTATGTTTTTCAGCAATACCAGGTGACAATTTCGCCGCAAACAAGGGGCAACTTTGGGCCTCGCTGCTGCTACCGCAAAAAAAAAAAAAAGGAATGATCCAACTAAAATGCGTGCCTGCAAAAAACATAAAATCTTTGCTTCAACACAGCAGCAACACGTGGGCAGCATGTCGCCTGCCTCTCGCAGCGTGAGCACGTCATGATGCGACCATCCACCCATTATTTCTAGTAAAATAAAAAATTTAATAATGGACAGTGTGATGAAATTCATGGCGTGTTTTTGCTGGACAACATGGTCACTGAAGCTTTCGAACTAGTTTTCAAAGTTGGCATCGCAAACAAGAACTCCGCCACCAGGGCAAGTACGACAATTGCTGGAGCAACTGGCACTCGGAGGTTCGCATACATCGCGAATTCTGCAAGACCGTCCTTTGTTATTTTTGTTTATATTCCCTGAAGGAATGGGTAAATCATGACACATTGACGTAGTGAGAGGCATGCGACATGCTGCCCGCATGTCCACATAGTATTGCAGTGAAGCATGTCTTGTTTTCCTGGGAACGCATATTTCAGTAGATCATGTGACCGTTTTTTCTTATTGCTTATTGACAATTTCATTTTTTGAGCTGGAAGTATCAAAACTAGTGTGCTTCAGCTGCCACTCAATAGTATCGCTACAGTATGTTGCCTAGTGGCTCATGAGGGCTGTCGTTCCCGCAGATTTGCAGCGAAGTTGGTATCTGGAATTGGCACACTACACCCAAAGTTTTCGAATAAACCTGACTGGTGCTAACCACAGCTTCAAATCATCCGCTCAGTCTTGCATTGCAAAATATGGGACCGTGGGAATATTTCGAATTAATGAGGTTTTACTGTAATCTCGATGAAACGAGTGTCCAACCACAATTAATCGCTAATAATCAAACTAGCTGCCATAAAGAAAAGAGACATAATAAAATGCTGCTTGATGTATAGAAGAAACAATCGCCTGGCATTGCTATGGGGAATTGTGCAAGTGGTTGAAAAGTGCCATTTTGCCTGGTTAGGCTGGACGATGGTGCCATCTAGCGGAGCCCTATTGAACCAAGCAAGCAGAAAATATTCAGTGGCCCTTGTTGCTGCTGTGGCTCCTGCTACTTTCGCCATGCTGCTACTAGTGTCAGCGGCAGCTCTGTAAAGAGGGCAACGTTGAGCACTACAACAGTGACGCTTGAAGGATCGCTTTTAGGCAGGTAATTTGAAGTGCGCTAATGCAGCGAGAACCACTAAAACCTAATTTTATTTCAAAATAAGCACTTTTCTGGACACAGAGATTTCTTGAGGTTTCTCAAGAAACCTCTGGACATGAGGTTTTCAACAATCAACATAGACTTGATATTTGACTTTAGTTTCCCTTTAAGGGTGCAGCAGTTGGAGACAAAACTCGACAAATAAGCAGCAGCTGTCTTGTTTAATCATTAAGTCCATCTTAATGATTTTCATTTACTGAGATTCTGTTGTAATATTATTGCTATAGCAAATATAGTTTTTGAACAGTGGATGTTACAGCTACAGCACTGTCAGTAACGTTCATACCTGAATTTCAATGAAGTGCAGAGTTGTGGATTCAAGTTTTCAATGCTATTACTATCCCAGACATTTCTCTGCAAAATACTACCATGTTACAGCGTCAGAAGCACACTGTGAACTGTGAGGACAGCCCAACTTGCTAGAATTTGATGTCTGGGTCTTCTTTCTACAGCTTACTTCTTGCATCCTGAAAATGTGGAATGGTTTATTTATCTCAAAGTAAATGCTACTGAATCTTTCATAACATTCACCAAATAGTATGGTGAATAGGTTTATCGCATGGTAAAGCTGTTATAATATTGGCAGGTACATGTAACACTAGTAGGTTGGATTCAATAGCCCTTGAGTAAGCTTAATTTAAAGAGGTCAATCAGCATCAAAGAGCACTTGTATCAGGACCATATTGTATTGATTTCAGGCTGAAGAGGTGAACAGATAGTATTTTATCTTTGAAGGAAATCATTTCACAATCGATCGGATGAATACAGGAGGGAAGAGACAGAGCAAACGGAAAGAGCGTGATCAACTCAAGTTGATGTATTTACTTTGTCTTTTCCCTCCTGTGTTCAAACATCTAATCTGATGGGCAATAATTCCTAATGGGCAATAATTCCCTGTGTAGATATCCACCAACTCGTCCAACAAGACATTCTTCTAAGATATTTCATCCCGGCAACAGCTTTAAATCCTGCAGTCCGAGAGTGCTCCATAAGAACCTGCATAATCTGTGCCTGCACAGGCGTGCCTCACGAGTCCGGTTCAGCTCGCGTTCCGTCCTGTCCCAGCCGGATCCTCAGAGCTTGGGTGCATCTGCAGCTGCAGCCAACGCTCGTGATAGTGTCATTGCCTCCTTGCCCACTGACTGGCTCATCTATGGCGAGCTGGCCAGGGCAGGGCCCACAGCCTTTGCCAACATGTGTACGCTGGTCTCACCTGTCACGGTGGCACTGTTTGCTGGCCCTCAGCGCCTACCTCTGGATGCCCTGTATGAGCCACAAAATGGTATGTGCCACTTCGGCCTGGCTTAAAACGAGTACTAACAAAAATTTTATTATTTTTTTTCTGGGGCAATAAGTCGCCAACGACCCAGCTATCACATTTGGAAACCCAGTCACTTTTTCAGTTCAAGAGATTGTCTAGAGGGATGAGACCTGGAGGGGTTTATTGACAAACAAAGCTGGCCACGTGAGCACACAAAACAGCAATGCACGTTCCATGCTTTCCATGCACGACAGGTTCACGTTGTGCAGTATGATATACAGTTAAACCTCTTTATAAGAGACGCTTATGTAAGGAACAATTGGGTGCCAACATCAAAATAGGGGTTGATCAGAAAATGAGAATTAGTGCAGTTGTAGGAAGCATGGCCACATATTGTTTGAAGCACCTTTTTAAGCTCCTAAGGCAGCAGGCTCCACATACATGGCATGGTGTGCTCACATGGGTGTGTCTCAACAAATGAGTATATCGCAACATAGTTTACATTTGGTAGTTTATATGTAATGCCAAGTTGGAGGGGGGGGAGTTATATCGTGACAGCTACTATGGTGTAATAAAATGGGACAGTGTGTTTTCTTCGTAGCAATGCAACAAGGGAACTGTGGTCACTGATGTGACGATGCCACTATAAGGGTGGCCTGAACTAGCGGTGTGCCTGGCATGCAACATTTAAATGTGCAGTGTGAAAACCTTCTGGAGTTGTTGGGCAAAATGTTCTCATAACTTTGCCAGACCTACACATTCACTACACACTTTCACATCCTTTATTCTCCACGCCACATATCCAACATATTCGGCTTCTCTCTTCGTACCCTCATCTGTCTCCTCCCAAATTCCCGCGTGATGCACGCCCCCTTCTGTTCACTCGACACTTGCACCATCTCGTTCCTCGATTGTCAACCACACACAGCCTCCGAGACCTGCACCCAAGACACGCGCACTTCCTACTCCATCTTAATCTCAAAGGGTCGTTGTAGATCTGGAAGGCTCGTAACGTCATCCTATTCTAAGGACTGCCTTAGCACAGTGAAAGCTTGCTCTTGGCCCTCTTCCCACAGCCATGGCTCATTCTTATACTTCAGGACAGTGAATGAATGTGCTGTCAGTGAGAAGTGCAGTATAAAGCTGCGATGATAACCAGCAAGTCCAAGAATTCCTCAGGTGACTGCGTGTCGCTGAATCCCGTGAACCTCAGTGGCTGACTTCCTGAGGACCGCGGAATGCTGTCAGCTGTCGGTCTAAATGCCAGCGTCTTGGGGACTTGAGGCATGGGCTCGGCTGTCACAAGTCTTTAGAGACAGTCGTCACAATTTGCTGGAGCTGTATGGCAGAGCCGTTTGTCGGCCTCGGGAGATGTTGAGAAGCTCCTCTGGTACATTTACCACGTCCATCTCTGTAGTCATGTTGATCCCGAATGAGCCCCCACTTGTCAGACTCGACGTTATACTTCACGACCCACACGTTCACTACACACTCTGGCGTCCTTTATTCTTTGCGCCACAGATCCAACATGTCCGACTTCTTCCTTTGTACCCTCATCTCTCCGCTCCCGTAATCCCACGCGCCCCCTTCTGTTCACTCGACACTCTTGCCATCTTGGTCCTTCATTGTCAACCACACACAGCCTCCAAGACCCGTGCCAAACACACGCGCATTCTCTACTCCATCTTATCTCTCACAACTTTCAACACATTTTGATGCATTATTGCAATAAAGCTGTTTTTGTGTCCTCTAAGCTTGCACACTTCTTACCGCAGAACATTGTCCCAGATCGTGCACATACTTATTTTTCTTATTCCAGAACGCATAAAAATTAATGCCATTGCCCATTCTACACATACCTACACCTTCCTAGGTACTGTCACATAAAATTGAAGTTACGTGAGCAAATCCACCAGGAGGTTCGGAAGGATAATAGTGGCAGCTTCAGGGGAGTTTCACAGCAACCCTTCACCTGTATCAGCAGCCAGGAAAGTGATTGCAAAGTATTCAATAATAATATATAACGCTCAATGATGAATGCTGCTCCATTTCCTCCGATATTTTACTCCTGAAAGAGGAGCACAAATGCAGCTAAATGCCTCACAATGTATTTGGGCTGTTGGGTGCATTAGCTGTGAATTAGCCTGTAATTTCATTCGATCTGCAAGAGCTGCAATGCATCAGGCTTCTGCAAACACTGAGTCTGCCATGCTCGTGCAAATGTTGATGCGTCATGGTAAACAGAAAAAAAGAGCAACAGAGTTTTATATGAGAGCACACAACAAGCACGGCAACTACCACTACTAATTTCAGATGCTATCTTCGCTTATCGTAATTTACTTCAGAGTGCAGCAACAGATGGTGACGCAGTAGTCTGGTGTGTAATAGCGCTGCAGGCCGTCATCGCAAAAAAAAAAAACTATGTGTATGTCACCATATGGCACACTGTCCCACAATGCAAAGCTGGGTCTTGCAAAGCTAGACCCAACAGAGCAAGAGAGGCTTGGGCTCGAACTGATGGTGTTTGCACAGCGATATTGTTGAAGTCTTGGTGCCAGCATTCACACGATCGTTATTTTTGTGTGGTTTTGTCATCTACATTTATTGCGATAGCAGTTATATGGGCTCTCTCGGCTGGATTTTGCCGCTGGCGTCGACGTCACTCACCGTATATGTATACATATTTATATATATGAAAATGCAAGGGAGAAAAACCCAGAAAAAGGCTCCGGCGCGCGGCATTGAACTTGGGTTCTCTCAGTCGTGAGTGGGAGGCGTTAACGACTGAGCCACCGAGGAGCACGTTCTTCACCGCTAGAACGGCAAGCTATTTATATCTACCATTTACCGCTGCTCACAGGCATCTCGGGGGAATTATCGCGTTTTCAGCATTACCAGCAAGATGGCGCAATGAGCACGCGTCGCCACATTGCGCGGCGGCACGTGTTCTAATCTCCTATACGTACTTTGCCCCCGCTTAAAAGAGGAGAGCGACGCTCTCTCATGCGCCCTTATCTCGCAGTGGGGAGGAGTGGGGGATCGTATGTCTTGGCTGGCCTCGGGCTTTACCTGGAGCAATTCTGTTGTAGTTACCTGGTGCACAAAGGTCATTGCAGTCTCCATTTGCAAAAAGTGTGCACTTTTCAGAGAGAGTGAAGTAACAACTCGGACGCTTATTCGCGTGCATCTGTAGCTGTGAGTACGTTTCGTGTGTCATTTGTGCAAGAGAAGTGCAGGGCACATTTCGATCTGCTTTCCATTCTGCATGTGACCTTACAATTTCTTGCTATCGCGTTCATTTCTTTGCCTTTATGGTAAAGGTGTGACTTTTTTTTTTCTATCAATGTCCAGCTAGGACCACTGGCCTTGGAGAAGACAGCGACAGTGAAGAAGAGGAAGAGTCAGAGCTGCAGAAGTGCATGCTCAAGCTGGATGACTGGATTTCCCTCAAGGCGGAGCCTGAGGCAAGAGAGTGCCACTTAGCTCTTAAAGGGGGCTTTGCAACACTTTTTGAGCATGGTCAGAAAACGCTGCAGATCGGTAGTAGAGGCTCCCGAGAGCACGTGAGCCAAATATTATAGTGCAAAACGCAGCCTGCAATTCACAAGAAATAATGAAAGTCAGCTGAAAATTGCATTTTCTTCTCTCGACAAGTGATGGAAGGAGCTCAAAAATCACACGTAGATTGCCCATTTATCAGCCATTGGCTAATTTGAACTTGGCGCGCTCGGTTGTTAGAGAGATTGCCGCGAGAGGCCGTCACTTGTTCACGCGCACACGCAAGATCACACTGAAAAAGTTGCGTATACGAAAAAAAAAAGAAAAAAAAAGTGCTCAAGGTCACGAGGTGTGCGTGACATTTTTGTTTGCCCCTCCCATCCCTCCCTGCTTAGCTTCAAGCGCTTTCGTTAGGATGAGAGAAGAGAGAATGCGATCGCAGCATGCGACAAATATTTGTAACTCCGCTCATAATGGAGGGATTCTCAAAATTTTTGTGGCTTTGAATTTCGAGGCGATAAGCTCTTTTAGTGAATCCATTCTATGGTTACCTGAAAAAGTATTTTAGGGCCCCTTTAATGCTTTCTATGTAGCCAGTGAAATGTCCAGTCTATTAGGAATGTGCTTTGTAAATCTCTCTTATGCACCTGTTGCAGTAAAGCATTAGAGGATGTTTTATTAAAATAAGAACTGCAGTCATGAAAAAGATAAAGAAGAAAGCTTGGAAACTCAGTAGAGTATGCATTTTGGTTGGTTGGTTTGGATTTTCAGTAGAAAAACAGCACTAGAAGGACAAGAGAAGAAAGGACACGGACGGCGGCACTGACTAATAACCAAATATGTATTTTTATTCTTGCAGTCAGCATATCATATACTTCACCACGATCTCACTGAAATAGAAAAGCACAGGCTGAGTTTTAATTTTTTCTCTTGTTTCGTTGCAACAGTGGTGACATATATTATACTGGGTGTTTGAAGAAATGTGCCCAATGTTCTTTAAATATCACGGAACGGAGGTATCTGTATGTTTGTTACTTGTGGCATTGCCTTTCCTGTGGCAGAACACGTTTTCAGATGTGTATTACATTAATTAGGCAGTAATTATAGAAATTAACACAATTAACTTTTTAACCAGTAGTGATAGCCGGTTGAGTCAAATGGGCAAATTCAAGCCCTTCCTACGAATAATCCAAGGCCACTTTGCAATTTTAGAAAAGTGGCCACTGGTAATCACTGTGGAGCGATGCAATGAGCCCAATTTAGCTGGAGAAACAAAAGGCGACGCACCAAACAGCGCACCTACCATTCACTTCGGCAACGCCCTCAGTGATGACACTGTTTCCCTCGCCGTTATCAACCATGAATTTAGACACTTCGCTTTGAGGCTGCTTATCAATGCTCGCTTATTCTCCTCCACCAATGCGAGGGAAACAGCCTCGTCATTCAGGGTGTTGTTGAAGTGAATGGCAGATGTGCTAATTAGTGCTTAGTTTTCGGTTTCGCCAGCTAATTTGGCCAGATTGCATCGCTCTGCGGTGATTACCAAGGGCCACTTTTCAAAAATTTCAAAGTGGATATGAACTATTCGTAGGAAAGGCTTGAATTTGCCCATTTGACTCGACTGGCTATCGCCACTGGTTAAAAGTTATTTGTGTTAATTTTTATAATTACTGCCATAATTAATGTTTTTACAACATCTGAAGATGTGTTCTGCCACAGGAAAGGCAACATCGCAAGTAGCAAGCAGATATCTCCTTTCTGTAACTTTCAAAGAATATTAGACTAAATTCTTAAAGCACCCTGTATGCTGACTGGGAGGCTAAACATATTTGGTTGTTAGTCAGTGCCGTGGCCTGTGTACGTTCTTGTTCTGTCTATTTATCACTGTTTCTCCACTTGACCCCAACGCCCCGCAGCGGTGGTCTAGTGGCTAAGGTACTCGGCTGCTAACCCGCATGTCGCGGGATCGAATCCCGGCTGCGGCGGCTGCATTTCCGATGGAGGCGGAAAAGTTGTAGGCCCGTGTGCTCAGATTTGGGCGCATGTTAGAAGAACCCCAGGTGGTCGAAATTTCCGGAGCCCTCCGCTACAGCATCTCTCATAATCATATGGTGGTTTTGGGACGTTAAACCCCACATATCTATCTATCTTGACCCCAACCACTCACTATTTATGCGTCGTGAAACTATCACAATTCAGGCACACATCGACATCCCCTTCCACTAATGCACATCGCACCAGATAAATGACAGCTAGTTTTTATCTCTCGTGAAATCGTTTGCATACCCACAATAAAGCAGGCCCGGCACCAGGATTGTTTTATTGGGAAAGCACCTATGACAAATGAGCTTTTTAGAGGATGGGGAGAGGTTAACTTATGCATTGCGTTTTGAATATGCTTGCTGGAAAGGGGGGTGGGAGTTGGGGGCAGCTGCTTTCTCGCACACGCACCCTGCTGGCGTTTCCCCTATGTTGAAAAAGGCAGTCACAACAGCTTTGGTCTTTTTGACTGTTGGCCTCACAGATAGGTCACAGTAGTTGTGGGTTGGCCAATGAAGGTGCTTTTGTCACGTAACCCCTGTGGTCCAAACTAAGCAACTAATTACTCTGCTAACTTGTCTTGCAGGGTGGCCGCCTGGCATTGCACCTGCGCCAGAAGCTGCAGGCACTGTTTCTGCGCCGCATGAATTCCCCAAGCAAGCCGTGGTCTCAGTCAGATGACGCCGTGATTCGTGCCGTTGTTGGCGTGCTTACGTCGGAGGAAGAGGCCCTGAATCTTCCGCGACCGCCTCCGGGCATTGGACAGCGACCACGGCCGTCTGGTGCAGATGCCTACTCGTTACCTCCACCAGCGGCCGAGTAATGCACTTTCTGTCTTGTTGCACCTTGGTTCGTTGCCATTTATCTGCAGTTATTGTGAATTGTGGTCTTTCTCTCTTTTACTGCCTTTGCATAGCAAATGTAGAACTACGGTTCTTGTAATTTGTCACCTTGAGAAACCCTGAAAGCTTTTACAGAGCTATGCAGGATTCCTCCCATTTTCCACTGATGTGCTTTTATTATATAGAGAGCAAGGTGGAGACTTCATTGCCTTGTCGTGAATACCTTTTTATTGAGTATATTCGAAAAACAAAAATGTATTTTGAAAAAAATTATTGTTTGATGCTCTCTAGCTCAGTCGATGGCAAACTACAGACTCTCATAAATAGGGAGGAAAATGACCAGGATGAATTTCGTACTTTGTGAAACATGTGGAATTTTTTTTAGTCATATTCGTGATGGTCAGAAAAACGCTTGATGATTTGACCCACATGAAATGGTTTGTTCGGTCTCATTTTTTTTTTTGCTGGTAATGATTGATGAGCATTTTTTCAGTCATACTGAAACTTCTAAAGCTTAGTACAGTGTCCTGGCACATTATAGGAAATTGGATATGTAGCACAGAAATGCTTGAACCATGGCTGGATAAATTGAGCAGGAAAAACAGCACAAAAGAATGAGATGTAAAGAGAGGACAGATGATGGTGTCATTGTCTGTCTCTACCTTTTTTTTTGTTCTTTTGCATTGTTTTTCTCCTGAGCAGATAATACATGAAGTTATAGTAACTTCTCACATTTTGAAGTTTTGGTTGTATGTTTTCTTCGTTCTGGCCGCTATTACACGAAGTGTAGCTTTGAGCCTATGTATTTTTGTTCTTCTCCACCAGTGATCTCAGGAGCCAGGGTGGGGCGGACGGTTTTGCCGGTCGTCGGGCGGTCCTCCGTCGCGGAGGGTCCTTGGAGTATGGCCCGAGCTCATCACCATCCTCTCGTAGAGGCTCTGGTGCCAGTCTGCCAGCAACTCCTTTGGGTATGGGACGTTCAGAAGCAGGTAGGGGTGTACTACAAGGACCATGGTATAAAAGTTATCTATCTTAGACATTTTGACTTTGGTATGTGCCAGCTTTTAAACAGTATGGAAGATCCATGTAAAAATTAACAGGTTTCCATGGTTACTATTCTTGATTTTGGTCAAATTTGCTTCAGGCACAAGTTTTTTGACCTCTGCAAAATATCGTTTATACTTGTACAATGGCTCCGCCTGTGTAAAATCTACACCCAGAACTTAGGTATACAGTCGAATCTCATTAATTCGAACACGCTTAATTCAAACTTCCGGTTAATTTGAATTCATGATGAGTTCCCGTCAAAGCTATGTGTATTCCAATGGGCAAAATGGCCGGTAATTCGAACGCGCAAGCACCTGCGACAGCTCAATGCTGCGTGCGAAGGAAAAGGAAAGGCTTCGGTGGAGTGTTTGCTCTCTCTCAAATGCCGATCTGCAACGCAACCGTGTCACGCTTCTCCCTTTTCCGTCCCTGTCACATAAAGACCCTTCTCCTTCCAATGCCACGTGCGAACAAAGACAGGAAAGAAAAGAAAGCTGTCGCTAGGTTGAATGAATGTGTGGTTGAAGGAAAGGGAAAAGGCACTATCTTCTGCAGCCCTTGCGGGAGCACGGCTCTGTGCCTTGAGGGGGGGGGGGGGGGGTCTCTCATGTGCCGGTGCCACGCTTCCCCCTTTCCCATCCCTGCCTTGTAACCCTTCTCCATTCAACGACGCGCGCGAAGAGAGCAAAAAAAAATTGGTTTTCTCTCAAATGCTGATCTGCTTCTCTCCGCGTGGAGACGCTCCTCCTTTCTCGTCACGTGCTGGCCATGCTACGGCTGCGTAGCGGAGAGGCTCCGCTGCGCAGTCGTCGTTGTCGTCTTTAGAAGGTGTCGGCGCTAGACATTTCCGCGTGCAACTTCTCTTGCCAGAAGAATGCTGAAGCAGAAGTAGAAATGCTTTGCTAACTGTGCGCAAAATCGATTGACTCTCTCCAAAGCAAACGTGTGCAGTTGCGCATCACCGATTACTTCAATTATTAACGGATGTCCTGTGATTTGCGAATAAATGTAAGTCTTCTGAAACTTCCCCCTCATGTGTTAGCTGAATGCACATGCACACTGCATGAAGAGCCCTTCATTTATTTAGCTTTCATTAATTCAAACTTTTTTTAATTCGAACTAATTTTCGGGCCCCTTCGAGTTTGAATTATCGAGATTCGACTGTATTTAAACATTACTTGTGCATTTGCCACTGCCAATTATTTTTTAGATTTTTCTTATCTCTGAAATTTCCTACCAGTTGTTCGGAAGTTCGAGACCGATGTAAAATGTGTGCGACAATCGTGCTCCTAAAAAGGCACACTCAGAAAAACAAATGCACAGAGGTGCCCTTTCAGAGGCAAGCTCAGAATATTTCTGGAGACAAAATACTTGCTTCTGCCGCACATAACAGAGATGTGGAGCGACAGCTGTGCAGTGTGAACGGAAATGATGCACATGAAACAAAGAATCCATCACATTGAGACAGAGGTGTCCAGATTATCACATTTAAAGCCAGCAATTTATAAATTCAGCACTTTATGAAGCAAAAGAACCTTTCTTTTCGCTACTAACACACTACTAACGATATCTAGGAGATAATCATGCCAAGGAAAGTCTAGGGGATGGTATTAGAAGTAATTGTAATATAAAATATAGGGAATATCGTTAGAAGTAATCATCCGAGCACATTTACATTACAATTACTTCTAGTAACATCTCCTATACTTTCGTTGGCATGATTGCCAGTTCGATCTCATTATTATTGTGTCTAACAAGTAGTATATGCTGTAGTATTTTACAACCGATTTCACAATAGACCTCTACCGCAATGCGTCACAGCATGACGTCACTGGTGCACGTGCAAGGCGGTGGTTGGCAAAACACTCCCGCCGGTGCTTGGTTCCGTCAGTGCTTGGTGCAATTATTTTTTTTGTTTTCGAAAACCTAATCTTCATCTCACAGTGGCAACATTAGCTGTGGTATGTGTCAGAGAACATCTAGCTGTGTGATAAAGTGCGTGATGAAATATTCCCCACGCTGGCTGGCTTTTTAGCTAGGAGAAATAAAGACGTGGGGCGGCCTGTGTGAGGAACAGCGGCATCGTCTTCGAAAATGTGTAGTGTTAACTGTGGCGTGTAGTGTGCGTTAAGAAGCATTGACAATATTGGTTTCCCTTTACGGACAGTGAAACTGGGAATATTGTGCGTGGTGTGTGCAGTGTGAATAACACGATGTGTCCTGTTTGCGAAAATACCGATATTCGGTTTCAGTAACCAGTTTTTGATGAAACTTTACGATCTGACATTGTAGTCAAGGCAGAAATACATTTGACGCAATCATCTGTGAGTACATCTCAGCGAATGCACAGCGTGCAGAAAAATAAAAGTGCATGATCTCGGGGTGATATATACGACTACGCATTAGCTATAAGCATGTTGTAGCGTTGCCGAATCTGCATAAGCGCTTCACCACGGCTATAACTCGTACTATCGAATGCCGATACGTCTATTTTTGTTTCTTATCTACTTTGTACTTTTACGGCTCGATCCTTACGAAGTGACAATGCACATATGGAGTGTGTATCAGGCCTAAAGGAGCAATATAGGTACGAACTGTGCCATATAATATTAGATATTATTAAGATGTCAAGTTTTACATCACATGAATTTTTACGGGGTTATTCAGAAATGGAGCGGCAGAATTTTACTTTGATTTTCACGAGAAAATGTTAACCTCAGCCTAACCCACGGCAAGAAGTGTTTTTTTTTTTGTTTTCCATTCATTTCCGATCAGATTTTTGGGCAATCTTATCCGTGACGTTGCGCACAGCAGCTCAGAATCATGCTACCGCCAATGCTGTACTTCGTTTAAAACTGCATTGCACATGCCACAATGGAAATTGAATAAGTTTACATCCATGCCATGCAAATATTTCTCAAAGTGCTAGTAACCATGTACACTTAAAATGTTCGCTTTTGAAAAATATCAGATTTTTTTGTGGGTGTTTGCCAACTGCGTGGGTGAAGGCCATTGCATGCCAGTCGCGTCTCTCAGTACTCCAAACAAAGTTTCTCCATCCATTCAACTACGACGAGCATATTTACACACTATGAGCAGTGAACCTTCCACGACCCCCTTATTTCAAAAGCTGTGACTTTAGAACATAGCAATGTAGAAATTTCTGTTGAAGGAATGCAGACACGCAACTCTGTTATGCGGAAAGATGCCGCCGGAAGAACTTTCTTGCCAACTAGCACCTGCTCCGAGAGAGGGTAGGGGGGGCAGGGTGCTGCCCGCAGTGACGTCACATTGTTTACAAACAGTGAGAGGTCTATTTCTCGACCTTTAATGCAGGTACTTATCGAAAGAGTGGTAACAGTTCGTAGTTACACTAAATTTTTGCTAACGAAGAACAAGCAAAGTGGAACCCTGTGTGCTTTCGCTGTTGAATTACTTCAGGGAAAAAAGTATCCCAGACATGGTTAACAGCCCGGGCTACCTGAATCTTGAGATTGAAAAGCCGCGTTTACGACACATGCTCTAGTATAAGTGTTGGCGAACGCAGGTAGCTCATGGTGCTCGGACGATCGGTCCGACTGCTCATCCCTGCGCTCAACAAGCAGTGGCCAGCCCAGTCCGTGTGGCCCAAGTCCCAGGCACACAGTGACTGGTCACCGTCGATTCTTCATCATCAAGGCGGGCTCACACCGGGCTGTGGATGTCTCTCTTTCAACGGGCCTGTGGTCCTTGGGACCCAACACGGATCGCAAGATACAACCAGCAATCAGGGTTTGTAGCTGGGTGTTCGTGTTTTGCTGAAATCTGCAGAGTACTGGGTGCCATGGGAGAAAAAGGTATCTTTTTGGCTGTAAGGCAGAGTCATAAGCTGCACGTATTGTTGGCTTTGCCTTGGCTATGCGCAATGAAACACCCTATTTGCATAATTTAAACATCCCCACGATTGTAACATGCAGTAGTATTTAATGCCCAGAAACCAGCTTTCACGTGGATACACTCCGCTGTTACAGGTAGCGACCTTGCACACAGCTCCCGGACGAATTCGGCGATAAGCGTTTCCAGTTCGGGGTGCACTGCAGTCCGTCCACGAAACTTTTTTTTTTTTTTTGGTTGCTGCAGGATGCAATGTACTGCTTTTGACTCCTCCAGTATCGAACGCTTTCTTTCGATGCAACCAATTCCTGTTGTGCCGCGAGGTTGCCATGCGCTTGCGTTTACTCGATAGCTTTTTCCTAAAGCCAATCGTAAATTGCCATCGACTACCACTCAATGCTGAAGGTAATAGAAAAAAGAAAACAGCTGACTGACAGTAGATAACCGAGGCAAAATAGTGTTGCTAGAACACTGTAGGCCTAGCCTTGCCTAACAGTGCCGCTGCTGACGCTCACGATGGCAATGAAGGCTTTCGACTTCAGCTGCCCATTGTTGCGAGACTTCCACATTTTTTTCTGTCAATAACCATTATACAAGATGAAGGTTGACTTTTCATTGCATTGTTTTCTTTTTTTTTTAGTTCGACCTATATTCTGGCTTGCATGCAGGCAACGTCAGACTAAAAGTGACCCCATCAGATTTTTAATATGCTTCACCTCATCACACTCCTGTACTGCGACAAAGCTGCCTTACAAATGCGATAGCGTCGGTTACCGTATAAACCGAAATATAAGTCGAGATTTTTTCAATAAAATAATAAGCTAAAGTCGCCCCTCGTCTAATATAGCGGTGTCTAGCCGAAAGTGCATCGTTGTCTGGGAACATATGGCTTGCATGTGCTTGTGAAGCCAGACGCGGCCACATCCGCATCCAAATCCAATCGCAGTCTGTTTTCTTTGTGTTCGTGATGTCCTTCCGATCTGTTCCGATTTACGCTCTGCTTGACATTGCGCTGCATTTTTATTGGCCTTTTTTTTTTTCGTTCACTGAATATGTCCAGCGGTGCGAGGAGGCAGTACTCGGCTGCGTTTAAACTAGATGATGTTAAGTTCGCAGCAGCGAACGAGAATATGGCTGCTCAGCGCCGCTTTGGTGTATCAGAAAAAAGCGTGCGCTATTGGAGGGCGCAGAAAGGGAAGCTGCAGATGTGCAATCCTCGAAAAATGTCGTTTCGTGGACGAAGTGCCGTTCATCCGCAGCTGGAGGATAAGCTAGCGGACTTTGTGCGGAAAGTTCGAGCGCGCTCGTTGCCAGTGACCGTGGATACCATTCGCAGGAAAGCCGTGGAACTCGCTCGGGGAAGCTGGGCTCACGAGAGAAGAGTTTCGTGCACCGAACTCTTGGGTGCGTCGATTTATGCGACGCAAAGGATTTTCTCTACGACGGCGCACATCCATCTGTCAAAAGTTGCCGGAGGAGTTCGAGGACAAGCTCATAAACTTTCAGCGCTTCATAAACCGGCTTCGGGAGCAGAACGACTACATGGTGGGGCAGATTGGCAACACCGATGAGACCCCCGTGTGGTTTGACATGCCTTCGTCGACCACGATCACGCGGCGCCAAGGATGTGAAGCTGCTGTTCACTGGCAACGAGCACTCGCGCTTCACCGTCATGCTGGCATGCACGGCAGATGGTAGAAAGCTTCCGCCCTTCGTCATTTTCAAACGCAAGACAATGCCGAAGGAAGTGTTCCCGCCCGGTGTTGTCGTTCGCGTCAACAAAAAGGGATACATGGACGAGGCCATGATGCTCGAATGGATACGAGTGGTGTGAAACCGTCGACCAGGTGCACTGCTGCGTCTTCGCAGCATGCTGGTGTTGGATGCGTTTCGTGGCCACTTGACCAACGCAGTGAAACGCGCACTCGGCGACGGGAAAACGGACCTCGCAGTGATACCAGGTGGTATGACGTCCACCCTCCAGCCGCTCGACGTTGTACTAAACAAGCCGTTCAAGGACCGAGTGCGGCTGGAATACTAAGAGTGGATGTCCGGCGACAACCCCAAGACACCGACGGGCCGCCTACAGTGGCCTCCGCTTGTGACTGTTTGTGGCTGGGTGCTTTCCGCCTGGCGCTCCTTGCCGGATTCCATGGTGGAAAATTCTTTCAAGAAATGTTGCATCAGCAACTCGCTGGATGGCACTGAAGACGACGCACTGTGGGAGGCTGTCAGGGAGAAACTCTCGTCTTCAGAAGCCAGTGGTGCTTCGTCGGACGAATAGGAGCAGTTGCGATGGTGGTAGAGGGGAGCTCCGACGATCGGGATGCGGTGCGCCAATTCGCGAATAAATGTGGTTCGGCAGTTTTGGGTTGTTTTCCTTTTTTTTTCTTTTTCGGTAACCTGAACTTGGGGGGTCGACCTATATTCCCACTCGACCTATAGTCCGGTTTATACGGTACATCGAATTCTTTTTCTTTCTTTCGGCTCTTTTCAGAGCCACCTAAACGATGCATTTGTTGAATTGCGATGAGAGCCCCGTACTTCTGCTGCTACTTTCTCCATCAGGAAAAAATATTTGTCAAAAGGCATGCTTTCGTTTGCATTTGTTTTTCCAAACTACCTGATTTTCGGACATTTTTGGGTTCCTTCGAGGGTCCGGGAAATAGGACGTCTACTGTATTCAATCCTTCGTAGATTGTGAAGCATTTTATACACTGAACCTTTCAGCGGGTGTTACCTTGGTGCATTTTCTCTTGTTGTTTTTCGAGCATGTTTTTTTTTTTGTGTGTGTGTATGTGTGTGGTTTGAAAGTCCCAGGAAGATGAACTGTGTATTGCTTATGTGGTTCAAAGGGACACTAAAAGTCAAATAATAATTTATGTCAGAGTGAAAGCTCAATGTATGACAACATCTAAAACGACAATGTTATCAACAACAGTGCCCTACTTACCGAGAAATTAATGTAAATGCACAAGAACACAAGGGCCGCTGTAGAACATTCTCAAAATAATCCCGATTACATCAGACAAACCGCCTACAATTAACCACTAGTAATTGACCTAGCTGCACTAAATATAAAACCTTCCGTGCATCAAGAGCTGCAATAAAATGCTGCTTGTTCGTTTCTGTTTGATTCATGGAAAAAATAACTGCCGGACGTTACTATGGGGAATGGCGCAAGTAGTTCAAAAATTCAATTTTCACGTGGTTACACTGGAAATGTAGTGCCATCTAGCGGTGTGCAGTTAAACCAAAAAACGTGTGCCATGGCCTTCTGAGAGCAGGCGTGTGTGCCTGCCATCTCGGAGACCATTGTTGTTGCTGCTATGGCTCCTGCTGCTTTTGGTCTGCTCCTACTAGAGCAGTAAAGTTGGGCAACATTGTGCACGGCAACAGTGACATAAGCTGGTCCGGTCGGTCCGCTTTTTGAGGCGGGTAATTTGAAGTGCACTAACCCGATGTGAACCACTAAAACGTAATTTTATTTCAAAAAAGGCCCTTCCTTGGCACAAAAGTAACAATACAAGGATTCTGGAGCGCTATTTCAACTATCAACATCAACTTAATAGTTGCCTTTAGTGTCCCTTTAAAGCATGAGGCCAACATGTTCAGATGTTGACGCAATGTCGCTACGATGGCGTAACATAACTGACCTCTGAGTAAGCAGTGTTAAACTCTGTGGGGTCTCAAACAGAGACACGCTCTCTGGGAGCGAATGGACGCAGCGGACGCGGTCGGACTCATCCAAACAACACATTTATTCAACTACTTTGACCTCGACGATGTCGTCAGCCAAATCAAATGCATCACTAGTGATCAAAGTGGAGAAACACAACCGACACAACCCTGTACAATATTCCAATACACTCAATCAACATAAGAACAAACACAAGGTAGCACGAAGGCGGCGTCACCAACACTAGACTCACCACGACAGGCCCACTGTAAACGGTCTGCGGCGCCATCCCCACAGACTGGCCGCAGGAAGGTGACTGCTTGCACCATTCGCCACACGCTAAAGAGGACTGCCAATCTCTCATGTGCTGCCACCCAGCCTTGCGCCAGCCAGGCATCACTGCCAGCGCTACTGCGCTAACCGTGATGATGATGATTATGATAGTGTTAAAATGCTCGCAAGCACGTCACCTACTGCTCAGTAGTTGTGAGCCCTGAATGCAGCCTATGTGTGAACACATGTGCCACGAGGCGCAAACGACTTTACAAGGTTTGTTAGCATCCCCCCCCCCCCCTCACATTTCTCGGGAATAATACATTTTAGACTGAGCGACATTTTTTAAACAATATGCTGTGCTTTAAGCAATTGCACAAAAGATGCTGAAAGCACTTTTAACGTGTTTCAAGTAGGCACAGCCAAGCCTGGCAACTGTGTGGAAGCCAGCATGCACTTTAAAATGCCATGCTCGAGTGGCTCTGCGCTCGTGCAGAACGCTCACTCTTGTGTCATTTGTAAATGAACAGCAAGTGCACTGATGACATTGCACTGGCAGGTTATTGAACACACCAGATTCTTTGTCACCGAAGGCAATGCTGTCGGCCGTTTGTAATCGTTTCAGAATACTGGCCCAGGCTTGCTCCAAATTGACGGCTTGCTCATGTTGATAGCAGTGTGTTTAGCAAATCGTCATAGAACTGCATCGTTTTCGTTTTGAAGTTATGGGTTTCTGGTTAGTGAGTTTTGAGCCCAATCGTAGTGCGCATGTATTTTTGAAGGATTATTTTCAGAAAAAAAAAAGTTCATTTTAGAATCATGCAAATACAGTCTGGTTTCCCCAGGTGGCAGAGAGAAGAGCAAAAGCAGGAAGGTTATTAAATGACGTGTCTGGTTGGCTAAAGGGAGAACAATGGATAAAATACAAGAGTTAAAAAGCAATGAGAGACAGCATGAACGCAAAGGACACAAACATTAGCTAGTGGTCCACAAACATTTGTGAAGTTCAATAGACTTCAGGAACAGTAAGCACATTGCTACGTACTTTCATGACCTAGTGCATGTACGAATGCATTGGCCAAGGTCTCGGGATCTTTTCTTCCAAAAGTGGTCTTTCATTGCGGCACTTTCCAAACAGTCAGCAGATTTCTGAAATGTAAGCTTGTGCGAATAGTTTATTTTAGGTTCGAAGTGAATTCAAAGCGAATAGTGATTTTGGTCTAATAATTACGAATTGAATTCTAATAGTACTATATATGACACATAAAGAAAATTTGACATATATTTATCGTGACCAAAGCCGCGCAATATTTTTTTATTTAATTTAAATAAGGCCTGTATGCGAATCCCTTTTTTATTTTTCGTTCGTTCATAGGAAGTCTAAAGAACTTTGAATAGTTAGTAGCCGCATTTCAGTTTCGGTAGGATGCAAATGACAACCTGTAGTATACATAAGATTTTAAAATTTATTATATTTAGAGCATATAAGTCGTCATAACAAGCATCTAAGCTTAAAAGATGAGTCAATTTGAAGGTGATGTGTTCATATAAAGGAGTACTGCAACAGTTTTTCATATAACCATGGAATAAAATCACTAAAGAAGCTTATTGCCTCACAAATCCACCCCTACAAAAATTTTTAGAATCTGTCCAGTTCGAGTGGAGTTGCAAAGATTTGTCGTATGCTACAATTGCATTATCTCTTTTCGTCCCGATGAAAGTGATGGAAGCTAAAGAGGGAGTGATGGCAGGGGCAAAGAAAATACGTCACGCGCACCTCGTGACCTTGCGCACTTTCCCCCCCCCCCCCCCCGCCCTTTATTTTTCCGAATACGCGGCTTTTCAGTGCGGTCGCGCGCACGCACGCGTCGACAAGTGGCGGCCTCCCGCGGAGGTCTGGGCAATGACCCTGAGCACCATGAAAGCCAATGGCTGCGACGAGTTATTTTTGAGCTTGGCGTCATTTGTCAAGAAAAGAGAGCATTTCTTAACTGACTTTTTTTGTAGACCGAGTACTGCGCTGTAATGTTCGACTCGCGTGTTTTTGGAGCCTCAACTAGGATCGGCAGTGCTTTCTGACTATGCTCAAAAAGTGTTGCAGAGCCCCTTTAAACTTGAAGTGGGGCATCATGGCAGAGCGGATTTTTTCTTTTTCTGGAAGGGTGCTTTCATGGTTAAACACTCCTTCACCCCAGTGAAACCACCTTTACAAGCAGTTACATGCCAATTAATAGACATTTTTTCGTTTATTGCAAATACTTCGAAATTCTCAATGACTTAAACTAGAATCGAAGCGAATTTAAGTACTCTAATATTTATTGGAATATTTGAAGCATTCAAATATTTGCACAAGCTTACTTGAATGTGCTATGGCAAAAAATATTTGTCATGTATAGATTTGGACACATCTACTACAATTGGTGGACCGACACGGAAATGATTATGTAGGCAAGTTGGATTCTGCATTACTGTGATGTGTGTCACACCTTGCATTTAAAAAAGAAAAGTTACTATAAGTAGCCTCATTTCGTCATCTTGGAACATGCACATTCATCAGACACAACTGTCCTAATGATCATTGGATGCCATGTTCATTGTTGAGAATGTGCTGCATTGATTCTCGTTGTCTGCTCTCCCCATACAGGAAGGCAAGGAGGTGATACTGATATTCTCAGTGCATGGAAGTGGACACTTTCAAGGCTATGCGATGCTCCTGGGACCAGCAGCCAACAAGAACTGGCCCACTGATGATCATGATGGCAGTTCGGGAGGCCGTTTCTACTTCATCAAATGGAAGCACAGGCAAGGATCACTTAACAACTGGAGACATTACACAGTGAAATAGCAATTAGAAAAATCTATACTTTTTTTTCTCTATAGCCCCATGTCTAATGCATGATTTAGCTATCTCACTTGTTCTCTGTGTGGGTGCTAAACTTCCAGCTAAAAATCTTCCCGTATCAAGGCGCTCTTGCATTAGTTTGGGTGCCCATCAATTCGCCTGTCGAGTTATCAATTTTTTGCCGTCCAATCTGTTGATGATTGCCTGTACCATTGCACTATCACATCTCACATAGCTCTGAGGTACAAACATGATTAATAATCTTATACTGTAGAATTGTTTGTTAATTCATCCATTTATTTACTATTTAATATCAATTATCAAAACATTCTATAAAGCGCCCATCAACTTGTTCAGTAATCTTGTTTAATGGCCCGGGTTAAGGTGTAGTCATATTTTTAATTCTATTCTATAGTAATGTGAACATTTTCGATCTTTTACGTTTGCTATTACAGGTGTAACCTGTCATTCCAGAACACCAGGCATCTGTTGAACCCCTGGAATGAGAACCGGAAAGTGCAGATTAGCCGAGACGGCCAGGTTAGTGGAGCATCTAACGTACTAATTGCATGCAGAATAACCAGCTACAAATGTGGAAGGGAGCACGACCGCACTTGTTGCACTCAACCGGTCTTGTGCATTTCTGTGCAGGAAGTTGAGCCCAGTGTTGGCGAGGCTCTCTGCCACCTTTGGGATGGCCTTCCCGATGCTTCTGTCATCGAGTCTGTTCGGCACTGACGGGATATAGCGTCTACTTCCTAGTGAATGTCGCTGAAGAGACAGAGGCACATCTTCTGCAAGTTAGGCTTCGCAGACAGCATGCGCGACAAGACAACAAAATTGTGTTGGTTGTGTTGGGTGCCCCACCCCCGTTAAGCATTGTGCTTTATTTATTATTGTTACCTTCTTTTGGATGGCACAATGAATCTGAAGCTCGCCTTGCAATGCACCTCGGCAAAGGATCAATATTTGCTGCGTTAAACATTTTAAGTTCCTTTCCTTTACAAATCACTCATTGAAACTCTGCACTCAAAGTTCTTAGCACAGAGCCACAGCTGATACATGGTTCGTTCAAGTCATTTGAGTAGTCATATGGAAAATAATCCGTTAAGTTTCTCCTGTTCGTAAAGCCCCTCAGAACTGTCACAGTAATAATAATTCAGGAATTTTTGTCTTGGTAATGGTCTAGAACTGTGTCACGTTTGTATAAGAATGCTGTATGCTTGGACATTGTGTACCGTGCACTTTGAATGTATCTGGGAAAACGAAATCGCATATCGAGGGGCTCTTGCATTAGTTTAGTTGCCCGCCAACTGCACCTTTCAACTTTTCGAATAGAGCATAAAAGGTAGTTTCCTTTCACGTCTAAAGCGAAAAGGTCTAGGTATCTTGTTCTGGGAGCAGTAATATCTGTAGTACCCCTGCTGAAAGTTTTAGCCTGAGAACCAAAGTGCTTGCAAGGTCACCAATATTGAATGCAGGGGTAGCAGTATGCACCGCAGCGGTTCTTGTGCTTCACGATTAATTGGGCTCTTTCTTGGAACTCTTCACTTCAGGGTGAACAAGCAGCCATGTTTCGTGTGGTTCTGAGAGTTTTTGCTTGGTCGCAGATACATGCGCCAGACCAGAGCATCTAGAATTCGGGTCTACTGGCAGTGGTATGGTTAGCAACCTGTAGTACCAACCCTCTTGACAAGATTCAGTTATGCCAACTGGGCACTTGGTGAAGTCACTGCACTGTTGTAAATAAGTCAGCTGAGAGGTGCACTTTACAACTGTAACAGTGATTTCAGACAAGTCCAACAGAAGGAAGAAGTGCGCATTCACTTTGACAGTGCCCTTGAGAGATCGAAAATGTGTGTTTATCATGTTGTCACATATTTAAAATGTTGCAGGCAGAGAAACCTGTATTGTTTGGTATAACTGTCAGTTCAAGCGCACGAATGAACAGAAATGAAGAGAGGACAAGTTGGGCTAGTTTGGATATGCATGGTATAACTGTCTGTAGGAACTGACAGTTATACCATGCATATCCAACTAGCCCAACTTTCAATTCTGTTGAAACCTGTATTGGGAAGCATTTGCAAGGGTTACAAATATAGCAGTGCTGCTTGGTAAAGAGCTCTTGTAAAGCCAGCTGTTTATCATCCTCTCATCGGGTGCCCAAATTTAAGAAGCAGCCAGCAGACATGGTCGTAGTGCGGGAGCAAGCTGAGGTAACATGCTTGTCGTAGTTTTTGTAAAGGTATCTGAGGACTTTTTACCCTGCTTTCTCAACTGTGACACCATGCAGCACGCATTTAGCAGCTCGCACTGCTATAATTTGTGTTCTGCTGTGACAAACTGTTCAGAATTCAATTGCAGTGCACTAACACGAATTTTACTGGAGCAGTGTTTGTGTAACCTATTCAGTGTTTGGATATTTGGATAACTGGCGCTTGCAACACAGCCAAGTGGACTTTTGTCCTGCAATTGCGGGTACTTACTCTTAAGACATTGGTATTCTGTCTCAAGCACAGTTCAATGAAATGCAGATTTCGTAATTTTTATTAAGTGCAGTTTTGCTAAATTACTTCGTTCAAAAGTGTCAATTTCTAATAGTTTTTTTTTACTGTCTTTACAATCTTTTGTTCTATTTGTTTGTGGTGCATGATATATTAGGATCACATTAATGGAAATGAGTGGTAAATATGACAAGAGTGTTTACTGTAAATGTATAGCTTGCTAGAGGTATTATTCATTGCAAGACCTAATATATTTCTTCAGGTTTTGGGGTGGTGCAGTGCTTACAACTGTTTTATCTTCTGCATATGTACAAATGCAAATCTGCTATGAACGATTATTCACTATTAGTTCAGCTTGATACCAGTACCAAGTTCTTTTTTAAATGTAACGTTGATTGTATTTTCACTTAGTTTTAAAAACTCTCAACAAGTTGTTAGTTGTAGGAAGCTTCAGAATACGTGATCTTTCAATATCCCCATACGTACTACAGCAGGTCTTATCTCTCTGTTAAGGAGTTACATGAGCTTTTGGAATGTGTTGTTTACATATGTGCACTGTGAAGTTGAAGGCACTGCAATTTGTGATGGCAGCTAAGAATCTCATGCACGGCAGCCATTTTGTGCCATTCTAGTCCCGACATTTGAAAAAAAAAAAAAAAAGTTCCTTGGTGTCTAGTTGAAAGTTGTACAAAGCTACAAAAGAAGCTCACACCAGAACCGGAAACAGAAATATGTGAGCTTCTTTTAGGTGGTTGTCAGTGTTCAAGAAATCGCCTGCACGTGTAAATTTCCACATTATTCATTTTCTTAGCCCCTGTATCTGTGATGAATGGATTATACTAACATTTGCCTTTTTTATTTACTCACACTGCCAAACAGTTTATTGTATGTTGCTGTTGCTTCTATTGCTTTGTAAACTGTTGCGAGACTGCAATGGACTCCCATTGAACATTGTGTTGTACTTGGTGATGTAATGTTGTCTGGTCATAAGATAATTTTTTTTTTTTTTTTTTCTGAAGTCTCCCTTTCAATGTTAGGTCTGCTACACAAGGGAGTACTTGTTGAGTGTGTAGCATGTGCATACCTTTAGAGCATCATTCTGTGTGTACTTAGCATAGGTTACAATCATTTTACTTGATGCAAAGATACAGCTCCACAGTTATCGATACAGAGACTAGAAATAAAAGGTTGGTGCGTCAAGCTTGCCCATTTATGAAAATGCAAATGTCTTATGCACAAAATAAAAGTGTACACAGAGACAATCTTAAGTGCCCTAGCAGTGGTACCTACGCAGTTTTGGTGCTCTAACAATGACTTCAGTAGAGGGAATAACCGCCAACTGTGCAGTCGCCTAAATGGCAGGTCTTGCAGACTTCCACAAGACAACGCAGATCACGTATCTGATTTAGTCACAACGTGCAAACGGTCACTTAAGAGCGTCCTTGAGATCCTCATTGCGTGCCAGCTTGTGCATGATGCGTCGTGACAACGGCTTCATGTATAGTCCATTTTGAATGAGAAACTCTTTGCTCTGATGTTTCACGGCACCATATTCTAACTGGTAATGGCACAAAGTCTGCAGTGGTTTTGTCAACACCTGCATGGCAGAAAGCGGAAAGAACAAATTACAAGCTTGTCGTTGCCATTATAACTTTTGTGATTTGCCAGATATCATTTAGAAGCATCATCATAAGATGTGGACAGTCGCATACACAAGCCTACAAGCGAGTAATGAGTGAGAAAGCATGCCACACGGGCATTCTTGCTTTGGTCTAAAACTGCTCTCAATTACATTGTAGATAAGATGCGTACGAATAATCTTACCACTGTTGTGCAATTCACTCATGAGCGGACTCCTTATGCTGCCTAACACAATGTTCTTTGTTGTGTGCTAAGACGAAAAATTCAAATTACAGCAAACAATTGTTAATCAGAACTTACAGTTAATTCGAACTGATGTTCTGGACCCAGCGCAGCCCTGTGTATTCCTATGGAATAAAACTCCCGATAATTCGATTGGATCAGTATCCACAATAGTTAATTCGAACTGGGAGCTTCTGGTTTTTGATCGCTCTTCTCAGACGTCAGCTCAGAGTGATCACAATGTGCTGTAAAAACATGCCAGATGAGAGGTGGCTTCTTTGGCCTCTGCTCATACAATCCGACACGATTTCTGTTCATTTGAGCGCCCATCCGCTCTTTCGAATTGGAACAAGTGTATGGTCCCCTTTGAGTTTAAATTAACGAGCTCTCACTGTACCTGCCAACCAACTAAGCATGCAGCGAATAGGAAAGCATCACGCTTGCGCGTACTCGCATCTGGTGCACATAATGTCTAAAGAATTTCATTTTCGTTCAGCTGCAGCTTAATGTGACGGCAAGTGATCTGCACATCTTGCTTGCTTACACTCGCTCTACTTTCAACAGAGGTCACTTTAGTTTGTAAATAAACTTGCCTCTTGAAGATGTGGCTTCTCCTCGAGAGCTGCCAAAGCATAGGCCACAGTCTCCACCGTTGAAAGACATTCACTTGTTGGCTGAGTTCGTATCACATAGTGGCTTGCCTGGGAAGCATTCACCTGCACCTGGACGAAATTTAAATCTATACGAGTAAGCCAATTACTCGCCGGGTAACCAAACCAAACATGCACGCTTGTAGTGCCCTTCCCTTCCATGTTTAGTAACATGTATTTGACCTCGAATCGCTATTTGCAAACTATTCAAAAAGGTTGACTACTGCAGTACACTTGCAGTACAAGTGTGGTGCACTGTAATTAGTGCACCAATTTCATGCTCTCTGGTCTTGCCAGACGTGACAATACAGGGAATACAGTGGTTAATTTAAGTAAACTGTTACACATTGGGGCACGATTACTGCAAGTACTAGTGATTTGAGCAATCTGCCCATTTTTTTCGTGGCTCATAAAATTCTTAACTTAGTTGCACAAGCACTGCGTTTTCAGTAGATTTCATGAGCATGAAAGAGAACTTGCGTGAACTAGAACTGGCCGTGTGTTCGAAAGGTGTCTAACACCTGGTGCAAAGCCAAACATTTGTTTCTCTTGCAAATACTTTTCAAGGTGATACACTTACCTGCTGCAATGAATGCAGCTGTGGGCTGTTGAAGAAGAGCGAGCGAGCCTGTGACCAGGTGCCATCTAAAACGACGATGTTGTAACCGTGCCCTCGCTGTTGCACAGTGTCTAATGATCGAACATCCTTGGCCTCAGGCCCAGGATACAGCAACACAGTGTCCGGTGATGGAGGATCTGCAAGGACGCTTTCTAGAGCCCCATAGCGTTCCCGTGAGAACCTGCGTCCTCGAAGAATTATGCACCTCTCGCTGGAAAGTGCTGCCTCAAGCATGGGAGCTGTGGACAGGTTCCGTTTCATCTAAGGATGAGAGAAGTACGTCACTTGCAGGGTAGAGTGCTGGCAACAAGTTTCCACAACACAACACTGGAAATTTTTCATGGTTGCAAGTACACAACGAAATCGAAAGGTTAACAGCTAGCTTAGCAGCCAACTCTCAAATTTTCACCTGAGCATATTCCAACTCAGTACCTCTGTGCTATACGTGAATACCAATTAGTTGGGGTGCATGTGTGACTGCCAGTATGACTACGGTGAATGTGGGTTGTAAAGCAACAATAGATATTTCTGAAAAATTGTGATTTTCTTTTGCACATTTTAGTGTGAGTGACAGCAACTTGTATTTACTTCAGGTTACCGACATTAGGGAGTTTTAGAAAAACGTTTGCAGGTGTTGCGGGCGTTTCCTTAGTTGCGGGCGCCGTGCGAGCTTTAGATTAGTGTTTCCTCACCCTAGGGAAAAGTCTAGGGACTTTCGCCCCGACCGCAAACCCAAATGCACGGAAGCTACAGACAGCACTTCGCGGGCCGCGATCGCCGCACGCTATTCCGGATTTTCTGCGGGCGGGCCGCGAACGGTGGTTCGCGTTCCGACGCATGCGCAGTGGCAGCGATTGCACCGCAAGGGCTCGAGGTGCGCTATTCTAAAACGAGCGAGGATACGTTTAGCTGTTGCGTCAAAGGTGCCGCCCTTGTGTATAATTATTTCCCTATCATTTATTCGTCGTTTTGTTCACCTTTCTCAATGCATTTTACAGAGAAGGCGCGTAATTGTTGTAATTTGCTGTTAACACTGCGCGCACGTGTGAAACAGAGTTCACCATTTTACATTAGCTCGTTTGGTTCAGGATTTTCCCAAAAGCACCTGCGAAATGCACGTGAACTTAAATATAGGTCATAGCACTTTTTCTTCGAACAATATGTGCGATTTTGCGAACTTCGTAGTAGGCATTGAAGTCAGGGTGAAAGTATGCCAGCGTTACCTCTCCGGGATGCTGGAGGATGTAAACCTTACTGGAAATAGCCACTGGGGTCGCCGGTAAGGAACAGCACCAGCAAACAGAAGGCGGCCGTCTGAAACGAATTTATCAAGATAATTGACCGATTTTGGACATACCGGTAAGTGTACAGCGAGAAAAAAAAAAACGTCAGATCCAAACCTACCTGCACTTGTTGCATAAGTCTCTCTTTGGTGGAGGATCGGCCAAGATTTGACCGAGGTGGCTGAACACATCAGTTTCATCCTCGCTGGTTGCCATTGGCTGGTAATTAAAATCCAGCAAGCAGCACGGGCACAGTATTCATGAGAGAAGTACTGTGTATCAGGCACCAAACAGTACACGGGACAACACCAGACACATCACAGAAGATGTGAGATAACACACCATGCACCACACTAACTACACACCACTAGCTGCGCGTCGCCATCTTGCTGCTTTTTGTTACGCTTGTTGTTTGATTGTTTTTGAAGTTCCCGCTCCTTTTACTCACCAAGTAATCAAACTAGTTCGCTTTTTTTAATCACTTTAGAAATGTTTTTACGTTTTATGTGTGTTTACACGTGCCTTTGTTAGTGACAAAGAGCAAATAGTTACCAATAAAAATTACTTTTTTAAGTTTGGTCTTGTGTTGGATTTCGTTGTTCAGCTTTGGCAACGGCTTGGGGGCCCGCCACTCAAAACCGATCCGCCGATGTTTTTGCTGGGACGAGGCTCGCTTTTTTTGCTTGTTTCTGAAAAGCGGTGCGGTAGCTCTTTGCGTAATGGTAGTCCAGTGCGCCAAAACGGTAAGCTGGGACAGGTAGCTGCCGAGTTGCATGACAAGGTAGCGCAGCGACTCTTTGTGAACGTGTTTCTTTCGCGCGAAGCCTAAAGACTTGACACACGCACCGTGACAGACGCCAACATCGGGGAGCTCAAATCCAGCGCGGACGGGGCGACGCCTGCGCAGAGTCTGGTGAGTTTTTTCTTTTCCGTGCACTTCCCTCGTGCAAGCTGTGCAATGTTTCCTTTTCTTTATCGTGCGGCACTTTTTTATTAGAGCGATTTGCAGCGCGTGCTGCGCGCAGGTTTTCGCAAGTTTCACTCGCTCGACCCGCACCGTTTTCTGTGCGTGCGTTTGGCCGTTGTTGGGTAAATGGCAGAACTACAGTGTAGCAGAACTGTTCTGTTTTTCCTGCTTTGGTCAGCCCAATCGCGAAGAAGATAGCGGCGATGTTGGTAAACACGATAAAACTCAGCACATATCTGCTGTCGTTCGCAGAATGTTTACTTCATTTCGCCTGCGGGTCACGCGGCCGCGTTGAAATATCTTGTCACATTCCGTGCTTTTTGACGATCCCTTCATGTGTGTCTGTGTATGTAGAGTCTTGTAGGAGCGTTTCGGACAAATATGAAGCAATCGATTGTTCTTCAGAGCCTTCGAGCGTCATCCGGAAATTCCGAGTGCTGTGATTCATGTGTCGCGTCGGCGCTGGCTGGCCTGCGGCGAGCGCGGGCCGCTGCCAGCGGATGCAATTTATTGGTTCCTGCCACTCCCCCTTGTTTCCTCTTTATGCTCCCTTGTAGACGGCGATGACGGTCGTGTGATGCTTCACTATCGCGTGTGCCGATGCCTTGCCGCTCTGCCACGGAAACGCCTGCGACCGTTTAGCTACTGATAACTGATCCGGTTTCGCTTTTTTGCTCTTCCTTCTCTATAACCATCTATCTCGCGAGCCGTCACTGACTGCATGTTTGTATCAGCTTACTTGGTAGTGCAATAAGTGTTTTTTTTTTTCTTCGAAATCACGATCCATTTACCATTCCCCTATGTGTCATACACTCCTGCTGAATCGCAAAAGTTGGCGTTGTGAATTGTGGTCTGCGTTGACCGGGTGCATTTTTTTGTGTCCTGCGCATGACTACACAGCTGCGCAGCTGAAAAAAAATCAGTATTGATAAAGAATCGGGGATAGACATTCCTCGTAAACGCGCATAAGGAATTTTGCGTTGCGCTCCCGGACATCTTCGCCCCGTCCTGGGCATTACACGCGATTTCAATCCTATATTACCCATTAAGTGCTTGGTGGGATGTGTAGACCAAGCTCCCGAGCTTGGTTTATACATCTGTGCCGGCTGGTATCTTCACTCTTCAGCGACCAAACCGACCATCTTACGTGCTCAACTCGACTGATCACATCACTGCTGTTGCTCGAAGTTGTATGCTTTCGGTAACACAGGTATTCACGAGCGTAAGATTTCTTCAACTGGCTCCGATAGTACGTTCCACCTTAGTCCCTCGATAACTTTAGTATTGGACTGTGGTTGCGCTAACTGTCCCCCCCCCCCTCCCCCACCGCTTGACGATGGTACACCACCGTAGAAGTGTGGCAGTTTGGGTTAGTTGGTATGACATGACGACGGTTACAGCGCGAAAACAGAACGAGCGCTCGTGTCCTTCTTGTCTCTTTGTCGTCGATCAGTTTTCGCGCTGTAACTATCTTCAGGTACAACACCGTTGTGAAGTGCAGCGCAGCCCGCTATTCGAAGAGCCGTGGCGCGCACATTATGCGTGTTCTGTGTAGTGCGCGCGTGGTTTTCGTGACGGAATGGTGCAAACCCGCGCGCGTGTACGTACGCAGTGGCACGGCTCGAGGCTCGAGTGCCTCCGCTGTGAATGGCAGACCGAAATAGCCTCGTTTTCCGGCGCACGTAGAAGCTCTCGTCGAGCATTTTTTTTATTACTTTTTTTTTTCGTTCTTGCTCCTCCGCTCTCATCAGTGTGCGTGCGTGTCAGTTTTGGGCACTGGCACGGCCGGGCGTTCCGAGAAAGAAGAGATGGATCCCCCGACGGTGAGAGGAAGTAAAAAAAAAATGCAAGCGGCTGGGCTCTACTTGCGAGACCAAAACGGCCCGGTTTGCAGAAATAAATGCTCGGCTCTTTTTGAGCCTCCGTTCGACCCGCTCTCGAGCAGAGGCGATGCCGAATCGCGTGACGCCTCCTCGCGACCTAAGAATTTCTCTTTTAGCCGGGCGGTAAATCGGCAGGGTTGACGATCTCGTTTGGCCCATGAGACCCCTCCTCCATAGCTCTGTCGTGCACCGTTTTCGTTCACGTACCGACCGGCTATTTCGCGTGCTGTCGGCCGATTGCGGCGCTCTCATTTGCTGTGTTTGCCATTTGTTTCTCTTTTTTCTTCTATCGTATTGCATTGCAGTTCTTTCTAGTTTCCCGCCCTTTCTTTCTGGTTTCGCTTTATTCTGGGGAAATGGCTGTCGGTCGATCATCGTTGTCGTTCGTCGGCGGGGCGTGCCCGTTATGAACCCAGGTCTTGTCCCACTTGACGATGTGACAGTACGACAGAACGAAGGAAAAAAAAAAAAAAGACAGGCTTGCACGAAAGCTGGGAGAAACGTTTTGGCTGCATACTGTACTATATAGTCAGCGCACTTGCGCGAAATGTTTTGTCCCGTGGCAAATCCGCGATCGACTCGCGGATAGCCAGGGTGCAAGGAAAGAAGTTAGGCTGGAAGCGCCCACGATTCTCTGTGTGAGGATTTGCGCATCCATGGCGGGATGTTGTCAACTTGCCCTTTTGCACTCCTTAAATAACGGGCAGGTACGTCAAGGACAATGATGAAATGATTAAATGGGGATGACGTTAACAGGTAGTGAAAGATTGCGGATCTCTTTGGCCCCTCTGTCTAAACACCCCCTCGGTCACAAATGTCGCCATCGTACTGAGCTGGCGGCTTAGTGGACACTGTTGCTTTCGCGGCGTGGAAGTGCTGCGTGATATTATCGATAAGAAATGATGAAGTATATAGATCTCGTGTAGGGAGTGGATAATAGCGCCCGAGCTCATTTGTTTACAGGGATACGAGGCGCGAAAGGTGCTTGGCTGGCTTTCCGCTGTTCGGGATCAAATTTGCCAGAGCAGTTATCTAATTGTGGATGCTTGCACTTGTGGGGAGATTATTGCCTTATCAGGGCGGCTTATAGTACTCATTAATGATAGGCAATATATTGGGTTACATATAGCTCGGATGTTGAACGGGTCGTCCACAGCCGTGTCTGTATGCTTGCCGGGGTGGATACAGCTCAGGAAAGTGACCATGGTTATAGTGTGAAAACAGAACGACGACACAGAGACAAGGACACGAAGGACACTCTGTGCCGTCGTTCTGTTCTCGCGCTATAACTATCGTCATGTCATACCAACTAGCCCAAGCTGCCACACTTCGGGAAAGTGAAGATGCGAGTGACCAGCCCATTAATTTTGTTGGCAAGCGATCAAAAAAAAAAAAAAACTTCCTCTGTGGCTGTCGCGTGCCAAACTACATTTGCCGAATGCTTATAGGAACATCTCTTCCTGGACCGACGTCGTCGATGGCGAGGTGCTGTTGACGAAAGGCGCCCACAGGATGCTCCCTATCGAGAAGAGTGTGTCGGGAAGTGAGCTGCTGCGGTAGTGCGAAAAAGAGAGATTCGGCCCAGTAAACGGTCTTCGACGTTTAGTGCTTTCGTCGTATTCAACAGATGGTTCTCTGGCTCCTCTTGTCTCGAGGAATGGCTTCCCTAAGGTGCGCGGCTGCGGATGTGTGCGATTCTGGCGGAGTGCCGTGTGGTCGGCAAAGATAAGGTTTTAAGTGAAGGCTGTCGTCTCTTTTGGTGATCTCCCTTGCTTCCACAGTCCTCGTTCCGGGCATTTTCTTTCTTTTTTTAAAAAGCACGCTCCCTGGCATGGCCTTGTAGGCGGAAACGCCCTGGAACCGAACGTATTTGAGGCTGCAGCTGTTAAGAACAAGCGTCTCGCTAGACAATGGATGGGATGACAACTGATGGCGCCTCTTCCGGGCGCCGATGGATGTCGCGCCTGTCGCCCAACGGAATTCGGAGAATTTTTCGGGAAGCTTACCACTACTCGCCGTTGGCCTCTCTCGTCGGTGCCTCGCACTCTTCGTGCTTCTTGATTTCACGCAAATGCATGTGTCTGTCGGATGTGTGGCGGTTTGGGCTAGTTGGTATGACATGACGATAGTTGTAGCGCGAGAACAGAACGTCCCTTTGCCGTTGTTTTATTCTCGCGCTATAACTATTGTCTTTGTCGGATGTTGCGGCTGCCGCCGGGAGTCCCCTGAATAGTTTCTCTCGCGGGAAGCCATTCAGACACCCTATAAGTGGTCCTTGAAGACGGGTCAACGGAATCTGCAACCCTAGTGGGCGCATTCCTCGAAACCGGCTATTGTAAGCACTCACTTTAACGGGCCACGACACTTTAACCCTACAATTTGTTGTTTTCAGCGAAAACTAGCAGTAGAGAGTGTATTGTGCCTACAAAAATATTAAAAATGGGGCGCGAAAGAGAATGTTTCAGTGCAAAACAGGTCGCCCCGCCGCGGTGGTCTAGTGGCTAAGGTACTCGGCTGCTGACCCGCAGGTCGCGGGATTCAATCCCGGCTGCGGCGGCTGCATTTCCGATGGAGGCGGAAACGTCGTAGGCCCGTGTGCTCAGATTTGGGCGCACGTTTTAAAGAACCCAAGGTGGTCGAAATTTCTAGAGCCCTCCACTACGGCGTCTCTTATAATCATATGGTGGTCTTTGGGACGTTAAACCCCACATATCAACCAGTGCAAAACAGGTCCCAGGAATCGCCTGCTGTAAGCCCCGCCCAACGCCGGCTAGCGCCATTTAGCCTCGCTGCATGTGACGTCATGCATGCGCAGCAAGGAGCGGAGCCAACCACAGTTTCGGCTGCTGCAAGTCGTTTCGTTTCAGGGCCAATCAGGTGACTGCGGAGCAATGACGCTCGGCGACGCTCGCTTTTTACGTCACGGCTCACGAGTGTGCCAGTGTTGCCGCACGAGTGGTTATCAAAATACACAGTTATCAATTAGGCGCTGGACTAAACGTGCTAAAAATTCGTGAGCTTATTTTGAATGCACAACCTATATAACACGTATGATCGAAAATTGTTTGGTAGTATGGCTTTAACTAAATCTCATTCCACCCGCGTTGGGAGTAAAAAGATTGGGGCTTGGACATGCTTTCTTCCGTGTTTCCGTTACAGAACATTCCTAGCTCCGTTGCCGTGGAATTTCGGCATGTTTAAAAAAAATTCATACGCATTGTGTTGATGCATACAACCTGAATCAGAAGTACCCCACTTTGAATTTCATATTGATACTTGATATATACTCTTAATTATGTACGTGCGTAGCGTTCTTCTTCATTTTTCACTTTTATGAGCATGTCCGTGTGCGTTGAATTTTGCTCTTGCGTGATGCACCTTGACGTCCCTGCGATTGTTTACAGTTTTTTTAACCATGTAAATTGACTTGGTCGTTGCGAGTTGCCGGTGGCGCTTAGGACACACACACTCCCTTTCTGACTTCTTGAAATCACTCTGGTAGTAACTCCCAGAACACTAGCGCCGTTCTCGGTCACTCATTATTCGTGGTAGGCCATAATTTCAGACGCGATAACTTTCGCCATCTTCGGGCCGCCGTCAAACACATGTTGCATGTATAGCGATGGACGAAGGAGAAAAACAAACCACCAGAATCAAGTCAACGGCTACCTCTCGTGCGTTGTAAGTCTTCGTAAAACTGACCAAGTTTTGTCGTCCCGTCTGTGGATGAAGCTCGGCTATGGTACACCTCTTTGCTGAATTGCAAAGCTTTATGCAATGTTTCGGCGCTGTTTCTCGCCGAGTAGCAATTTCTCAAAAAGTTATCCGCGGGGGGGGGGGGGGGGACTTCGTTCCGCCGGCCACTCGATGCCTGTTTCGCCGTCACGTTTAAGCCGCTTCTTCTTTCGTCGTTCCTGACATTCTTGGCTGCTGCCGTGTGCCGGAACCTGCGCGCGGCGCTCCCCCCTTTTCTTTCTTGCAAGTTGGAGCAGTGAACCTTACTTAGTACGCCCATCATCTCCAGTTTCTCCCGCCTCCAGTGAGCTGCCTTCTCCTGTAACATCGCCGTTGCGTTCTGCTCGATTGCGCATACCATCTCCATTACGTGATCACCTACCTGCGCGCGCACTTTCGCGTTCGTTCGCCCTCCCCCCCCTTTCCCTCCCTTCTGGCCTAGAGGTCTCTCTGCACCGGTCCCAGCGGGCTTCGCCTGCGTGCCGACGCCGCTGTTTCCCAACGCCATGCGCCTAGAGTGTTCCCGACCCGTGGGGGAGTCTTCTTCTTTCTGCGCCTTCGCTCCGTTTTCGCTGTGTTTTCTGACGGGGCCTTCGTGCGTTGCACTACCGCGGCCGTGTCTGTACACTCTTACTTCACCGTTCAGCAGCATTTCCGATGGAGGCGGAAATGTTGTAGGCCCGTGTGCTCAGATTTGGGTGCACGTCAAAGAACCCCAGGTGGTCGAAGTTTCCGGAGCCCTCCACTACGGCGTCTCTCATAATCAAATGGTGGTTTTGGGACGTTAAACCCCACATATCAATCAATCAATTCACCGTTCAGCACAGTTCGTGAACGGACAGAAACTGTAAAACGAGCCATTTGGACACCGGGAGGTTTGCGTACGCACTTGCCTTGGGTTGCGGCCAATGCACGCGCATGACACGCTTTGTATCTGCGTGCTTAACCAAAAAACCGGACGCCTGTTCACAGTACTGGAGCGCTTTGCTAACGTTAGGAGGGGGAGTTCATAACGCGTTGTTTCGCTCGCCTGGTTGGTTGTTTAACGACTCCTAGCACTTGGGGCCCTATGCCTAGCCAAGAAACCTAACGTAAACGAGGGGAGGGGGGAATCTGTACTTCAACTGAGCAATCGGAAACCATCGTACGAGCGCATTTCAAATTGACGACGCAGTTCTTTCAGTGCTTTCGCTATATTGGCGGTGTACTCTCATTGCCGGAGGAAATCGGTGCTTCATATCCAATCCACTCCTTGAGCTATGGTGTAGGAGTTGCAGTGTTCGTCTGCTGATCGAAAAGTCGCGGGTTCGATTGCGGCCGTGCCGGTTGCACTTTCATGGAGACTAAAATGCTAGGCTCGTGTAAGATCGATTTAAGTGCGCGTTGAAGAAGCAGCCCCTCCTCTACGGCATCTCTCGTAATCATATCCTGGTTTTGGCGCGCATATATATATATATATATATATATATATATATATATATATATATATATATATATATATATATACAATTTGTAAGTTTTCGTACTTGGGCTTGTTCCCTTAACAGGTCGTAAATGATGAAGAGTTGCTGCCCCTGGCAGAGGATGTCTGTTGAACCAAAAGCTGTCGGTGTGTAGCACTGAATTGCGACAATAAGCCTTTTCCTGTCGCCGTCCACCAGTGGATCTACGCAGCATGGTGGTCAGTATGCTCTCTATTGCAGTACGCAACTCTTGCGCGTGCGGTTGCTTTTACGGTGCTGCTGCGAGCCTCCGTTGCCGCAGTATGTGGCTGAACTGTTCGGGCTCTCCTGTGAATCGCTAGAGCCACAGAGAACTAAGGGAAAGACGCTACCACTGCAGCGCTGGAAGGGAGCTCAGCCAGTGCCTCCTAGAATTTAGGTGGCTTTGGCTCAGCTCAGCGTCACTTTTGAGTCACCTCGCATTCTTCACTGCTGAGATCACATTCGTTTCTCTCTCTCTCTCTCTCTGCTTGTGAACGCGCGTGTGTGTGCGTGGGTCTAGCTTTGTTGTTGCTGCATCGTAATATTGCACATGAAACAACGCTGATGCGTCGTGCGTCCCATGTATACCCTGTGACGATTCGTCGACCAAGCTCTTCTTTGTTCAACTCTAGTGCGAAGAATGTCCTCGCAAGATGGGGAAAAGTGCACGCATTTTTTTTCTTTTTTTTTTCTGCTCAGAATGCAATCACTCGCGCCACCAACCGCTGTGACGACGCCCACGGAGCTACGAACAGCGAGGGCGGGTGCATGCAGGTGGTACATCATTTTTATTTTTTTCCGAGAGTGCAGTTCACTTCCTCGAAATGGCAGTGGCTCTGGTTTCAAGTCTGTACCCCGGACCGCTCGCGATTCAGGGTGTGGGGGCGTGGATGCCTCTCCAAAGGCTGCACCACCCTTCGGTTGGATACAACGCGTTGCAGCTGCGTGTGGTGGGCGCAATACAGCAGAGAGTTTCATTGCTGGGTACCCAAGCGGCTTGCGTACCGAAGACGTCGGAGTGGCGGTACTGCACATCCGTCGCTGCCACCACTGGCTTCCTAGTGGAGATAGCTGCCCCAGCTACTTCTAGTACACTGTAACATCGCCGTGGTACAGGGTACTAGAAGTAACAACCAAAACTCTCTATTGTGTCGCGTGTGAGCAGGCACACTAGAAACTGTCACTCACTGTGGTGTGGTCTTGCAATCTTTTCTCCACAGCGGTAAGAATATTGCTAGTTGTGTTAGTTCACTGTCTATATCACTGTTAGATTGTGAAATCTCGTTTCTGGTCGACACCTGATCATGGTGGAACCTTCTCCCCAGTTTTTTATTTCCCTTTCTCTTCTTTCTGGTATATAATTTCTTCTCTGAATAAACTGAGTTTGTCTGCGCTTGTTTGCCTCTTCCCTTGTGTCCCGTTGGTTTGCACTTCCAATTATTTCATTGTGAATTTGTACCAACTAGCCCCGCCTGTCAACCCGTCTGCACTCTACCCCAGCGGATCATGCAGCCGTGACGTCACCCACGTTCACGGCGATCCGAGCCGAGACTGGCCAGAGCCATCCTCTCGAGTCCCGGGCACAGCTATAGGCGCCAAATCTTGAAAAGTGCATGGCACTGTACGATACGCATGCATGGCTTGGTTGTCCGTCATGCTGCCACCTCCGCTGAAGCAGCGTGGCGCGAAGCTTTACTACGCTGTAGCTTTACTTCCCGCCGGAGGTGGACATTTTTCTCTTGCGTGATGGGATGGCAACAGACGACGATGACTACAAGTCCTATTAGCTAGTGTACGTCGTTTACGCATAGTTACGTTATTGGTCGATTGTTGTCGGGCTACAACTGCCCGTCTGGATTGCTAGGCGTCAGTGGCACCGGCTTCGTTAGCAACTGCGGCACATTACGACACTTCCTTTTTTTTTTCTCGTGGATTGATAACTTTGTCATATTATTTAAGAATCTTTTAGTTGAAGTAACTGGCTTCATGTCGCTATCTATGTTTGGTTCAATATTTTACATTGTAAAAATAAAAACACAAACCATAATTGACAAGACGCTGTGGCGCTGCGAGCGCCTGTTATCTTCTCGCGTTTGCTTGAGGCCGTTTCACATGACACAAAAAAGTAGCGCTTTTCAGTGCGCGAATTCGCTCGCAGCGAAAAAAAAAAAAAAAGGCCAGTATAGGCTCCCGCCGCAGCGTTCCGCGGCGAGCTTCCGACATGTTGGAAATTTTCGCTCTGGTCGCAACGGCGGGAGCGATTTTTTGGTCGGAACCCGTCGAAATGGGGCCGGACCGGCTAAGCTGTCGAAATAGCGTCGACATGTTTGTTTTAGTTATGGCCGATGCTGTGCATTTAAAAATATAATTTAGATTAAGAAGTGTTCTTAAATGTCAAAACACGCGGGCCCTTCGTTACCGCTTATAGAAACTTAGTGATGTCACAATGCACAAATCATTACAATACGTTCGAAAAATTCTGCGGTGTCTGCCAGGGTGGCCAGAACTCGCCGCTCCAGTCGCAGAGCGAAAATCGCGGACCGTTCGCGGTCCGTTTGAAACGAAAGTTGAAAGTTGAAATTTATTTCACCACAACGATACACCGTGATTTACACAAACAAGAAACAATTGTGGCATGGAAAGTAGGGAAAAAGCTGCGCTATAGCAGCTTGACTAGCCCCACCTCCCATCTCTATTGCAGTACGCAATAGAGATGGGATAGAGATGGGATACGCAATAGAGACTAGCCCCACCTCCCATCTCTATTGCAGTACGAAACCGCCATTAGCAGCGTGTTGCGAATGGAGCGAACAGAACCTTTTTTTTTTTTTCGCTTCAATCGTGGCATGTGAAGCAGCCTTCACGCGCCGCTAAAAGGCATTCGGGTTGGGTATGCAACGCCGCGCGCCGCCAGGGTATGGTTTAAGCCACCATAGCCAGGGCCCCAAGCGCACCAAGCACTGAAACTCTCTAGTCGCGTGTGAGCAAGCTGCACTAAAAACTGCTACTCTCTCTGGCGCGGTCTTTTCGCCACAGCGATAATCGTTATGCCGTTCCCTTTGATGCCGCCCTATCAGTATTCTCATGTCACGAACAGCATCCGTGTTGTAGGCCCGCGTGCTCAGATTTGGGTGCACGTTAAAGAACCCCAGGTGGTCGAAATTTCCGGAGCCCTCCACTGCGGCGTCTCTCATAATCATATCGTGGTTTTGGGACGTTAAACCCCACATACCAATTAACGAACAGCATCCACGCTACCAGGGCGTCATAACATTTTTTTTACGGGCGAAGCTCCTTAGGGTGTGGGTGTGTCCGTCCTCCGATGGTGAATGTAGTCACCGGTGGCACACACCCGAAATAGCGCTCCTTAGAATGTCCGCTGGATGGCGCCACTTGTATATGATGATGAATACATAATGAAAAAATGTGACATGGCTGTACTTGGAGTGTTCACTAGATAGACGGACGTACTGACGGACGCACAGACAGAGGGGCGGACGCACTGACGGACGGACGGACAGAGGGACGGCCGCACGAATGGACGTACGGACGCACGCATGGAGTGACGCACGCACGGAGTGACGGATGCACCGACGGTCAAACGGATGGACGGAAATACTGATGGACGGAAGCAAGAACGAATGGGCCGACGAAAGCTCGGAACGACTGACGAACGCTTCGCCCCACCAATCATCATGCACTCCGTGGATGTGCTGTGATTTTTTTTTTTTTTGAGAAGTAGTGAGTGCCGCGTTTTCGAGAAAAGAAACTAAAGCAAACAAGGTGATTAACCTTGTGGTACAAAATACCTCTTGAAGAATGCAAGCTAGTGTTGTAATGCACCCAATAGAAAGACTAGATCAGGCGGTGTTTAGGTTCCAACGCGAGCAGATGTTATTTATATTTGTTTACTCGTCATTTATGTGCAAATACTGCAGTCCACAAATGTATTTTAGCAGGGTGGAAATACAATATATTGTAAAATTAATGTACGTAACAAAGTAAAGTAAGGTAAGAAACATGGTTTCTAAAATAACCAAATACGTTTTTATGTGAAACGGTTTTTTTTTTTTTCATGTCGCTGGCTACCTATAGCGTCGCCTGGTGTTCCTCAATATTTTGCCAGCTGGCGAAACATTATTTTAGTGATAGTCACTGTTACAGTGCCTAGAGTATATCGTAGCCGCAGTGGTCACTTTGCTCAGCTTATTCGTTAAATATATTTATTGGATCGGTTGGGGGAACACTTGTAAGAGTATATACTGCCGGTTGTCAGCCCTTATGATGCGTCATACATTCTGTGTGCTGATGGTGTCGATTGCATCGTGGTTTTTTTTTTTCATTTTTTTTTCTTGGTGGGGCTGCACAGGTTGAAAGAACCGCATAGTAATAACTAACCGATCGTCAATTCCTGCAAAAGGCTTTATTTCAGTTTAAATGGATATATACCTATAAGACGTAATTTATGATAGTTACGTTAGACTGGACAATCTAAGAATTCTTAAATCATCGATTCCCATCATTTAAGAATTTTTTTTTCAGTTATCACGTCGTCAACTCGCATTATTACAGAATCGCTTTCGCGTTTTTTATGCACACGGCCGCTCGTATGTAGACGGCGTGGTGTTCTCGTAACGTGCCGGCGGCGGCAACCAATAGCATTTCAGCTCGGCACGGGCGAAGGGGAAAAGTCGTCGCCCTTGCTTGGTGGATTGCGCAGTCGGTGCGTAATGCCGCTCCTCTAGGAGGAGGAGAAATGGAGACGGATTGGACGGGGTCATCTTTGCGGCGCCAGCTGATGGTGCCAACGGGGACACCGATCTCGTCATCGACGGCTCGGAAAAAAAAAAATCTTTGCTTTGCCATCAGCCGGGACCAATGCTGACCGGACGGGTCTCCTCCTCGGCAGAGAAGAAAAGGGCCTCCTTGGAAGAACGGCGTGCGCAAGATGGATCTGCGCAATGATTGGGCTCTCGCCGCGGCTTTTTGACGCCCTTTCCTTAGCCCGGTTGTTTGTTCTTTGGTTGCTGTGGCTCTGAAAAATAATTTTTTTTTTCAGAGAAACCTGTCATTCGACTGAAGGTTAAGAAACACACCGTTGTGTAATAATTCCCTCTGTGACAGCTTCGCGGCTAGGTTTATAGCTGAGCTTGAGGGTGCGGGTTCGCGGGTCCCTGCAGCAACGGCTGCGTATCTATAGCGGCGGAAAGCAAAGCAAAAAAAAAAAGGCGAGTTCAGCGTGTCTGTAACGGAGGGAGACCATCCTCAGCTAGACGCTTCGTATACATGTATCCAAGTCGCTTGATCAAGGTAAAATTGGTTGAATTGAATTTACCAGAAATATGCATGAATCGATAAATACGCACACAAACAAAAAAAGTCTGGATCTTTAGCGTCAAAGAACCGCTCAAAAAATGTATCGATATACATATACGAAAATTGTAATTTGAACTGTTTACTTTTTTTTGCGAGTAGCTGATGTCTCATTTGAATCAGATTAAAAACGTTGTAACATGCCTTCATTATAGCGTTCCGGGTTAACAGGAAGTGTTTACTTTGTTTTATTTCGAGAGGTAGACTGTTCCACAAAGTAAAACCAACGCTAGACAGCCGTCTTATACCATGCGAGTTATCCTCGTGTATAAAAATTGAAAGAGCAGGCAAACGAGAAATAGAAGGAGAGAGAAAGGAAGGGATGAAATACTAGGAGAAATTTAAGTAAAAAGAAAACTGCACAAAAAGAAATTTGAAAAGAGAACAAGAACAAACGCGAAGAGCTCCGCAATTCCTTCACGCTTGGCACACCTATAGTGCGAAGCTGCCATAGTTATTTTTAATTCATTGAATCCAGTTTTCAGAATACGCAGCCTATTTCTACTGCTCTGTAGAGGCACTGATGTGCACCGCTAATGCCGCGCCGTTTAGTGGTGAGCAGTGCAAAAGTGCAGCAACATGTGGTGTTCATCCTTTCGTGGCTGTCTTCTGCTTTTTTTTTTGTTTTTTTTTTTTTTTCGAATGCGCGGATCTTCGATCAGCGGTGGCTGATGAGCGGACGCGCTGCTAGGTGGCGCCACGCTGCTTGTGCTCGATTTTTTCCCTGCCGTGTCGTGCCACTCGCGTATGTGGTTTCGACAAGGGCACGCCGGGTGGTCAAAATGTTTATCTTGAATTTTGGATTTTGGCACATATAATCGCAGAATTTGTTTAGTTACCTTTATGTTTTTCCTCGCTCTTTTTTTTTTTTGGCGGGGGGACGGAGGGGGCTGCACGATGTGTCAGCCAAATTATCAGGGACCGACAAGAAGCTCAGTCCGCTTGACGAAAGCAATTGCGGATGAAGGTCGAACGAAAACGGACGCGTGTACCGATATTCTGTGGCGGCGCGTCAATTTATACCACTTTTACTCGTGATTCCTACGTAGCATCGTGACACTTAGGCGAATGATTCACCGGACTGCGCGATGTCGGTGCATTCAATGGTCGACGTTTCCGGAGCCCTCCATCTACGGCGCCCCTCATAGTCACGTCGCAGTTTTTGGCTGTTAAACCCCAGATATATTATTATTATTATTATTATTATTATTATTATTATTATTATTATTATTATTATTATTATTATTATAAGGGACATTGAGTTGATGTTGATTGCTGAACAGCGGTCCAGAAACCTGGGTAATGCTACTCTTGTGCCTAGGAAGTGCTTATTTTGAAATAAAGTCACGCTTTTGTGCTCCACATCCCGTTAGCGCGCTTCAAATCCACCGCCTGGAGGTGGCCGTCTCACGTCACTGTTTCCCTGCACAGCGTTGCCCGCCTTTACTGCGCGGCCGCCGACACTATAGTAGCAGCAGAGCGAAAGTAGCGGGACCGCAGCAGCAACGACGGCCGTTGAACAATTTTTGCCCATGGCCTCCGAGATGGTAGGCGTGCTTGGTTCAACTGGGCCCCGCTATGGCATGACCTGTCCAGTTTAACCAGGTAAATATTGAACTTTTGAACCACTCGCGCCATTCCCCATAGTAACGTTTGGCAATTGTTTTTTTAGGCATCAAACAAAAACAAACAAGCAGCATTTTATTACGACTCTTGATGCATGAAAGGTTAATTTAGTGCAGCTAGTTCGATCACTAGTGATTGTTGACGGTAAGTCTGACGTCATTGGGATCATATTATGAATGTCCTACTCGTGGCGCATGTGTTCCTGTCCATTTACCTTTATTTGTCGGTATGTAGGGCACTGTTGATAGTATAGTCGTTTTAAACGTTGTCGTACACATTGAGCTTTCACTGACATAAATCGTTATTCGACTTTAGTGTCCCTTCACTGCCAATGTCGTTTCACATCATAATACACTTCTTGGGGTGCTACAGCGGGCTCTGGTCTGAACTTCCTTATATTGCAACCAAACTTGGCTGCTTTATCTCTGGGATCTCCCTATACGTGAACTCCGACGTAATTTTTATGCTTCATATATGGTATTGTCGTTGTATAGCGGAGCTTATTCATAAATGGAAGCAGCTGCAATATACTCGCACACAGTGTTGTTTGCTCGACCTTCCGTATATACTTTCACTAATATAACATTTTTTTTGCTTTCTGACAAAAAATAAACACAAAAAACATGTTCGACAGTCGCTCCTTGTTTACGAGTCGCGCTGGCTAACGTTCCTTAGATGGTAGAGCATCGTACGCGTAATTCGAAGGTTATGGGTTCGGGCCTCGCCGACATTAATTCATTTAAGTTTATTCCATAAGTGCACAGCAGTTGAAGATAACCAATAATGACCCGTGTGATTTCGTTGTCTCTTGGGTTCACTTGGTTGTGTATAACGACGCAAGCCACACCTGCAATTTTCCTGCACGTTTTTGGGGTGCACAGCCCTTCTGTGACGTATCCGCACTTCGCGTTACCGCCTATGCCGTATTGACTCGCATGTTACTATTAGCTGCAGGAGTTAGCACTGCACGTTGATTGATTGATTTGTGGGGTTTAACGTCCCAAAACCACCATTTGATTATGAGAGACGCCGTAGTGGAGGGCTCCGGAAATTTTGACCACCTGGGGTTCTTTAACGTGCACCCAAATCTGAGTACACGGGCCTACAACATTTCCGCCTCCATCGGAAATGCAGCCGCCGCAGCCGGGAATCGAACCCGCGACCTGCGGGTCAGCAGCCGAGCACCTTAGCCACTAGACCACCGCGGCGGGGCCACTGCACGTTGATGTTAGCGAGTGTTGCATAACTGACGTCCATGTTGACCACTACAGTGCTGCCTTCTGTTGGGGTAGATTATCTTTGATTCGAAGTAATGCTTGCGCATCGCCGGCAGTTCTTATGTATAGAGTCGCCGGGTCTGATCGGAGGTCACCAGCTAGCTTCCCAAGTCCATCTCGGAGAGTCGCACCTCCCACGACCAGGCAGTTTGCGTGGCGTGACTGGACTGGACTTGAGAAGCCGCAGAAGCCAATGGCGCCCTGGGATCGGGGCTCCATCCCGAATCACTATATATATTTACGCCGTTCACTATGTACGCATTAAAAAGTTGTTCAAGTTCTCGTTCTGATCTATCTATCTATCTATCTATCTATCTATCTATCTATCTATCTATCTATCTATCTATCTATCTATCTATCTATCTATCTATCTATCTATCTATATTTCTTTCTTTCATTTTTCTCTTTCTTTCTTTCCAGGTAACTATGCTACTACCTTGCTCTTCATGATAAATGTTGAGTAGTGTGGGCTATGTTGCTATTGTAACGAATCTACTTGACGCTCACATACACGAGCTTACCTGCTCAAGCCGCTCCCGCTTGCTTCCATGTGTGCGGGGCTCGAACGACATTGTCGCTGTTGTAAACGACACTAACGTATGTTGCAGTATGGAATGGTAGAGTCATGTTCTCTACCTCACAGTAATTTTTTTTTCGTAAGTCTTACCCGTGCAGCAGGTCATTTGAGTATCTAACGATCGGGCGTCGCGTGAAAAGGTCGAGATGAAAGAGAAAGAAAGAAAGAAAAAAAAAGTCACGAAAGAACGGGAAACGAGCGCGCGAGCGACATTTTCTGGATCGTTTCCTGCGCGGCGCTTGTACATACGTGCGTGGGCGGAGGCTGCGTCCGTTTACGCCGCGGAGCTGTCTGTATTTGGGCCGGACGACGTCGCAAAACGAAAGAATGCGCGTAAAAGAAAAAACAAAACCGAAAACGTCGGGGTGAGAGACGAAAGCGAAAAGGCGCGACCGCGCGTGCCAGCCAACATCCCGTCGCCACGCTGCAGCTATTCGGCCGTTCCACGTTAAAACCGCCAGTGCCCGAAATTACAATAACCCGAACGCCGCCCGTCCCGCGCCACGTGTTCGTTTTTATAGTTCCCGTGGTTGCCAGCGCCGGATTCCCGCGGATACGGTTCGGGCTTGGCAAAGGGGAAATACTATCGCGGCTTTGGCTGTGGCTTTACACTGCAAACATCCGCGCACCGGAGGAGTCAGAGGACCGTTGTTCCTGCTGTGGGTGGGGGTGGGGGGGGTGGGGGGGGGCAACTTTGGCGGGTACCGCGACGACCACCACTATACGCAACGTCGCCGCCGGGATGTGCGTGCCGTCGCGCGCTGTGAGAACATCCTGCGGCAAGCCCTGATTGGCCCCGCGTGAGGCGACGGCCGGCTGCGTCACTTCCCGTTCCGGGAAACCCGCGCAGCATCTGCTTCCGTTCTGCTGGCGAGGGGAAAACGTTCATCGGTGGGCCGCCTCTTTGTTTAACGAGAACGCTCCGTCGGAGCTTTTTTATTGTTATTTGTTCCTTTTTTTATTTCTTTTTGTCTGAGGACATGTGAAAATTGCATGAATGAGAGGCGGCAGTGTGTATGCCACGCGGGGCGTATCCCGTATGGAGCGTAAATTTGTGGGGGGCGTAAAAAAGTAAATATATAGTAGACAGATGGCAGAGGAGGAGCTTTCTATGAAGTAACTCGTCATTTGTCGTTTTTACTCAACGGCGGTGTTGGTGCGCCTTCACGCGCTTTGCGAAAGCGCTAATTGCCTTCTTTTTTTTCTTTTTTTTCTTTTTTTCGTGGCGAAGTCTACGAAGAACGTCTGAGTGCGGAGTGGGTGTGACTCAGCCGCATGGGCGCTTGCGTGTGCGAATTCCGGAAACTATGTTTGTGCGACACGAGGCCTTGTTCATCTCGCTGGCCTGTCGGTGGCGTTAAACGATGCCGTTGGCGGGAACAGCGATAGAACGGCTAGCGGTGCATGTGCCCAAAAGCTTGGCTGAGGTCATCCTGCGCTGATTGCCTCAGGCATTTCAAAAGACACGCGGCAAGCGTTCTCCCGCTGTTTTCATCACCTGTATTAATCCCCCCCCTTTTTTTTTTAAAAGACGATAGTCTTTCTTGGGGACCTTCGACGCAAAAATTTTGGTCCGCCTGTCTGTATATTTGTCTGTTTGTCCACCCTTAACGGTATCAGGTACACTCTAAAAAAATATCGAGTAAAAAGGGTGTCGTTTTGTCCCACAACAATAATCGTCATCAGGCTTGCGTGCACATTCTTTCTTGAGAACTCGGCGCTGGCCACTTTCCTATCGAGAATGCAATGTAACCCTGATAATGGGCATGTCGATCGTGACCGTAATGTACCGGGCGCGGGGCGATAGCGCAAGGATGGAACGCAATATAGATGACGATTATTGTTGTGGGACAAAAAGACACCCTTTTTACTCGCTCTTTTTTTTAGAGTGTACTCTGAACGGCACCAGCCGATACGCCAAACGGCCGACGCAATCCGCAGCGCCCACCAATGTTGCTCAAGATTCAGCGTTCATACTCAATTACAAGGCAATTATTGCGCATATCTTAGGCACCATAACAATACGCATACATTCTGTATGTGCGTCTTTTACTAGAAAAAACATACGTAAGTCATTCTAAGGACAGTAGCGTTTATCACGCTGCGCTGACCATGCAACGCTTGCACGAAAAGGCACGTGTTTCCGACGCTTTGCTAAGACGACACGGTGGTGGCACCTACCCGTCGCCTTGCGTTCTACCTTATCACCTCTGAGACGGGCGCGCGCGCCCGTCTCAGAGCCACAGGCTTCGTTTTCCAAGATAACTGCCAGATGGCGCTCATGTCTCGCGTGTGACGTGACTTGATGCGCTCGTTCGCCTCCGCTGCACGCTCGAGGCACTCTAACGCAGCGCCTCCAGAATACCATTCACCGATTTTCTTGCGCAGAACATAAAATAAATGTTTTGCTCACTCTCTCCAGACGCAAGACTATCGTCTTCCGACGACATTTGCAGATTAACGTGCAGATATACGGGGCCAATTTTTTTGTTATTGTATAGCTGTTGCGTGGCCTCAGCTCCGTGGTCAGACTTGCACAGTATTGCGGCCTATTTCTGCGTGCCCTGACGGATTTACCGTCTACCGCTGTTCAGTTCTGTGTGCCCACCGGATCACCTGCCACCGCTCATGTCAGTAGAAATACGCTATTGTGTCGTCCATTCGGGCTGGTGTCAGCGGCGCCGTGCTGTCCAGCTGTCGAATGCGCATGCGACACTTCGAGCGTGCCGTTCTGATCCGTTTACTTCTGCCCTTGATCTCGCCGACTTTTGTGTAATAATCATTAAAAAAGGATACTTTTTTCTTTCACTCATTTTTTTTTTTTTGCTCTCTGTCTTTTCTTACTCGTGAAAGTGAGGTAGAATAGGACACTGCCTCCGTGTGCATTTTGTATTTTGTTACGTTTTGCGTTTTACGCCGGTTAGCGGTATTTTTCTTGGTAATATGAAAACGGGCAGAGTAGTAACTTTGCACAAATATGGATCTTTCAGTGATCTAAATGATTACAGGCCTATATCTGTGCTACCTTTTTTTTTTTTTCAGAAGTATTAGAACTACTTTTAAAGATCAGGATGGTGCAATTTGTGGATCAAAACCAGGCACTTTTGTCGACCGTCAGAATAGTTTTCGCAAGAACATCTCCACAGAGGAGGAAATGTTGACTGTTAAAGAAAAAAATTCTGGATAATTTTGAAAATAAGCTCTACACTGTCGGAGTTTTCCTTCATTGCAAAAATGCTTTTGATTCACTAAAGCATCACGTTTTATTTCAAAAGCTACCTTTATATGGAATGAGAGGAGTTGTCCTAATTCTTTATTTTAATAGTCACTTTTTAGATATATTTCAATTTGTAAGCCATAGAAGCGTATGCTCAGAATGGAAAAAAAATAATGTGTGGCGTACCCCAGGGGCTCATTTTGGATCCCCCTTATTTATTATTTAGATTAACGATATGGTGAACATACTGTTTAAACGCTGTCGCCGACGACGCTAGTTTATTTGATCGGGAATCAGTATTTAAATTGCTTGTGGTATTATTCGAACAACATTTGAACTGGACGCATCATGTAAACAAATTACATACTAGCATTTCTAGATCTAACCGAATGTTTTCTAAAATCCGGCATCTGGTTCCGACTTGGCTGAAGTGTCAGCTGTATTTTTCAATGATACTTCCTCAGCTATATTACTGCTTGCTAATCTGGGGCACTGCAAGCAAAACACTTATCTAGGCTGACAGTCCTTCAAAAGCAACCTATCCGACATATAGAATACCTTGAATAGCTTGACCAAACAGTACCATTCTTCTAAAGAAAAGAGATGTTGAAAGTTGATCAGCTATATATAACCTTAGACTTGCAACATACATACACAGAGAAATGCGAAAAGATAGATCAACACTTTCACAGATGTAGCTAACCACACATGATCAATATAGTCAATAATATAGCCTCATCGAACTTCTGCTTTGTATAGAACTAAATACAGAACTAATCAACTTGAATACCTGATGCCTGTTTTTTAATCAACATCCGGAAGATTTAAAGAATGTGAATGAAGCCATGCCAAAATCAGTGTTTAAGCTTGTCGCTAAATTTTATTTCTTGTCCTGCCCGCTTTCATGATATGAGTAAGGCCTCAAGCATTGTGTGGTGTACCACATTTGTATTTAAAAATAGCGCTTTTGTTTTGAGTGCCATGAACTGTTCCTGATAGCATTGTGCCTTGTTTTTTTTTTTTTCTTTTAGTGCTTCCGCTTTCTGTTTCATTGTATAATTCATCTGTGTTCAAAACCCTGTTGAACAGTGCTTGGGTCGTAGGGCCATTGTCAGCCAGTTAATTGGCCTTTAGCCGTATCATCATCCCTTGACATGTAACATGTCGAAAATTATTATTATTATTATTATTATTATTATTATTATTATTATTATTATTATTATTATTATTATTATTATTATTATTATTATTATTATTATAAATGACCGCGCTCCGGCTGAAACAGTGACCTTATAAGCATTTATTTCTGAAAGAGGCTGGTCAACATTTCGATTATTACCTTGCGGTAACCTAAGTTACCTCTCTCACATTCAAGCCTTGCCTGACGTGCGGCAGCGCGGAAAATTGCTTGCGGCGTTGCCATCTCCTCTTCGTTGCCCCCTTCTCTCTCTTTCTTTAAAATGACTTACTCACCGCTATTTGACCACTGATATCGGTGAAGTCTAAAATTGGCGCTCTTATAAACGTCTAACTTTCCTCAGTTTGTATTAATTGATTGATATGTGGGGTTTAACGTCCCAAAACCACTATATGATTATGAGAGACGCCGTAATGGAGGGCTCCGGAAATTCAGACCACCTGGGGTTCTTTAACGTGCACCCAAATCTGAGCACACGGGCCTATAACATTTCCGCCTCCATCGGAAATGCAGCCGCCGCAGCCTGGATTCGAACCCGCGCCCTGCGGCAGTTTGTATTAATTGGAGTTAGCCCTATACGAACTCTCGACGACCTATCTGGTCGTGTACCTCGTTCTTCGTGCGTTTGCACGACACCTGAAATGACGACCGAGCATCGTGTATGACTCGAGGGTGGCGTGAGGAGGAGGACGACGACACGCGAGCTGCAGTGTGTTGCAGCTGAGCAGACAAGCGACTAAATCGGCCGGCCACGTCATGGACCGACAATGATGCATCGTGTGTACGAACGTCGCGGCGGACGATGTCACCGTCTGACGTATACAGGCGCGAAGACGAGATTGCTCCGAGGTGCACGCCTGTCTCTCTCTGTCTCTCTTTGTACGCTCGAAATGAAGTCATTACATTTTTGCTTTCTAGCGCCATCAGTGCGAAACGACTGCTGTGTATCTGCTGTTAGCGTGCCTTCTGAGACGGTTGAACGAGACATGACGTCACATGATGCCACCGAAAAGGTTGTTGTGCTTCGCATGCATGGCGTCGATTCAATGGATGTCGTCCGAGATGACTGAAACTTTATGACTAACAGTCACCGCGTGTTGCTCTGCGGAGAACAGCGGCAAATTTTATCTGTTATTATTATTTTATTATTTTCTATTTACGCTGTTTCGGTTGTGGGACTGTAAAGTTGGTTAACCTTGCAGACAGATGAGTGGGCACTCGCTTATACGCGAGGTTTGACGCCAAGCTGTGTCTGCCCGTCGCAAACGGGATATGCTTCTTGGTAATAGGTTCGTTTTCGGTTAACGCTAAATTTGGGCGTGTTTGTTACTATCGCGCCTTTCTCTCTATCTGGTTGCACCTGGATGTGACGGAATTGTGCTATACCCGCGCGAAGCGGACTCTTGTCGCACAGATCTGGTGCCGCGCGTTTCGAACCTCTTATCTCCGGCGCAGTCCTTCGTTCGCTTGCGCTTCGGAACACGCTAATGTAGACTGCTCTCTTTGTCATGAGCAGACATAATAGACAAGCACCAGCCCTTACAACTATAGGACCTCCTCTCCACGCAAAGCACGACAGGTGCCGCCATTATTGGGGGGTGGGGGGGGGGGGGGAATATGCTGCGCAGGGAAGCGCACTTGCGGGTTATGTCACAGGCACCTTGGAAGAACATCGCCACTTTCGAGTTTGCTTCACTTGTTGTGGCTGCACCTGTGTACGTGGTGAACACCGTATAGAGAAGGACTTCGAGCAAATGTTAATCATACGGCACACAGTGGCCTTCTCACGGGCCTCCGACCTCGACGTCATAAGTTAGCTCTTAGGTTCGAACCAAAAGCATCGTGGCGGGTCTTTAAAGATGGTGCTTATCATCTCCTGGTTCACGAGTCGCCGCGAGAATAGTGTGGACGGTGGAACGCTTTAAAAGACGACCTTTACCAATCGGAGATCAGGGGCCCGACGGCGTCCACGTCCAGTTTGAGCAGACTTCGGGAGGTAATAAAGAGCAGTACGTGCGAACAGTGTTACAGTGACGCGTTATTCCTTAATTTATTCGTTCTACAAATAAGACAAAACAGCACGTGTAGCGTATACCCGTTATTGAGGGAGGAACTCGGGGGGTGGTTTTTTTTTGCGTAAAAAGGGCAAAAAAAGGACAAGTCACTGTTTGTTGTGAAGAGCCCTATGCCGGGACTCGGATATGGGCATTCCAGAGAGCCTATACGATGCGGCGGTTCGGCTTGATCTGACAGTTCGAACGAGTAACCGGCCCGAAGCGCGCTGCTGCTGATTTTTCAATGAAGTTTCGCATCCATCCATCTATCCATACTGTTCTACGCCGTGGACACTGTCGCACGGTGCAGCTTTAAGCACGCCAGCGTATGTGATTGGCTAGCGAGATCACGTGCACCATCGTTTCGCTTCTTCTGTTACTTCATACCCCGCCCCCTCCTTTTTAGGTCACACGATCGGCGTTACGCCTACTCCTAGTAGCTAGTAGTAGTAGTAAGTCGACGATGCGGGGTAGACTAAGACAGCTTCGCTGTTTAAAGCTACTTATTTTGCTGCGAGTGTTGTACGATGATGTTGAATTCTATACATTATGACGATAGTTATAGCGCATAGCGATAGTTATAGCGCGCTATAACTATCGTCATGCCATACCAACTATAGCTCAAGCTGCCACACTTCTACATTATGGCTGGAATTCGACAGTGTTGCCGTTAGCATATCTGCTAGACGGGAAATCTATGCATCGTTGTGGACTTAGTTCGCCTTCGTTTCTGTGTACTCGTCCTAAAGTGTGCGCGTTTGTGTGTGTGTGTGTGTGTGTGTGTGTGTGCGTGCGTGCGTGCGTGCGTGCGTGCGTGCGTGCGTGCGTGTGTGTGTGTGTCGAGATCTGGTGAAAGCCGGCGCTAATTTAGAGCGTCCGGCGCGTCCTCTCTTCCTCGATTTGTCGTGCGGGCGCGCTGCTCTAGCCGTCGTTTCCGCCGTGGAGTGGCGACCGGGGGGGGGGGGGGGGGGTCTCGCGCAGCGTTTCCGGGTGCTTCCTGTGGCCTTTGTGGAGCGCGCCGATAAGATTTGGGCCCCGCGCTGTCAGTCAGTCGGGGTAAAGGATGCGTCGGCCTTCGGCTGGCTCCCTCGCGGGCGACTGCGCGTGGTTCGGGTCAGGGTGCCTTGTTTGGCCATAGATAAGGCGGGACTGTGCAGCTTCCGGTGGGGGGCAGTGCGCTCGGCTGAGAAAACATCTCTTTTTCAGCGGCGGGGAGCTGGCCCCGATGTGTGCCAGCCACGCGATCGTGTATGTTGGCTTTACGGTGGTGGTATAGTGCTCGAAGTGTTCCCGTTAATACGTGGTAGAAAGAGGTTTTTTAGCGCGCACAAAATACAGAACAAGAAAGACAGACGAGCCCACAGTTTTACTGCAATAGGTTTACTACCCTTCGCAGAATGTCGCCCACTATGGCATTCTGGAAGTTAAAATGCTCGACTGGTGTCCCCCCAGAGGTCGTGGGATCGAATCGCCACCGTGGTGGCCGCATTTTGACAGAGGAGAAGTGCTAAATTGAGGCTCGTATGGTTGGTTACCTTTAGGTCCACGTTAAGAAACCACTAGTGGTAGAAATTCCCGGAGCCCTCCACTTCGTCGTCCCTCATGACCACGTCTGTCGTGGCTTTATATATTATTTTATTTCGCAGAGTGTCACACGTTAGCGTAGGCCTGAAAAGAGAGACTGAAAATGTAAGGTTTTATTAACGAACGTATACACAGAGAGCCTTTGTTGGGCGGGACCCTCAGGCCACGTTCCGTCGCCATGGAACGTGGACTGAGGGTCCCGTTGCGAGCCTGTTGGACCAACTGCTGCTGTTCCTGTCAGTGTAAGCTGAGCAGTGCAGACTCCCTAAAGGAAGGGGTGGGGTTCGAGAAAGGAGTGGGGCGGAGCATTCCCACGTGTAGTGGGAAACGCTGGCATGGACACAGCTCTGTATAAAGCTCAACGTATTAGAAGAGTCGTCATGCTAGCCTATAGCGGTCGCAGTTCTACGAAGCATAGTTTCCTAAAATTAACTAGAGGGCACTCTGGCGCTGCCATCGTTAAGCGATCATGGTAATGTTGGGTAGTACACGGATTTGCCTATAGTCTTCGTACTTGCGGGGCGGTGAATCGCACTTTTGGCTTCGTTTGTTCCTGTGTTTTGGTTTTGTTTGGAATTGAAAGAACGAACCGTCTTGAACTTCGTGAGTCGATTTGAAATGGTGATCCTAAAAGGTTAAGGTGGTCAAGGTGTATACCTGCCGAACACTTGCCGATTGTTGTTTCGTGACAAAGCGGCTTCAAGCCACCCGAAGCCGGAAGGAACGTAAAGTCCGAAGACTTGGCATATCCGCGTGCTGACTGTCATTCCCATGCTCCATGAAGCGCCGTGTGTTGCAGCTCCCATAAACACTAGTGTCAGAGTTCTCTCTAGTGTATTTTTAGGGAATTCTTATGCTGCGAAAACTGTCCAGAAGCTGTCCACAAGCTGTCCAGAAGGCCCACGATGCGGCGGTGAGGCTGGGCCTCCCTGTCCTATACGTGGGAGCGGCCCGTGATCCTGCCCCTATAAAACGGGAGTGGAATCCTTGAGGACCCCAATAAAAGTTTTTTTCATCCATCCATCTATGCTGCGAAGCACGAGGGTGTGGATTCCAGTTCTGTTTACAGCGGTCACTTAGGGATGGGGGCGAAACGCGAGAACCTCCATGTATTCAGATTTGCGATTATGAGGAACCCTAGTTCCCCATTATTAATCTAGAGTCCCCAGCTACGGCGTGTCTCTGAATCTCATCGTGGTTTTCGATCATAAAGCTCCGTTACTTAAAGCGACACTAAACGCAAATATTAAGTCGATGTTGGTTGCTGAAATCGCGGTCCAGAAACCATGCACTGTAACTTTTGTGCCAAGGAAGTGGGTTTTCTTTTTTTTTTTAGTATAAAATCACGTTTTAGTGGTCCGCATCGCGTTGACGCACTTCAAGTGCAGGGTAGCAAACCGGACGTGCGTCTGGTTGACCTCCCTGCCTTTCATTTCTTCCCTTCCTCCTCCTTCTCCTCCTCAAGTTCCCTGCCTGAAAGCGGTCCGTCTCACGTCACTGTTGCTCGTTTATCTGCGATGAAATTTACGTGAAACCCAACTCGCCTTCCGTGTGGTGTTTCAAACAAACGTTTATTCGAGTAAACACTTCACCGGGTTTCGCTTCAAACCGTTCTTCCAGCACCCGCGTCTACGCCCGTTTCAACCGGGTCAACGCCATGCGCACCGCTGCTGCTTCGCATCCCATCATGATTCCCTTCGGGGAGATAGTCCATAATCCATATATGTTATCTAAGTCAAACAGAAATGTTTAATTAGTACAGAGTTTTTTTCACCGAGTTGCCTGTCACTTTTTTAGGGGCCTGGGAGGGGGGGGGGGGGTTATTTGCAAATTGGTTATTTTTGGTGATCATCGCGTTCTCCAAAGGTGCGTTTGTCGGTGACACTGAGTCGCTGAGTGATGAAGCCAAACATACATTAACGGAATCAACAAATATCATTCATCGTGCACCGGCGTATGTGCGTTCAACCGAATGGAGACTACCCTGGAAAAGATGTTAAAATGTTATGTGCTTTCGTTCCTAGTTGCTATATTTTCGTTGGACAAAATAATTTGAAGGGTTCTTTTAGAGGCGTAGCTCCTAAAGCAGTGGGTCTGTCCATGCATGTACCTTGTAACCGGTTTGTAACGGCCTAGTTGTATGACTCACTCGGCAGGTGGCGCTAGTGTGAGTGACACAGAAGGACGGACGCTTCGCCCCACTCATCATCATTCACTCGTGAATATGCTGTGATTTTTTTTTCAGCTCTCTATTTATATGCGTGACTTTTTATTATATAAAGATATTTCTACAAATAGGAAGATTCATTAATTTCCCGCTTTTTTTTTTTTTTGAACTTTCTCGCAAATGTCGTACCGCTGTTTCGTTCTTTTTCGGGGGGAGTAGAGTCTTTTTGCGATTATTCTTTGCTTGTTAGTTCGCTAACATCTGGCAACTGCGGTCTCCACTAAGTTAATTTGGTTTTGCCGCGTGTAATCCCTGAAACTAACTTACAGATGCTCTACTGCAATGATATCTCTGGATCCGGTGTCACTCTGTGCCTGCATGCTGTCCCTTTGCACGATGATGCGGCCACCCTACGTTGTAATTAAACTCAGTGCCAACAGGTGGCGCCACCGATGTCGCTGCTCGCATTGATTTACGTATCCCATAAGTTCGCGTCAAAGCATAGATTTTCTTAATATACACTAGAGCGAACTCTGGCGCTAGTGTCTACGGGAGATGCAACGCACGGCACTTCAGCGAGCATGGGAATGATGGGTAGTACACACATTTGTCTAATTTTCGTACTTCTGGCCTGCTTCTGGCTCCGTGTGTGTTCGTGTGGCTTGGAGCTGTTTTTTCATGAAAACATAAATTTGCAAATGTTCACCGTTTGCGCTTCACAACCTTATTCATTTAGGCTTACCATTTCGAATCAAGTCACTAAGCTCAAAAGGTTTCGTTCTTTCTTTCAAAACAAAACTGAAACATGGCAATTAACGAAGCCGCAAGTACGATTCGCTGCCCGCAAGTACGAAGACTAGGCAAATGTGTGTACTACCCATCATTCGCATGGTCGCTGAACGATCGCAGCGCCAGAGTGCCCTCTAGTTAATTTTGGTAAACTCTATGCGTTAAAGCACTCACTCGTTTTAGCCTGCATGTGTACTCTAGCGTGCGGACTATCCGAACACCTGCAGCTGTAATGTAGCAACTGACACGCTTTAGCGAGTTTGCCCCGTGAAAATCATCTTGGACCTTGTGTCTTGCATTGCATAAGCGCCAATCTCATTTCTAGCCAAACCGAGCCGCAGCAGTGCCACGGCACACTGCTGTAATAGATATGCGTCGTTTCTGGCCTCTATGTTTAGGATTTTGAATCTTACTGAACAAAGCAGCCGATACGAATCCAGTGATGCTGAGCTCATGACATCTCTGGGATCACGGTGTTATCTTGTCACGAGTGGACATGATAGTGCGATAGTTTTTCTTCGTCTGAGAGGAATGTTGGATTCCATTAAAAGGACAATAAATGCAAATAACAAATTATGTCAGAGTGAAAGCTCAATGTATAGGAACGTCTATAAGGGCGCGTTGAGTCGTGCACTTCAGGACTTCAGATATAGTTTCGCATCCATCCATCAAGAGCAGTACCTTATTTACCAATAAATTAAGCCAAATGTGTCACACGACGTGCGCCACCAGTGGGACGTTTGCGAGATGATCCTGGTGACGTGAGAGCATCCGACTACAATTAATCACTAGCGATCAAGCTAGCTGCAATGAAAAATACTTTATGTGTATTAAGAAACGTACGGAAAGGCTGCTCTTCAGTTTGTTTTATTTATAGAAAAACGAACCGCCGGGCATTACTGTGGGCAATGGCGCGAGTGGCTCAAAATTTAACTTTCCGGCTGGTTAGGCAGAATACGTGGCGCCATCTAGCGGGGCGCAGTTGAACCAACCAAGCAGAACCACGGCTTTCGAGACTGCAGAAAATTGTTCAATGACCGTTGTTTCTACTGCAGCTACCGCTAATCTCCTGCTGCTGCTGCTACTGGTGTCGGCGGTCGCTTAGTTAAGGCGGGCAAAGGAGGAGGAGGAGGAATAAATGAGGAAGGACAGGAAAAAAGGCGGGCAAAGTTGGGCATAACAATAGGGACGTGAGAGGCGGGCAAAGTTGGGCATAACAATAGGGACGTGAGAGTTTCCACTTTGAGGCGGGTAACTTGAAGTGCGCTAACGCGATGCGAACCACTAAAACGTGATTTGATTTCAAAATAAACAGGCGACTCGCTCGCTGGATTTCGTGCCGACCGGTTGTGCCCCCGCGGTCTCCGATGACAGCGCAGCTCTGGCCAATTAAGCTCCCCCTACGCCATCTCCTGACGCCGACAAGAGCTCTCGCTGACTGGTGCCTCGTCCTCGGACTCCTGTGACCGTGTCCATCTTTCCTATCTCCTGTTTACTTCCGTCGTTCGCTGTCCCTGCGCCTCGCTCTCTCCTTCCTCTCCCTATCTGTTTACCTTTTAATCCTATCCTTTGAGTTCCTTCTTACCCCCATCCCTCGTGAGCTACTGTTGAGGTGTCGCACTCTCATGTAGACAGTTACGGGGCTCACTTTACTCTTCTTTTCTCTTTAAGAATCACATAAGAAGAAATAAGCACTTCCTTGGCACAAAAGAACCACTACGAGTTTTCTGGACCGCTATTTCAACAATCTAAGCAGGGAGAGATGGCAGGAGCAAAGAAAATACGTCACTCGCGTCTCGTGGCCTTGAGCATTTTTTTTCTTTTTTTTTTCTTCGAATTCTGGGCTTTTTCAGTGTGATCGCGCGCGCACTCGTGGACAAGTCGCGGCCTCCCGCGGCGATCTCTGTAACGACCGAGCGTGCCATGTTCAAATCAGCCAATGGCTGATAGACGGGCTTCCTACGAGTGATTTTTGAGCGTCTTTCGTCATTTGTTGAGAGAAGACAAAGCTATTGTAAGCTGACTTGGATAATTTGTTGGGAATCCCGCGCCCTGTGCTGCGCTCTAATATTTGGCTCGCGTGTTGTCGGGAGCCTCTACTACCGGTCGGCAGCGTTTTCTGACCGTGCTCAGAAAGTGTTGCAGGGCCCCTATAATGAAGAGAGGGTGTGGTGCAGTGTCAAAATGCCACGTGCTGAAACGCAGCAACGAGTACGTGAGGTCTTTTAGACGTGTACTGGCACCAGTTCGCCCCGCCGCGGTGGTCTAGTGGCTAAGGTACTCGGCTGCTGACCCGCAGGTCGCGGGTTCGGATTCCGGCTGCGGCGGCTGCATTTCCAATGGAGGTGAAAATGTCGCAGGCCCGTGTGCTCAGATTTGGGTGCACGTTAAAGAACCCCAGGTGCTCGAAATTTCCGGAGCCCTCAATTACGGCGTCTCTCATAATCATATGGTAGTTTTGGGACGTTAAACCCCACATATCTATCTATCTGGCTCCTGTTCGGTGTGCCTTAAGACAAGTGAGCTTGACGAGAGGAACAGAAGCAAGAGTTTGCAGGTGTACCTTACACATTGAATGAAACACGTCAATTTAGGGCTAAGTATCGCGCGTGATTTCGTTTTCGACGTCTTCTGCTTGTGTTTCACCTGCGTAACATTTGCCAGCGCACTTACGGGGATGCACTTTCCGGCAGCACGGACGGCATGGGTGTTGCGAGCAATCTGCCATAAAGTTTTGACGTCGCTTTTCGTTCTGTAAGCGCCGTACTTTGTCTTCGCCGTCTGGTAAAAAAGCGTCTCCTGCAAAAACAATAGACAGTTATAGTTTAGCGTTAGCGTGATAGCGTAGGTTAAGGGAACGGCGCTACTGTGCAGCAAACGTTCGTTGTAGGCAGCGTCTTATAGTTTAGCGAAATAGCGCTTACGTGGTTTACGTGCCCCCAAGCGGGATGGTGGCGCCACCTATTAGATGCTTAATAAGTCAAAAAGTGAAAATGAAAAGAAAACGAGAATGTTTGCCTATGCCACCGCGCGAAGCATTGTTAGAAGTTTATTTTTGTGATAATAAAATTAAATATGAACCACGTACACAACGCAAAAACATCTACGTTGCCGGTTCGTTTACATTGATCTTGTAGTTAGGCCTAGGCGCGTTCGAAATGGGAAGCTACCTCAAAAACTACGCCAACTTATCCGTAATACTCAGTCATCGAAGCTAACTGAAGGCAAGCGAAGCCACTTTGAACAGTCGTTTGCTGCGAACAAGGTGAATCTTTCAACAACTACGCCAAAATCACTTCGAGGCGGGCGTCCGAGAGCGCCGCCATGTTTACGTACACTACGTGCACCTACGCTACCTTAAATCTGAAAAATACCGCGCGTACGGTAAGCGGTACGGGTACCGTACGTATCCGCGCATGCGCACTTCGATTCCGGTATCACGGTACGCCCGGTATCACGGTAAGCCCGGTATACTATAACTCTCTAATGGCCGGAACGCGCACAAGATGGCTTTGCTACACATACCGTATACGCCTACGCCTTGCTTCTATATAATGTCCCTGTTTCAAATGCGAAGCATTTTTTTGGTGAACTTCGGTGACTTTGAGTGTATCTATCTATCTATTTAGCCGCTTAACTTTGGATGCTCTCAAGGTCACCCCCTTCACTTGGCGTGAACCAAAATTAGCATGGGAGGGTAAGATGGTTTGACGAATATGACGCGCTGGTCAAGACATGAATAATGTCACGAATCTCGTCGCATTCGTCGTCAAACCCTTCCCGCCGGACAGTGGCACATACCCACGGGCGGGTATGTGCTGCTGGTATGCGGGTATATGCCACAGGTGATTGGCACTTAGTATCTACCCAGGAACGACGAGAACACACATGGGCAATTTTAACACGTGAGCGTTAACCAATACCCGACATCGGTAGCGTCGACCCAACGAAAGATTGATTGATTGATATGTGGGGTTTAACGTCCCAAAACCACCATATGATTATGAGAGACGCCGTATAGTGGAGGGCTCCGGAAGTTTTGACCACCTGGGGTTCTTTAACGTGCACCCAAATCTGAACACACGGGCCTACAACATATCCGCCTCCATCGGAAATGCAGCCGCCGCAGCCGGGATTCGAACCCGCGACCTGCGGGTCACCCAACGAAAGCAGAATAAATGTCACTGTTAAGAAAAACCCGACACAGGCAGCGTTGACCCCCCCGACGAATGCAAATAATAAATTTCAGGGAATGGAACCCAGGCGTTCTGCATGACAGTCGAGCATTCTACGACAGAGCTACGACAGGTCTCGGAAATACTGTTCAAATAGCCGCTAATGTTCGTGAAACGTCAATAGTGGTTGCAGTGCTGCCTACTCAATTTTCTAATCGTTACATATGCACTCCTTTGATAACGGCCGTCACGTCAGGTTAGCGCTAATTGTGGTTAGTTGCCATGCGCTGTAAGTTGATTTATGTAGCAGTGTCCAGGGCCAGCATCTTCGCGAGCATCAGCGCTCCATATCAGCTTCCGGTGTTGCTAATACGCATGTTGCAGTTGGCATCGTTGCGCAAGTGCAAACAACTGGTTGTATAAATATCTGCAACTCTTGAACATATGTCTGTGCGTGCAACACTTGTAAATATATTTGGCGTCATTTATTTATTTATTTTATTTATTTACATGATTTATGCTGGCTTCAAAATGAAGCCATAAGCAGGAGTGGGTAACATATAAATATAGCACGCTGAACATTTTCACAATATATTACGCACAGAGAATGTCGCGGACACACAGGTTTTAACGCGGTAAAAAGAAAAATATACAGCGCATGACATGCAATTGCGCATAGCATAATACCTATATAAGTGCGTACTAACATCACTTGTGTACTAACAACGCAACGTCAACGTTAATGACGCGTCGCTCAATAAAAAAAAAAAGTTGCAACGCGGTCACCTTTTCTCCGCATGCTCCGCATATCGTCGATTCCCAGGTACGTGGTATCTGCCGATTTTTTTTTTTTTCATGTAACATGGAATTCCTTAACGAGTAACGTGCATACGCGGGCTGGCATAGGTGGTAATATTTATTAGTGGTCAGGAACATTTCGGGACTCAACACAGTGGAATTTCGCAGCAGCTATATACTGCCTGTTTCATCGAATGTTTCGAACTCCATGGGTTAGCTTGCATGACCGGCATTGCCGCCTCTTCTTCTGTCGCTACTCCTGTGAGAGGAGGAGGAGGACAGACAGCTGTCCTCCCACCTGACGACCGATGCATGAAGTGGCGTGATCTTCTTTTCCTCTACCCTCTCGTCTCTTTTGTTGTTTAGTTTTTTTTTTCCTTCTATGGCGTGCCGGCGAATCCACCTGTGTGGGAGGGAGGAAAGGTGCGCCTTCGGCTGCAGCTTGCAGTCGCGATTTTCGCAAGCAATGGTGGAATCTAAACGGCACGTGGGTGGTTAGTTGGTCGCTGCGATGGGTGCCGGTTCGGTAATTGGCGGATGTGATAGCTGTGAAGGTGTACGGTTAAAATCTGTCTTGCGACTGTATAGCTACTTCATTCGTTCTCGATTTGAATTTTGCCAGTTTGTTCGCTGTACTCGTATATGTGCAGGTTTCCAAAAGGATGCCCCCTATGATTTCGCACATCATTCGTGCTTATAAATTCTGTGACAGCGTATTCTTCTTGTTATTGTTGACAATAATTTCAGCTATGAAATAAGAAGGGGCACTCTACATATACCATATCCGATACGGATAAATCGGAATATATAGTAGCTGTACAGGTGTCTCTGTAGCGCAGCCATAATATGCCCAGTTCCCCCTCCCCTCCGTTTTGTGTGTCATCTATGGATATATATTTTTAAATGTACCGTATAATTGGGAATGTTACACTCACATCCGCTGTCTGCATTTAAGCCGAGACAGAACTCACGTCCCCTTGCGTTTGCCAGAAACACGAAGTAAACATTACGTAGTTGTCGCTTCCTTTGCGCTTCGTATTTGCCTCACTGTCGCGCGCGCGCGCGCGCGGTGTGTGTGTGTGTGTGTGTGTGTGTGTGTGTGTGTGTGTGTGTGTGTGTGTGTGTGTGTGTGTGTGTGTGTGTGTGTGTGTGTGTGTGTGTGTGTGTGTGTGTGTGTGTGTGTGTGTTTTACACAGGAGACTGTCATCTATGACGAAGCTGGGCTGTTCATCTCAGGGTTATTGGGTGATGTCGTCGCGTATCCGACAGGGAATCGAGTGGCCAACCGGCCCATCCTAATTGCGGGATGTGAAGAACCAATGAAGTCGTGTTCGACCCTGCAGCGTGCGTCAGTGAGTCTCGCGGATTCTCGAAGGGTCATTCCGTTTCCGTATTTGGCCTTTATATACAGCTGCGACTGTCGCGCGGGCGGAATATCTGTGTTTTCTAATTACTCGCATACCCCTATAGTTACGCTGGGGTAACCTCGTCGTATTCACGCCTTTGTCGGCTTCACTATTTCTTGTTTCCGGTCCCGCTCAAGTCTCTTCGAGCCTAATACGTCAAATGACTGACTGCGCGGGGATGTGTAGTTTCCTTGGAAACAAAGAGTGCGGTTCGCCATCTTGTCGCGTCGTTTTCTCCTTCTCTTGCTTCTGGGAAGGCGCACCGCGGAGAAAACGTCCTGTCGTGCTGCCGTGCTGTGCAGGCGTAACACACGCGACGGGGATGAATGCCGAGAAGCAGCAGGGAGACAGTATAGTAGGCTGAGATGCGTCAGGAGAGCGCTTCTTCGGCGGTCGGGATGGTTGCAAGTTGGAATAGTGCGCTGCTCGTCGACATCGAGGTTCCCCGCCGTTTGTGTGGCGGAGAAACGTTGGCGTAACTCGTTGGCGTAACTCGGCCGGTTGTTATGAATGAACTCGGGAGTTCATTCATTCGTAAAAACCGACCCACGGCCACGTTGTGTTGGCATGGTATGGAGTGGTTGTCGTCTTGTTTTTGGAACGATCTTTCAGTTTGGCGAGCTTTTTCTTTTTTTCCTCTTTTCATTCATTATGATTGTCATCGCATATCACACAGACCGACGTTTTTTTAGATACAGTATCTAAAAACGTCGACACAGACTAAGGGATTAGTCGTCTCTCACTTGACCTTTTTCCAAGACTGGAAGTTTAATATTTAGCTTTAAGTGCAGAATAACTAGGCCTTGGCGCATCGCGAAGGTATACTTTGGAAACCCATGCGGGGGCCTCTGGATATGAAAATTTTAAAAGGGCGGTAGAAGGAGAGGGGTAGCGTCGCATTTGAAGAAAATTCATCCTTGTGTGATAATCTGACTCTAGACCAATTTCTTTTTCCGGTGCCTCGCGGGTAAATTGAGCATATAATTCATACATGTGACCGCGCGTAAAATACCTACGTGATCATTCCTGTAGCAGTGAACGGTCCCGTTCATGTGCCACATGATGTTGCGCAAATGCGCGACTGGTTTTCTACCCTACGACGGGTAGTTAAATGTCGCAAAGTAATAAGAGCGGAAACATTGAGAATGTCGTTTCATCCGGTGGTACACGTCGAAGTACTGTCGAGGTCTTTCGACTTCTGGAACTGAACCAGCAAATGAATCATGCTTTCTGGTGTATTCACAACCTAATTAAACCGACAGCAAATGAAGCCAAGGGAGGTAGGACGGGCATTTCTAGATACTTAAAAAAAATGTCGACGTGACATTGGAAAGAAATTGAAACGGATGAAAAATCAACCCATGGCTGGTAGGAATCGAACTGAAGACATTCGGATAACACGTCCGATGTTCCAGCATTGAGATGCAGTGGTGGTCGGTTTACCGTCCACTCTATTGCGTATTTCTTTGTGTGGTATCCTGGGAGCGTTAGCGTCACTCGGGGATATGGTGGAGAGTGTGGAATACTTTGTAGTAAGATGTGCTACTGTAAGATGTGAGTGTGTCAATACTTCGTTGTTAGTAGTAAGATGTGCTGCCTCGGCCCATGGTACTTTCGGCGCTGCAAACTAACTTGTGTGTAAATCGGACGGCACTATCGAGGATTGAAGAGGTAGAACCTCGTCGCGTCTAGTGCGCCCCGTCGCACGCGCATTCGTCGTCAACAGGTTCTATTAACGTTGTTCGTCGCGCCCCGCCGCGGTGGTCTAGTGGCTAAGGTACTCGGCTGCCGACCCGCAGGTCGCGGGTTGAAATCCCTGCTGCAACAGCTGCATTTCCGATGGAGGCGGAAGTGTCGTAGGCCCGTGTGCTCAGAATTGGGTGTACGTTAAAGAACCCCAGGTGGTCGAAAATTCCGGAGCCCTCCACTACGGCGTCTCTCATAATCATATGCTGGTTTTGGGACGCTGAACCCCACATATCAATCAATCAACGTTCTTCGTCGCTGTATGGTGTGTCGCTCATTGGACGAGGAACGAACGCGGAATCGGAACAGAATTGACGGGCGACCGAACGGAACGCGCGTTTGACCCGTTCACGTGGTGGCGTCCTTGCGGGCGGCGGCCGTCCGTTGGTGGTTGACCCTTCGTTGCCGTCGGGCGGGACACGTTAGCGCTCGTGGGCGTCGCTTTCCCCGTAGCCGCGCTGTCCGGCTAACCTACCTACGCGCGCGCCGCCTCTCGTCGGTCGTCGGCCCGATCGGGTAGGGGCGTGGACGTTTCGGCGCGTTCATCGAACGCGCGCCGTGCCGAACGAGGACGCCGAGTCGGCCCGATAGACATCTTCACGACGGCGCTGGGCTTTTTGGAAGAAGGGCGCACGCAGCAAAAAACGAGCGCCAGGGTGCATCGGCCGCCGGCTTCCTCGGCATCAATGGGCGTTGAAGGAAAGACGAGCGAAACTGAATGACTAGAGGGGGGAAAAAAAAGAAACAACCGTACGCTATCTCTCTCTCTCGCCAGGAGGCCTGGAGGAAGGACGTGTAGGTGGCGGCGGCGCGCGTCAAAGGAGTACAGCGACGCTGCTCCACTCGCAGCTCCGTCTGGCTCGACGCCTCTCCTCGCTTATCGGGATACCATCTTCCCTTTTATCATCATCATCATCATCATCATTATCATCATCAGCCTGACTACGTCCACTGCAGGACAAAGGCCTCTCCCATGTTCCGCCAGTTAACCCGGTCCTGTGCTCGCTGCTGCCAATTTATACCCCAATTTATACTACCCTGTTATATATATATATATATATATATATATATATATATATATATATGTAACGATTTTCTTTCACCGTTGAGTGTCTCCCATGCACGCATTACTTACTATAAATATGTTCAGAAAAAAAAAAACTGTGCCGTTCTATCCGGCCCGCGGTGACGTGTATGAAGAAGAATACGTAATCACCCTCACCCGCCTTTTTTTTTTTCATTCATAGAAGGATGCGCGCGATTGACCTGAGCGATGCGGAGGATGTAACTCACGCGACAAAGATGCCGGTACCAATGTTACTCTAAACAAAGCAGAAGCAAGCCGATGTATTCAAAGCGCACAGTATGTCGTTGTCGTGGGAGCCACCCGTTTTGGCGGTCGTGTTTTTACTGATATCTTCGAAAGAATCAGGTCGACGCATTTTTTTTGGCGTGACTACAAACACGCTCTGCGCGCGCGCGTTTGTGTACTGACGGAGACTCCTTTTGCGTCGAAGCTTGTCTTCGTAGTAACAGTCGTCGTCATGTGCGGAGGTGCCCCCCGTTCAAGCCACGTGCACCGGCTCTTGCCCCCCCCCCCCCACCCCAAGCTATACACCCGCGCTCCCCTTATGCTCTTGTCGCGATACAAAACGGGTTTTCGCCCTCAAATACGAAATCTGACGCTCACGTTAGTTACATTTCGTGCACATCACGTGAAAGTAGGTGCCTTCTTCCTCTTCTAATGACTATTGCCACCACCGCATCACGTGACCAGAGGGTGGCGTGAATGAGGAAACTAATAAAGTGAAACGGTGTTGCTGATAATGCGCGTGATCACACACGGACTCGCATAGTTACATCTCCCCCGTCCGACAGTTTTGAACGCGGAGAGGGGCTAAAAAAAAGAGGGGGGGGGACATGTAATGTTGCTTCGTTCGTGGAACTGGCTGTCATCGCCGGCCATATTAAGTAGATTTTCGGGAGCGTACTTTGAACGTCGAGAGGCGTCGGGGCATCCATTTAGCGTGCCACTCGATTACCCGCGCGCAATTTCGTGTGGCCACCACGTGGTCGCGACGCAAAGTAGAAATGGTTCCGCCGTAATAAAGGCGTCGTAAACGTGCGTTTCATTGGTCTTGCCACTTTGGTAGCGTAACCGTGGACAGAGTTTTTCCCGCTCTCGTTCACGTGAAAGGCGGAAATGATCCGCTCAGCAGTGGGCAGACGAGTTCTTCCAGGCATTTCCGGACAGTAGTTACATAGGTGTGTGTGTGTGTGAGAGACACGGTATGCGAACGGTGTGGGTGACCGTATACACGAACTAACGAGTGTATACAGCGCCGCATTGTGGCTGCTGCTGCTGCTGTGCTGCGCTAGTGTTTCGGCAGGCGTGCACGTGGGCAGAGCTCTTCTTGCTGCCGGCGGCGCGGCCGACGACTTTGCCTGCAGAGGGCGTTGAGGAAGCCAAGGAGGTTACACCGCGGCCGCCATCCCCCGAGCTTGGCAATTCCGGGCCGAATGTGGTGGTCTGTGGGAGATGATGCTCGCGTTCTGCGTAAACGTCCATCCATCCTCCGTTTCTCCGAATGCGGGCGCGTATAGCCGGGCGACGCCCCTGGCCACGGTGCTGCCCCCTCCCGAGTGAGTCGGCGTATTACGCGTCACGCCGGGAATGCGTAAACTGCTCGGAATTTCGCTGGAAACGTTACTCGGACCAGTTCTGTGGGCTGTCGTGCAACTAAATTATTCTAATAATGAGAACTAACAGACAATGCGTCGACGAAAGTATGGGAGATGTTAATGGTAGTAATCGTCTTAGTGGTAGTAGTGGTAGTTAGTGGTAGTAATCGTCTTAGTTCTGTATGAGCAGATGTTTGTCATCATAGTTTTTTTTTGTGTATGTGTACGCGTAAACCACTACAATTGTGTAAGTACTGGCGTTTTACCTTGATGTACTAGTTCTTCATGGTGTAAGCTCTACGTGACGTGTTTCCTGTTGTATCTTCATATTTGTTTCCTTTTTTGTATCACCCACCCCTGCCTAAGGCCTCATGTGTGAGGCTGGCAGTACTTCTGAAATAAATAAATGAAATAAATAAATAAAGTGGATGAAAAGATCGCTTGTCGTCGGCAGGGTATAGTGAACCTGCGACCTTCGAGCAACGTGACCGATGCTCTACACCGGCAGTCCGCCCTATAGAGTGGATATGTGCATTTAAGCGTGGTTGTGTCACTCAGCGCCGCTAGTTGCCTTGACGGCGAGTGTGGAACATTCTTTTTGTTTCCTCTTGGCGTCACGTAGCACGTGATCTTATCACGAGCTGGTAGCTGATCAGTAATTCCTCGTATACTATATCCGGAGGCGTCAAGTCTGCCAGAACAAGCCCGTCGCTAGGAATGAAGGAAATGTCTAAATTTAAGGGCTATTTTTGGTTGGACACTATATTAATGTGAACTAAGAGATAATGATACAGATAAGGAAAGTATATAGGACATTATTAGAAGTGCTTGTGCTGTAAATGTGAAGAAAGGAAGGTGTACGACAAAATAACTCACCGCCGGTAAGTTATCTTTTCGTCCACTTTCTTCACGTTTACAGTAAAATTCGAATGTTCTCTATACTTTCCTTATCTGTGTCATTATCTGTTCCCATTATTATAGTGTCTAACAAAAAAATGGGCCTTCCTTAAACTCACACTTGTCTTTTCGTCTGCTTTTCTTTGTTCACATTTACAATACAAATGCATCCCGCATACTTTATTTGGCATCATTATCTGTTAATAAATGCGAAGCATTTCTTAGCGAATTTCGGCGAGTATGACCGTATCTATCTATCTATCTATCTATCTATCTATCTATCTATCTATCTATCTATCTATCTATCTATCAGGATAATGGGATCTATTCCGAAATTGATATGACATAACATGGCTGTATGACGAGCATAAGTAAGTAGTCATCACATGAAAATCATTACATGCATGTCATGTATGTCATGATATACATGTCATAGTCTTGCTGCTTCTGTGGTGGTTTCGTTCACATGACATATCGCAAAACTGGTATGGTATGGCATGACTGCATGGCGAACATAAGTGACTGCCCTTCACGTGGAAATCATGACATGCGTGTCATGTAAGAACATGACTACATGCCACGCTCATGATACGCTTGCGGTCATTCCGCTATAGCTTCGCATACACTAAATTCGGTATTACGTGACGTGAATCGATGATTAAGGAATATGATTGGTGCAAGCGTAATAATCATGACATGCGTGTTGTGTAAGAACGTGACTACATGCTACGCTCATAGTGCGCTCGCGGCCATTTCGCTAGCTTCACATATACCAAATTTGGCGTTACGTGACGTGAGTGGTTGATGACTGGTGCAAACATGATAATCATGATATGGGTGTCATGTAAAAACGTGACTACATACCACGCTCATGATGTGCTCACGGCTGTTTCGCTAGCTTCACATATATCAAATTCGGTATCACTTGACGGGAACAGACGACGAAGATAAATGACTCGTCTAAACATGATAATCATAACATGCGTGTCACATAAAACATGACCACGCTACGCTAATAGCGCGCTCGCGGCTGTTTCGCTAGCTTCACATATATCAAATTTGGTATTACGTGACGTGAATGGACGACGACCACAAACGCCCGGCGCAAACATGATAATCATGACATAGAAGTCATGTACGGCACAATTTACGCCCTTCTCGTAACGTTGTGCTGATTTTAATTTGACAATCCAACCTTCCTCATTCTTGATTCGCATATCATCGATTCCCACTCTACGTGGGATTTACCATTATTTTCTCGTTAATATATTGTCTAACAAAAAAAAACAAACAACGAGCCCTTAAATTTACATTTCTTTCATAAATTATTTTGTGTTACTTGCTGCGGGATTCTATATTTATACGCTAATTAGGCTTGCCACTGAGGGCGTGTTATCTGCTTCGGGCCTCCTTGTTGGCCGGATATATACAGGAACTGTAGAAATTTTCCTTCGCTGGCGGTGTTTTTCCAGATCTGATTGGAATGGTCCCTTTCATAGGCACTTCTTCCGGAACCCTCCACTACGGCGTCTCTTATAATCACATGGTCGTTTTGGGACGTTAAATCCCACATATCAATCAATCAATTTCAAAGGCATAGGCATGATTTTCGTTTTAATTGAGCCTGCAGGGTGTTCTTACCCTGCACCCGGTGTGTGTGTATTCGTGATGGGAAGGGGGCATAAATGTACATACAATCCATTGTGTATATAAATTTCGGGGTGGGGGGTTTAACCCCATCTCCCCTTGCCAATACCTCATTGGCTCGTTTACACAATAATACTCTTCTTCATGGTGATGGAGTTACGTGGAAGCAAACTACTTGGTTTGTGACCCTCGCATCTCATGTGGGTCTCTGTGGATTTATTCTTAGGAGCCAAATTGAGTGTTTTAACGTGTCTAGGCACAATTTTAGTACGAGTCAAGTTGAAATGGCGGACTTAATAATTTCGACCGTGTGCAGGTTCTAACATATCGCCCAAAGCTCTTTCTCGCTCTCATTTTTATTTTGTTTTACTTCGCCCCCCATAAAATGCATCCGTTGTGGCTGAAATCTAACCTGCGAGCTCAATTAAGCTCAGCAGCGCAGCGTCGTACGGCCGCTAAGTTGAACGTGACGAGTTGTTGCTCTACTCGCCCAACTATCCTGCTAAAGTGTGACTTCGGGCCTTATCCATCGAGACTTGCACTCCTGTCAGCCGAGACCTTTGTCTGTACTCTTGTTTCAGTACAAAACGAGCACATAGCACGACTGAATGCAGATCGCGTCTTCCTTCTCACATTTGCTCTGTACATCGTGTATCTAAGCCTGAAACTCTTCTGGCGGATCGTATCCCTTTTCCATGCGTCAAAGCAGATGTCGCTTAAGTGTCTTTGCTAGATGTATTTCCTTCTGAACTATAGCAGTTCCGAATCGCGATGACAATATCGTTCTCTGCAATTGGGTAAGGTTACATCGGCACGACGAAGCAATGAACGCCGCAAGCAAGGCGGGATTCATGCTTAAATTGTTAAGAACTTTTGTACGCCGTCTATCTCTTGGTCATCGGAACAGCTGACGACCGTGCGTAACGGTCACTCCGCTGCCTTCGTGTTCGTTTGCCTCGCTTCCTTTCCCACAACAAAAAATACTGCGACCTAACTAACTTTACGGCGAGGCTCGAGTCCTGACAGCCTGTTCGTTGTGTCGGGCGCCTGTATACTTCGTAGGGGAGGTGTATAGGGTGGGCTGGCGGAGGAAAGGGTGTTTGGTCGACGGCTTGGGGGTGGTGCGGAGAACACACACACCCAGTGTTCCTTCGCAGGCGCTGGCTCGAGTCAGCCACGAACGCCGGCAGCGAAAATCGGCATCGCCATGCAGAGACGAAAGAGGGCACTCGGCGCGTCGATAGCTGCTCTCTCGTCCGATGCTCCGGACGTAGTAGTACACGTTGAGCGGTCCCGCTTTTAGACCTCCATCCGCGCACCTGCGTGGGCGTCCCCGTTCGGGACTGCGTGCAGGAGGATGAAGAAGAGCGGGAAAGTGTCCGGGACTCGGTCGACGTCGTCGCCCACGAAGGAACACGCAAACTCGCTGCCGTGCTCTGGTTACTATTTTGGCCGAGTGAAATCCCGCCGCCGTGTTTGCGAGGGGGCGGGCACACACATCCGCGCCGCTCAATTTGCTCGCCTGCACGTTGCGAGCGGACGGGGGAGAAGGTGCAGTGGCCGGCCCGGCCGGCCGCCCCGGAGCTCTCAACGTCCTACGCTCGCTCGCTTCGTTTTTGGCCCAGTAATTATTTGCGCGAGAGAGGAGGGGGTGCCGCCGCCATCCGTGGGAGTCGATGTGATCCCCCCGGCGAGGGGAGTCTTTACGACAGTTTTGAAGATTAGGTGCGACCAAATTATGGTGACGCCGTGCCGCAAAAAAGGCTGCGGAAACGACCGTGTTCATTCAACATCAAACAGATTCGTGCGTAAGTGACTCTTGCTATAGACGCCCGACTGTTGCAGCAGCCCAGTTCTGTCCGCGGTGATATTCACAGTACATTCTGGCACGGTGATGTTCAATATGAGTGGTGAACTTTATGGCAAATAACTGCAGACACGGACAAATAACTTGATTAGGTCCTGAGGGACTAGCCGGGAAGGACACACTAGGGCTCTCGGCTCGCGGTTGGCTGCTCTCATGTCGGAATCGGGAGGTCATGCCTCTCCGCTCTATCGCGGGCCATGTGGACGGCCGTTGACCGGATGTTCAGTGAAATAATTGTGACGGGATCTTCCCAGTCCTGTTCGCTTGTGTGACGTGTCCCGTAACGCAAAATACTGGTTTTTGTTTGTTTGTTTTTATGTGGAGTTCGTTTTTAACCCTATGTAGCCATAGATACGCCGTGCTTTTAAAAAGCCAGCATGATTCATTGCGGATGCACGTTAAAGAACCCCCAGGTGGTCGATATTTTTGGAGCCCTCCACTACGGCGTCTCTCATAATCAAATAGTGGTTTTGGGACGTTGAACCCCTCAAATCAATCAATCAAATCAATCGGTGTTCCTCAACGTGCCCAGGCATTGCACAGTACACGGGCTTGCGTACACCATTTCGCCGGGGTTGAACCCGCGGCCTTGGGGTCAGCAACTGGGCACGAACCTTAAAGCTTTGGCTGCGCTGCTGAGAGTTGGCTGTATACACTTTCAGAGTTAGGCACGCAGTGTGTCAATATCGGGCTGGTGATCGTGCGCGCGCTCGGCAAAGATCATCCGCTTCCGCCCTGCTTTCTCCGTTGCTGACGCTTTGCATTCCTCCTGCCCCGGTGCCTTCGACCTATCGAGGACGTTTGCCGGGCGAAAGGCCGTCAGCCCCGCCCTGGCGCCGCGCTCTTTCACTGCTGCTTCTCGTTCCTCGCCACTTCCATCCCTGCGTGGACATGCAGAGGAGGTATACATATGTACGCAGCGCCCAAGAAAAGGGTGCGCGGATCAAAGAACGAGAAGTGGCGGGGCGCCAGGGCGGAAACGGCGCCCGCGGTTTCGCCGAAAAGGGAGCGACGGCCCGTCTCTTGCGCGACCGGTGAGGTGGTGGGAAACGTGCGTCTCTGCAAGGTTTGCGATTTTAACCAGTCGCACGTGCGCTGCGACACTTCGTCGTTTAGTATATTATACGCCTTCATTTTCATATGTTGCTGGATTTCGTTACTTGCGTCGGCTGCTGATGTCCCTGCAGGGAATGTGTTAAACAAGGGGGGCACGTGCGCATGTATATGTGTTCTCGTGACAGCGGTGGTGGCGTCGCCAATACTTTGTGAGGGACTATTGGTGCACTTGCATTTTGAATGTTTAATTGGGCGCCTGTTCTCGTTTTATTCGATTGGAGTAGGAACATTTTCTGATTGTTCGAGAAGATCAATTTTTTTGTGAGGGACTATTGGTGCACTTGCAGTTTGAATGTTTAAATGGGCGCCTGTTCTCGTTTTATTCGATTAGACTAGGAACATTTTCTGATTGTTCGAGAAGATCAATAAGGCGAAGATAAGTTGACAGGCGTGTCGAGTTTTGCTTTTATTTGGAGCAATGTCGCTTGAACGTGTCACAGAACGCGCCTGGTTGTCGCGGTACCCTCATCATCACTGCAGTGTTTGTACGATTTTGATTTTTTTGCTTGCATTGCGCCTTTGTCGTAAAGGGGTGCTTTGTTTGGGAATCGAACGCTCGCCCTCGTGCTTCTACGGCGGTTACTGTATACAGGTGGTGGCGCTGATGATTACGATGTCATTGCCACAGCCGGCGTTAGCCTGTAAATTAAGGCTCATATAGCGTGCAACCCGACTCGTTGCAGCTTAAGCTGTGACGATGGGCCGGGACTTCATGAAGGCACTGCCACGTCGCTGTGACGACGATGAGGAGCCAAGAATTGAAACCGATAGTGCATTGAGCTACTTTTTGGGCCAACTTGTCACCTCGAACACTTAGAAGTATACAAGCAAGTGGTGGTTGAAACTTAACGGCATGTGGCGTCGCACGTTTCAGCGTTGTAGCTGGTGCATGCGTAAGTTCCATAATACTTCAGGGGAAAAAAAAAAGTCTCGTGCGAAGGCGATGGAGAACACAGAAAAGACGGACATTCCAAGACATTCGTAAAAATTCTCGTACATTCTGCGTGGCCTTTAACGTTAGCCAATGTTGCACAACCACAATGAAGGGATTGATAGATATTGATATGTGTGGTTTAACGTCCCAAAACCACCATATATTTATGAGAGACGCCGTATAGTGGAGGGCTCCGGAGATTTCGACCACCTGGGGTTCTTTAACGTGCGCCCAAATCTGAGCACACGGGCCTATACACCATTTCCGTTTCCATCGGAAATGCAGCCGCCGCAGCCGCCGGGATTCGAACGCGCGACCTGCGGGTCAGCAACCGAGTACCTTAGCCACTAGACCACCGCGGCGCGGCCACAATGTAGGGCACGAGTGTGTGAATTTCGAAACGTGAATTTCCCGCCCTGACAGACTGCAGCTGTTTCTGCTCTGTCTCGCCTTGTGTAATCCTTCACGTGTATAAATAAAGCTCTATTACTGCCTGTATGGATGAATGCGTGTGTGTTGTGCGCAGTGCGCCCCTATTATATACCGTATATTTTGAATGTTGGCGAATCAAACTGGCGAGGAAGCCCCTATATATATATATATATATATATATATATATATATATATATATATATATATATATATATATATATATATATATATATATATATATATATATATATATAAACGGAGTCTTCTTGTCCGTACAGTATGCGATGTGAAAGGCGTGTTTGCTTTGCTTAGCATAACGTGGGGTTGATATGCATATGCTTCTCCGAAGATGATTTACAAGGCGTTTCTCGTCCATTTCATGCCTCGCGTTCGATACGTCACCCGCCATATAGCGTGTTATTTTAGAACTACTTTGATTATATAGCCGCTCAAAGCGCAAACTATGTATCGGCTGCGCTAAACGCTATATATCAGTTCAGTGATAGCGAAGGCCCCGCCGCGGTGGTCTAGTGGCTAAGGTACTCGGCTGCTGGCGCGCAGGTCGCGGGTTCGAATCCCGGCTGCGGCGGCTGCATTTCCGATGGAGGCGGAAATGTTGTAGGCCCGTGTGCTCAGATTTGGGCGCACGTTAAAGAATCCCTGGTGGTCGAAATCTCCGGAGCCCTCCACTATACGGCGTCTCTCATAATCATAGCGTGGTTTTGGGAGGTTAAACCCCACAAATCGATCAGTGATAGCGAAGATGTCTGGGTTATTTTTTTTTTTCGCTTGTGAGGTGAGACGGCGGGGATAGTGCGTTGCGTCGTACTGGGAAAGAAGCATGCAGGTCGCGTCCATTGTTACAAATATTTGCATGTGTTTTAATGAAGGTTTGCTTTTGATACACGGTATATTCTGTGCGTTATACTTCGATCCCACAAATGTTGTGCAAATAGCTGTTGGCTTTTGTTGTTGTTGTTGTTGTTGTTGTTGTTGTTGTTATAAATTTGCAGGGCACATGCCCGCGCGGCGAAACCGCATTGCGTTGCTCGCAACAAAATAAACAAAAATTAATTATGCGAGAGATATCTCGCTCGGAAGCACGCGTTCTGTTTCATTCTTCACGGCCCCTGTATAACTTTCTGAATGTTGCCCACGTGAAAAACAAGCTCGTCCTTCTTTAAAAACCACCTCGAAAACTTTCACTCCGCCACCGTTAATCGCCAACGAAGTCTGACTGCTGGGGAAGAAGTTATTGACTTCGTTGTCCCCGCAACGGCGAAGGCACGTTGCGATCCCGCGAAAATGTTTAGCTTTCAAGATCGGGCCTATGGCGGACTCATGAGGAAATGGAGGGTGCGCGCGGTATATGGAGGGTGCGCGGGGTGAATTCCACCCCTGTATATACTTGAGTGATTTTGGATTCATTGCTGTGCTTCGGCGGTAGACGTATCGTGAGCAGAGAGAAAGAGAGAAATAAATAGGAAAGGTGGGGAGCTTAACCAAGCTTGGCTCGGTTGGCTACCCTACACTTGAAGGGGGTAAAGGGGGAATAATAGAAAGAGATAGAAAAGGAGTAAGAAAGAAATGGATTAATGGTCAGCTCGATACTACACAGCACGGTCTCACGATGTTCTTTCCGAAGCGCCCGTGAAGTCTGGTGGTCCTTAAGAAGCACAAGAGGGCTTTCGTGACTTTGCGCGTATATGCGAAACCGTCGGCCAAGGTCACAGGATCTTTTCTTCTGTATAAGCGGCCGTGAATCCGCCTAACGGAGCTTGGCTTCCGTAATACGTCGTTCAGACTGGTATGCTGGGCAGTGGCATAGAATGTGCTCGAGCGTTTCCTCGCAGGCGCAGATGTGGCGGGCCGCACTGCTCGCCAATTTCAAGGAGACAAGAGTACGCATTCGTAAATGCCACACGTCCAACCACATGCGACACAGCAAAGTTTGATCCCGTCGTGGGAGCCTGGATGACAAACGAAGTTGCAAGTGTGAATCGATCAAATAGAGATACGCGTTGGAGCCACCCGGTGTATTCCGTTGTAAGATAGTAGGAGGTAAGTTTTAAAAAAAATTGTAAGATAGTTATACGGCGAGCAAGTGATTGTGATATATATGTAGCCGTCAGGGCGATGGCAGCGGAGAGAAAGAACGTCCTAACCCTTTCTCCTATTCTGTCCTCGTCCTCTGGCACTTTCCAAATCGAACTCGGCATGGCTTTTCATTTGTCTCGCTAGCGCTGTTATTGTATATTTGTCGCGCCCTCAGCATTTGACAGACTATTTTCGGCAAGTATAGCACTCCTGGACAACGTCTGGCTGTCGGCAAAAGCCAGTGGAGCCTTGGACATGGGGCCCCACCCATCTAGCTCCTAAACCCCTTGTTTTTTAACCCAATGAAGTTATTTCTCTCTCTCTCTCTCTCTCTCTCTCTCTCTCTCTCTCTCTCTCTTCGGCCCGGATGATCCTCCATGTATGTATGGATTGAATGTTCCGTGGCGGGATGGGGGTGGCTTGAATCGGCCGCGCCCGCTGTGTCTGTGTCGGCGCCGCTTTTGCCGGATGCCGTGGCCCACAATCGGACGCCCAACGACAGCGGTCCCGGTTCATGTGTGCGGGATCGCTGCGCATATATAGACGTCTTCTCCGCGTGTGCTGGTGGACGACGGCGGGACATGTTTCGGCGTTGTCGCGGCGCCCCGGCACTGGAAGGGCGTTGCAGCCGCTATTCTTCCGGCGGCGTGGGAGGTTTCCCCGGCGGGAAACCGCGGCGGCGTCTCTTGCCGAGCCGAATTCCCGGGAATCGGCGGCGCTCGTCTCCCGGCCTCGCATCCGGGAAATTCGGGCGTGCACCCCTCCCCTCTCTCCACCCTTCCCGGCAACCGCTGTGTAGTTGTGTCATGACGTGTAATCGGTGCGGCGGGCCGCCCTTGTCTGTCTCTCTTTCGGACGTGCCGCGCTGAGCAGCTCGTGGACGGTGGTCACCGACGCTGTCCAGCTTTAAGATCGAGATTGAGGTCAACCTCTTCACTTCAGGCTACGGCAGTCCGTCCTCAAGAGTCCAGGACATACACAACTCCAGGCAGTCTAGAACGCCACGTGATGTATTCGTGGGTCTATGCCTGCCAGAGCCGCCGTAGCCCATCATCGGATCATCACTGTTCCCCCGGGCACGACCTGTTCAGGACTTTCATTAAAGTTCTTGTCATATTATCGAATAGCGCAAATTCGACGTGGGACAGAGACTGAACACTGATGCAAAGGACTAGAGCTTGTCCTGTGCATGAGTGTCCTTTTGTCTTCCCTGTGTTGAGTCCGCTCTATTCATTCAAATTATGAACTAAGCAACCAACCCAGCAAGGAATTTTGATTAGATTGAAGGTGTCGCTCACCTCCTTTGCAGTCGATGAACATTAACAGTTTGTTCGTGCGGAACAGGATCGTTCTGTCAAACTTTTGCTAAAGCTCGTCATATTTTGTTCATTCTAAACAGCATTGTGCTGTCGAACATGTGCTAAAGCTTGCTGGAGACACGACGCATGGCTTCCTGGAATACTATAACCGCTTCAATGGGTCGGGAAGCTTGATGGTGCTTTATTTGACGTCCCATTAGCATATATATATATATATATATATATATATATATATACATATATATATATATATATATATATATATATATATATATATATTTCCTGACGTTTTAGGCGTCACGATACGAGGCGTCACGATAATATGGCTCATAATCGGGGCAGGACTGTTTTTACAACTCCCAGGATTAGCTGAAGTCTCTTGTTTTGTTTCCTGTGTCGTTTCTGCACTGATAATCTGCACTGATAATACGGTTCTTCGTGCGTTTACGACCGTCGTACAATGCGTTAAGTGGCCGGGAAAATCACTGTCGCGACTGGGACGGTGCTTACATCACGAGTTTTCCGGAAGAGGAAGCCGTGGGGTACCTTCGGCCAGATATCTGCGGGTGCGTCATAGGTGTGACTCGAGGGCGCGCCGCGGTTGTTGCGTCAGCGGAAACTGCGCCCGAACGGAGCGCATCCGACGTTCCGCCTATACAGCAGATGTGAACGGTCGCATCGGCCATCTACGAATTCATCCATCCAGTGCGTAGGAATTCTGTGCTGGAACGTTCAGCGCACCCAACTGTGCAGGAAGATGACTTGGCGGATTCAAGCGGGACTAACCCCCGTATTCACAAACGCTCCTCGACTTGAATTCCATCCTTCACTTGACTGGGTTAAGAAGTGCGCCGCCGCTCAACAGAAATTGACGCTGCGCTTCTCAAGAATGGCTCCAGAATAATGCCGATATGCAGTGACTAGTTCCGCCAAGAGATGGCGCTCTCATCGACTTTTTCTAGTCGAGGAGAGCCCTTAAGTGAAGGAGCGTTTGTGAATACGGGGGTTAGCCTTCTCTTGTGACGCCCGGTGTTCGGTTTTATAAGACTCAACCTTTGGCTAACAGTGTTTAACGCCGTGGCACGCAGTTTCACCGGCACCGCACGGCCCGTTCCGATTGCAGTCGGGCCTGATCAGGATCGCATTGCTCTATGTACCGCGATTGGCTCGTTTACGCGAATTTCAGAGGGAACCTGGAGGGGCTACTCATTGTTTGAAAAAGGTGATACCGATCGGACCGAATTGCGTTCAACACTGCGTTGTGTGAACAGCAGTGCACAGTATGCCTTGTCGGTATGGGATAGTCCCTGATCCGTCCGCATCACGCGCGAAGAGTGAGCTCGGAGAAGCTGGGAATCGACGTGTCTGTGAGGAAGAACGGAGTGTGAGAAACGAAGCAGGGGACATGGACCCGAGCGCCTGGCTACATCCGAAGTCAGCGGAACAACTGCCCGAGCCGGCGTCCGTGGCTCACGCTGCTGCCCGACGCCCCTTCTTCCTCCTTTATTAGTAACAATGTCCGCCTTATGCTCAGCGGTTAAGCTAAACCTGGCCTGGCTCATTCACCATGTTTCTATTGCATTGCACTCCTTCCTTCTCTGCTTCTATACACACACACACACACACACACACACACACACACACACACACACACACACACACACACACACACACACACACACACACACACACATATATATATATATATATATATATGTATGTATGTATGTATGTATGTATGTATGTATGTATATATATATAAGGGAAATAAGTGTATACCCAAGGGCTCGTTTTTCCGGGTTTTGACACTATATTAATGGGATCTAAAAGACAATAATGCGAAGGTATGTATAGGGAAAGTTCTTAGAACCAATGTAATCTAAATTTAGTCTAAAAATGTAGTCTAAAATCTTATTTAGATTACATTGGTGCTAATAACTTCCCCTATACATTCCTTGGCATTATTGTCTGTTAGATCTCATATATATATATATATATATATATATATATATATATATATATATATATATATATATATATATATATATATATATATATATAGTGCATGAAGGTCAAATTTTTGGCATCAAGGAAGGGGAAACAGTTGAGAATGAGCATTGCACAACAAAAAACAGAGCATGGACACTCCACGCATCTCCACGAAGTGCATGATGACGAGTGGGCGAGGCCATCAGTTCCTAATTTTCATTATGCCTTCGTTGAAGTCGGCGACAGGTATAAAGGACGGACAGACGGACGTCACATGTGTTTTTTGTTTTGTTAAAACGGTAGTGTTTTTGTTTTGTTTTTGTTTTTGCACACCTGTGTGTGCTGTGATACGAGTGTGGACGCCGGTACATCGCCGGACAAGGCTAACCCCTTAGAAGCTTCGCTCCAAAAAGATGGGAAAGCATACGTGCAAGCACGTTAATGTAAAGGTTCGCTTGGCCCCGTTTTTCCTCGTGGTAAGGTATCCTGAATATTTCGATTCCTACACGTTTTGGTGGGTCCGTCAGTTTTTATTTTTAATTGCACCGTCTTTAACTACGCTGCCAAATGGTCCTGGGCCCGTATTCACAGAAACGCTTCTGTCTCTTTCCGTTCTATTATTCTCCTTTTCCCCCACCCCAAGTGTAGGGTAGACAACCGAGCCAAGCTTGGTTAACCTCCCTGCCTTTCCTCTCTATTGATCTCGCTCTCTCTCTCTCTCTCTCTCTCTCTCTCTCTCTCTCTCTCTCTCTCTCTCTCTCTCTCTAACGCTAAAAATTTCAGCAGCGAAGTCGGGTATTCAGTGGGACAACATACTTCAGGCTGTGTTTACTTGACGGACGAAATAAACGCGATTCGAACCGGCGGCTAGCATACTATATACGTCACCATATATACGTCAGCCGTTTCCGCTTGTCCGCTTCTGTCCGCATGGAGTGGTTCGTGAAGCGACCGAGGCGAAAATTACAGTTGGGATCCTCGGGGAGCAATGTCGAAATGAGCATACCCTGTCGTGTGAATGTTGGCTGCGCAGAGACCCGGATCACGTCACATGTCACGTGATCGACTAATTCGTTCGCGTCCGTCGTGTGAATACAGCTTAAAGTGACATTAGAGCGAAACTTGCTATTAGTAAAGTGTACAATTTTCCCACTGTTACCGCCACACGGCGCTTATAGTTAGCGGGAGAACGCGCGAAAAAAGAAAAGTGTGGTTGGCGACGCCATCTTTGGATTCCCGCACCAAACACCGTGACGTAAGAAGTTTCGAAGTAGTCTACTGGGTCTTACGTATACCTTCCAATCGATAAAGATGAAGTACATTGTAATCTCTGGCTGCCATATAGACCTAGCATACAAAGTGTCGGAAAATTTCATCGCGAGAATGCCGCGAAAATACCGAAAATGTATTTCGAAATTTCTGACGTCGCGCGCGGTGCACTTTTGGCGCGAAATGCAGTTATCAAGTTAACACTAGTCATGGTTCCTCTTGAGTATCCCTTTTAAAAAAAATCACAGCATATCCTCTGAATGAATGATGGTGAGTGGGGTGAAGCGTCCGTCAATCCGTCTGTGTGCGCCCCGCCGCGGTGGTCTAGTGGCTAAGGTACTCGGCTGCTGACCCGCAGGTCGCGGGTTCGGTTCCCGGCTGCGGCGGCTGCATTTCCGATGGAGGCGGAAATGTTGTAGGCCCGTGTACTCAGATTTGGGTGCACGTTAAAGAACCCCAGGTGGTCAAAATTTCCGGAGCCCTCCACTACGGCGTCTCTCATAATCAAATGGTGGTTTTGGGACGTTAAACCCCACAAATCAATCAATCCGTCTGTGTGCCCGTCCGTCTGCGCGTACGCCCGTTCGTCCGTCCGTGCGTCCGTCCGTCCATCTAGTGAACCCTTCAAGTACCGCTATCTCGCTTCTTTTTATCGTATATTCATCATATACAAGTACCGCCATCTAACAGAGCCACACGCTGTTGGCAGCTCTCGTGGGGTCATGTGCCTTCCCCCTCTTTTTTTTTTTCTTCAATAAAGGACCTTCCATCCAACAGACAATCCAAAGACTAAACGAGAGTATGTGCCACATTTCTACTGTCAGCGCTTTGTGAACCCCGAGAGCGTGATAACGACGCCATGCTACGTTTTTCGTTATACGTGGACATGCGCATATGTGCCCGAGGGCGGGTATGTGCCACAGGTTACGCACTACGACAACGGGAGACGCACAAGCCACGCCATAAGGAGCTTCGAAGGTTTGAGGATTCGACCTGCGGGCCACCGTTGCGACGGCTCATATCGTCCGGCTGCAGTTCCGTGCCGGGAGCACGGAGCAGCAAGCAGCGGATGGCGGCAACGAGTCGCGCGCGGGGTGTTTGGTTTTTTTTTTTTGTTTTTTTTGTTTTTTTTGTTTTTTGTTTTTTTTTTCGTGGAGGAGGAACGACACGAGGCGGCCGGAAGGGGCCAAGGTTTATTTAGTCTGCCGTTCTTTGCTTCGCTCCTTGAGGCCGCCGAGGAAAAATAGCCCCCGCTTCTTCTGACGCGTGTGTCGGCGGTTCACACCAGTTTTCGCGGTGTTTCGTCATTGCCCCGCTCTGCCCGTTCTTTTTTCTCTTGTCCCTGTCGACCTGGAAAAAAAAAAGTGAGAACCGAGAATAGGTGAGTGCAGCGGCTTTGTATTTGCATGTGCTGTGGCGCACTCAATCTGGTTTACAAGGTAATTTTGAATACTGTCGTTGAGGATGCAATAAAAACTCGAAGTATAAGAATGTACACTGCCACTGGGCCGTATAGAACGCCACTCGTGCGTGCTAATTCACGGATGGTTCTCGCCCTGCGATAGGGTGGCTACTTGGGAGAGTTGATATCGCATTCTAAAATGAACACATTTCTCTGTGCACACAACTTCTGAGATAAGAAGTCAGTCACCCTCCCTTACTCTGTGTGTCATCTCCTCGTCCTCCTGATATTTTCGTGCCATCCGAGCAATAAACTGGTTAAGAAGCACAGACTGCTGGGCGAGTTGGTAATTCATCTTAACTTGTTGCGTGAAAAAGAAATCGAAGTGTAAAAGGAAGACACCCAGACACAGCGGACGATAACAAACTTTGTTCGAGAAAACAGACAAATATATGCGGTTACGAGAACACGTGCCGTGAAAGAAAATGATTAGATGAGCAGACGGATTGCATTAATGATGCGTTTCCAGAAAAGCTGTCTCAGCAGCGAGTAACATAACCGAGGGTTGCGCGACACGTGGTTCACCAGCTTTTGCTGATAGGATACGCCTCTTCAATTTCCCGCGCTACATTGTCTCTGAATCTAGCTTTAACTTAACGTATCACCAGACAAGGCCGCACCCTCTACAATGCGATTATAGGTTAGAGCGTGGTTGTCCCTTTCGAGAAGCTTTGTGATCCACAATTCTATTATTGATACAGCGCCCCGTCTGTCTCAAAATAAAACTTCCCACACGACAGCGGAGTATACCGTACACCACAGCGACGGCGCACTCGACCTCTTTTGGCTCTGTGCTTGACCTGGCAAGTACCCTTGCCATGCCGCTCACCCTCGATCCTCATAGCAACTGCCACCCAAACGCTGCCTAGGTGTGCTCTGTGTCCAGGTGTCTTTCTTTTGTACTTCCGTTTTTTTTTTCGCGCAACTCAGTTAAGATAAAACTGGTTAAGTGTGCGTTCTGTCGTATTAGACTTCTTTTGTAGGAGGTTCTGCGCACATGTAAAGTTTTCCTTTTAGAATGCTTTTGGCTCTAACGGCGATCAGTTTTGTTACAGCAAACCGCACAAGAGTAGCGATATAAGCGTCTTAATCCAAGAATCGAACGCCGGACCAACGCTTTTCAGGATCTTTTTATCCCCATCTTTTTCCAATTCCTAACCGCCATCCTTGCGTGCGCGTTTCTATCTAATCCACCTTATTTTCGAAGTGGAGGTATTCACTGAGCTCGGCCCGCCAAGCGGCGCCAACGAGTGCCTTATAACATCCTACCGACATGGCCGCTGTCATTGATCAGTCCAGCATACGACATTCTGATTTCGCATGAAGAGAGGAGAAAAGATACCAAAACAACACGCGTGACGAAGCACCTTGGTTGTGCTCATATACGATAATTCCCGTGCGCGCGAGATCACAGCAATGGTAGTTAATTGATTGATATGTAGTGTTTAACGTCCCAAAACCACCATATGATTATGAGAGACGCCGTAGTGGAGGGCTCCGGAAATTTTGACCACCTGGGGTTCTTTTAACGTGCACCCGAACACAGCAATGGTGGGTCGCACGATTGCGCCCCATGCGGGTGTCGTCGCTTGTATACCTCATGTAAGGTACGAACTGTAAACTGCTCAAAGCTTTTTGTTTCTGTCCTGTTATGTTCAGTAAAATGAGTAATACGAAGGTAAAGTGGTACGAACTTGAAGCTCACCGCGGATATTTTTCCTGTCCTTTTTTTTTTTTTTACGTTGAACCGCACAATTCGTTTGTTTCCGATGTTCGCCGAAAGTCGCTATACTCGACTGTGCAGAAACCGGTGGGTGCTGCTGCTGCCTGCTCGCTACACCACCCGTCACACACTCGCACATACGCTCTGCCGCGCCCTCGGACTCCGCTCGTCTCGCCCACTCCATTCGGGAGGCGTAGTCGTGGTGCAGTCCATTCATGCGCGGCGTCCGCTCACGATCTCGTGAGCGTGTATACGGCGGTCAGGAAAGAGGCGTGCCGTCGTCCGTTGAGAAAAGGTGCAGGGATATACGCTGCAGATGAAAAGAGAGATATCCACCTCGCACGACAGGGTCCTCCTCTTCAGGAAGAATCGTGGCTTCCGGAAGCCGTGTCGGTGTCATTTCTAGATGAATGACAACGAGACGTCTGCTGCACATAGAATGGCGCGTGTGGAGAGAGTTGCAAAGAAATAAGGGAGTGCCGAGTTTGAGCGATGCTCTCGTTTTCTTTTTAAACTGCAGGCTCCGGAAGTGGACGACGGTCGTGCCTTGTGCAGCTCGCATGCAGCTTCGCGCTGTCAGCGCTCGCGGAATGGCGCAGCTTTTTTTGTTTTTTTTTTCCAAAGGCTCGCACATCGCAGGCCCGCTGTTGGCGAGTGAAGCACAGGCCACTTACAATGCGGACTTGTGCTTCGTTGCAATTGGAACACACTCCTTTCTCAGCCCGCCATCCGGGACGTCTCACTGTGGTCATTTGGTACAACGTAGAGTTGATTCTGCATTGTATGCATTCCGAGAATTCGTGCACGTCCATCAGTGCGCATTTTTTCTGAAATGAGGACGAGGCACCTCAACCAGTTGCTCGGTGTAGTGCGGGAACCTATCTCGAGAAGCCAGGTGGATTTTTTCCTTGCCGCGTCCTCTTCTACGTGTTTCGTCGCCAGAGAAACGTGGTCTTGTTTTTCGTAACTCCAATGTAAGAATTGAGTGCTCTGAATCGTTCTTGTACGCATTAATGCCTTGAATTTGCCGTTTCGTTTTCCACAGTTCGCCCCGGCATCTCGAAGGTTCCCTCACAAATTTATCAAACTTTGTCGAAAAAAAATTTTCGTGCGTTAAATTGTGTCAATATCACCTCTTACTTCGGCCCGTTCGTCATGCTGTTGAAGCCTAATCATTAAACGAAACAAATATCTACGCATTTGTGTATGGGCGTCGGCAATGGGGTACGAAAGGTGTGTTGGCCTCGTTCCAACCCAAGCGGCGCTCCGTGTACCCCCATGCTGCGATGCAATGTGCGCCTTGCACAGTGTGTTTCGTGCGTCGAACTGCGGGTACATCGAATTATTCTTGATATCGAACAATTCTCGATCAGTGAAATCAGCTTTTACGTCGGTGCTTGAGAAAATGTGCGGCTTCGTCGGACAGAAATTGCTGCTCAAATCAGCGTGAACTGTAAACCAACTAGCTCCAGTCAAAAAGGAAAACAAAAAAATCACAGCATATCCACGGAGTGAACGATAATGAGTGGGGCGAAGCATCCGTCCATGCGTCCGTCCGTGCTTCCGCCCGTCCGCGTGACCATCCGTGCGTCCTTCCATGCGTCTGTCCGTCTGTCCAAGCGTGCGTCCGTGAGTCTGTCCATCCTATTGCAAATTGTGTAGGACGAGGAGCGACATTATCGTCATCGGGGATGAGGGCAGTGCATTAGCAATAAAGAAGAGGTCAACGGATGAGCTTCGCAATGGGCATGCATAGTGGCTCGTCCTTTCCTCAACACATCCATCTGCCTGTCTGTCTGTTCGTGCGTCCATCCGTCCGTCCGTCTGCTATAGTCTGTCCGTCCGTCCGTCCTTCTATTGAACACTCCAAGTACCGCCATCTTGGACCAGAGCAGTTGGACCAGATGGTCTATCACCATTTGTTCTTAAAAAACTGTCACAGCGTCATTGCAATGTACTTATGCGTTATATATGAAATTACACTAAATACTGGAGTTGTCCCACATAACCGGAAAGTTGCAAACGTTATCCCGGTTCATAAATAAGGTGGTAAAAAGCTTGTCGAAAATTACAGGCCCATCTCGCTAACAGCAATGTGCTGTAAGTTATTTGAGCACATCATATACAGTGAAACAGTTAAACACCTAGAGTCAATCAACTTCCTCACTCCATCTCAGCACGGTTTCATAAATAGACGCTCATGCGTAACTCAACTAGTCGAATTTCAGCATTACATCGCACAATCTATAGACAGTGGCGCTCAAGTAGATGCAGTGTTCCTCGACTTCCGGAAAGTTTTCGATACCGTCCCACACAATCTGTTAGAATTTGCAATGCTCTCTGCAAACATAAACCTTAAAGTTATCAATTGGGTAAAGGACTATCTAAACGATCGACAGCAGAACGTAGTGCTTAACGGCTCAAAATCATCTGCGGTAACCGTTACGTCCGGTGTACCACAGGGGAGCGTATTAGGACCTTAGCTTTTCCTGATTTATATTAATAGCATAGTTGATGGTATTACCTCTCCCATTAAGTTATTCGCAGATGATTGTGTAGTGTTTAGAGTGATTAAATCGCACAAGGATGCTGAAATTTTGCACCATGATCTGTACCGAATATCAACGCGGTGCCAAAAATGCAAAATAAGTCTAAACGTTCGTAAATGTTGCTGTGTATCATTCACCAATCGGATTAATAAACTAGACACAACGTACGCAATAAATAATTCAATAATTAGCAATTAATCCTATTATAAGTATCTGAGCGTCTATTTTTCCGACAATTTCAAGTGGAATAAACACATTCACATAACTGTGGCCAAGGCAGGCCGGATGCTATTCTTCACACGCAGAAATTTTAGGCAAGTTTCACAGACCGTGAAACAAACCCTTTATCTCATGTATGTAAGTCCTATTCTAGATTATGCTTGCGTAATCTGGGATCCCCATCAGCAATACTTGATTGACGCACTGGAAAAAGTTCAAAACCAAGGAGCCAGATTTGTTAGCAACAACTATAATTCCTTTGCAAGCATCACAGAAATGAAGCGAGCATTGAATTGGGAGACACTGATGGTAAGGAGGCAGAAACTGAGGCTTAAATTTCTTCATTGTATATATTATAATGGAAATGCTATTAACCCTCTCGATTACCTGTTCGCACCAACGTACGTCTCTAATCGTCAAGACCATTCACGAAAAAGATTAGAATACCGCTGCAAAACCCACTCTTTCGGTAGTTCTTTTTTCGTTAAGACAATACAAGAATGGAACCGTCTACCGGATGATCTCGTCAATGAAACTGATAATGAATCCTTTTTTTCTTCCTTGTAACAATGCCTACAATATCACTGCCACTAAGAATGGTTTGCTGTCTCGAAGCGTGGGGGTGTTTACGAATGCATGACTGCGACGTTGATTTCGCTCACCAATATTCGAGTGTTTTTTTTTTCCTTCTCTTAAAATATCTTGAATGCTGTTGTATTTGTTGTATCTATTGTTTCGATTGAAACTATGTATTCACATTATTATGTGTACCTCCCCTACGTAATGCCTTACGGCGATGTAGGTGAAATGTAAATAAATAAATAAAAAAAAATCTCGCATCCCCTGTGGCAGAGTGGGTATGTGCAACCGGAGGCTAGGCACTACCGCATACATACATACGAGGGATGGACAGACCCACGGAGCTTCGCCCTTAAAAGTCTGCGTACTGCCGTGAAGTCAGCTTTATGTGATTTTTTTTTTCGATATATGCGGTTCGATACATGCAAGTTTGATATATGCGGGTTCAATTGTATTCGTTTTATTGCGCCTTATCCACCATGTGTTTGGGGTCACACTTGTCTTCATCCAGAAAAAAAAAAGCAATTTCTGTGGACGAAACGCCGCGATGCCGTCTGTACTATGCGTGGCCTTTGGGAGCGCAAACCCGTTTCGGGTTTTGAATGACCTACAACAACCACTGGGATATTGCGGGAAAAGAAGAAAACTGCACGTAAACGGACGGGACGAAAGTATACATGTAGGACAACGCAAGCTTCGAGTTTCAACTGGCGATTTATTAGAATATATTATAGTTAGTCTTGCTTCACATAGGACAGTTTTAGCTTCAAGAAGACAATCGTCTGTCTTGCTTCTACAAGACCCCGTTTCACCGTGCTCATAAAAGAAAGAAAAAAGAAAAGAGGCGGGGGTATTTTGACAGACCCAACAAGCGCCTTCGTCACAGAGAATAAAAATTATCCGACACTGACCGAAAAGTCGCCACTGGGTAAGGTGTTCAACGAGTTGTTGCGCAATTCTCACGGACAAGTGGAAGTGGAGACGGAATTGGAGGACTATCGATGCCATATTTTTATTTTATTTTTTGCCCTTGGCGCCGTAGTCATGTACCGTTCCATGCATGTTGCCAAGGAACTCGTTCAGCTTCATTGTTGCAGCAAGTGTCAATACCGTATACGTGTCGCGCGTGTACATTTTTCCCGCAAAAAATAAATGAATGAAAAATCAGCGGGTGCCCTTAATCCTCGACTTAGATGTCTGCTAATGGCGCTATACGTCGGCGTGTATTTCTTGGGTTTCCTATATTCTTTCTTACTCTCTCTCTCGGGTCAGCATAATATTAATGAGAACTAACAACAATGTTGCAAAGTGTAGGGAATGTTGTTAGTCGTAGTTGTAATGTAAACGTGAAGAAACGTGGACAAAAAAAACTAACTTACCGTCGGCAGGGTTCGAACCTGCGACCTTCGAATAACGCGACCGATGCTTTATGCCAACTGAGCTACACCGGCGGTCATCTGCCCGCCCCATTTATGGGCTAATACGTGCACTTGAACCTGAGAGAGCTGCTCAGCATCGCTATATAGTCACGGCGGCGGGTGTGTAACATTCGTTTTCGGCCTGTTGACGTCAACTAGCACGTGATCTCATCGCGAGCTGGCAGCTGACCAATCATTTCTTCGCATATCATATACCTGGGTGAACAAAGTTCCGCGCGCTGCCGAAGCTGATTTTCGAGGAGGCGTTGTTGTAAGGTACGCGTGGTTGAGATCTGCTCCGCCAGGTGCCACGACTATTCCGTCTGATCGAAAGCCACTCAGTTTATTCGCGGGCTTTAATTTTGATTGATTGATATGTGGGGTTTAACGTCCCAAAACCACCATATGATTATGAGAGACGCCGTAGTGGAGGACTCCGGAAATTTCGACCACCTGGGGTTCTTCAACGTGCACCCAAATTTGAGTACACGGGCCTACAACATTTCCGCCTCCATCGGAAATGCAGCCGCCGCAGCCGGGATTCGAACCCGCGACCTGCGGGTCAGCAGCCGAGTACCTTAGCCACTAGACCACCGCGGCGGGGCGGGCTTTAATTTTGGACACGGGAAAGGCGTCTGCTCTTTGAATGGACTAACCGCCGTGCTCCAGAAATGCTCCTTCGTTTGACCTTGTCGCCGCCTTGAATGCAGCACACGCGCGTTTCGAATGCGAGGGTAATTGAAGTAATTTTCATTTGGTATCTATGTATTTAATTGGTCCTTAAAGGAAAGCTGAAGCACTTAAAAAAATTACTTAGGAGCGTGTAAAAACAGTTTGATCCCTACCGAATTAGAAAAGCGATGCGAGGGTTCTCAAAAGTGAAAGCCAGTAGCACTTTTTGGCGAAAAAAAAAAAAAGTGGCTGTGGCCTCCGGGCTTCTTGAGACGCCGAGCGAGCACGGTGACGTCATTTTCGGCATGCCGCGTCACCTGCAACAGCAGCACAGCTGAAGTCTGGCCTCTTCGATTAGTTCCGGCAACGGCACGTCATGGGTTAGTCACGGAGGCCGTGGTTGAAGATAATAAAAAAAATAACACTAGCTCCGGGCCAGAGGAAACGAAGATTACGTATGTTTCCACGCCCACACTTTCAGCGCGCTCGCGGGGGTGGGGCCAAGACAAGCTTTTATTTCGCCTGTTCTAAAGCCCATGCTGCTACAACCGCAGAAACACATCGTCCACAGTAATGTCGGTCCCTCCTAAACACGTAGTTTGATTGAATTATAAAGTCCCTTCAGCTTCCCTTTAAGTAAGCTTGTGCTCCGATATCATATGTATCCAATATATCTCCTAATTCGAACCAGAACCATAGGTTTGTGACCAGTTTTATTTTTAACACATTTTCTCAATATTCGGTAAAAGGTAAGTACTCGACCGGAAGGGCTTAATAAAGAAACGAGAGCATTACTTTTTGCTCGTGCCACACACACACACAAAAAAAAAACAAAGAAAGAAAAATTTGCTTTGTAAAGGCTGTCGTCATTGCGTGTCGACCGCGTCGTATGCACTAAAAAACGCATAGTGCTTTCATTCTTCTGTATTTCGAAACACGGGGCCGTGTGGGGAAGTGTATACGTACGAAAAGCTTGCACGGTACCTCACGTGAGCGCTGGCCGGGCTTTGGTCCGCGTTTGCATGCTTTAGATTTTTTTTTTTTCCCGCGTTTTACGCCTATGACTGGCGGTAAAAAACATGACGATAGTTATAGCGCGAGAACAAAACGACAACACAGAGACAAGGACACGAAAGACACGAGTGCTAACTTCCAACTGAGTTTATTGCGCAGAGCGCGAAAATATATAGGAAGAGACAGTAACCATATGGCACAAAAAGCAGAACATGAGTAAGAGAAAAACAAAAACAAAAGCACAGAAAAATGGCAAAGAAAAATTATAAGAAAACGAAACAGAAAAGTAAGGATAATATAACTACTTGCGCGCACCGAAACCTTCGAGGAACCTTAGTTCCTTCTTGGACAGAGCCACGGAGTGCTTGCTGATACAAGGCACCTGTTCACGTGCCATCTGCGCGGCCTCGACAATGACTCGGGTGCGCTCATCTCTGTGCTTGTACAGCGTCGCTGTGTCCTTGAAAAGGGGCACACAGTTGCACTCAGTGCAGTACTGAGCAAGACAATCATCTTTCCCGTTTCTAACATTGTTAGCGTGTTCTCTCAGCCGATCGTTCAGACACCTTCCGGTCGTTCCGACATAACAAGCACCGCATGAAAGGGGGGGGGGGGGGGTCCTATAGACAACTTCCCGGGAGCATGCCGCATATGCCTGTTTCTATGTTGAACTCTGCATTCCGTTGATGACTGCGTTTTCAGGTGGTTTGTAGATTTGGTGAGGCTGATTAATTTGAACGGTGCCGAGAACAGGACACGAACTCCAACACGTTTCCCGATTTTCTTGAGCCTGTGTGATATCTGATATTCGTATGGAATGACGGCTATGCTTTCTCGTTCTGTATCCGTGTTGCTCGGATTCTGTCGCTGCCTCTTCTCTGCCTTATTAGTCCGCAGGATAGTCTCAGCAACGGAAGCGATAAACGCCTCGGGGAAACCCGAAGCCTTAAGCCGGGAAACTTGCGCTTTGAAGCTCGCAGAGGAGATATTGTGGGCGCACGGCCTATTTAAGGCATTCTAAAGACAGGTTCGTGCTTTTCCTCGCTTGACTATACTTGCTGTGCGTGAAAGAAAAAGGAAGTAGAGGTTTCTGCGTACGTGGTTCATAACACCAACAGATGTGCTGTGAGCCAAAAACCAGTCTTAAATCCAAAAAGCGTAACTTGTAATTCTCGGGCATTTCATGTGTCAACACAAGAGGCTTTAAAAAATCTTCGAACACACCTATCGTTTGAGTCGCAAACTAGTGGAACATAGAAGAATTACAATTTAGAAGAACCAAGCAATCATCCACGTATCTGAATACTTTGACGACATGCGAGCCTTCTAACTTTTCTTGCAGTTTTTTTGCCCATTTTTGCCAATAGAAGATCACTGAGTGGCGGTACTATGCATGAGCCGATTGAAACACCTTTTTTTTCTGCAGATAAATGCAATCATTCCATTGAACGAAAGCAGAGCTAAGGTACAGCAAAACCAGGTCAAGAAAATCTCGCGCACTGATGCCAGTTTTTAATTGGAAGTTCAATTCCCCGAAAATTTCTATGTTATTCCTTATACATTCTAATACCTCATCGTGAGGCAGAGAGTAGTATAGGTCCTTTATGTCAATTTAAAAACCGAAAAGATTAGATTGATTTGACTGTTTGAAAAATTCTATCAGAGCCTGCGAGTCTTTGATCAAAAATGGGTCATCAATCTTTAGACACTTTAGATGGGTCTGAATAAACAAGCCGAGTTGCTTTTGCCACGTACTACTTCCTGTCACAATGACACGGAAGGGCATGTCAACCTTATGTGTTTTGGCGAAAAAAAAACATGCTGAGCCCATTTTTGTCACTTTTGCTAATATGCTGTGCTAACAGTTTTAACTCTAGTTTACGAGACATTTCCTTGGCCGGCGTTTCTACTCTATCTAGACGAATGTCGGTACAACATTTGAAAACAGAGTCGATAGCTGTGACCGCCTTTTCTAGGTACAAGTAATTAGGAAGAACGGCGAAACCACCCTCCTTATCTGACGGCACGACACAAACTTCATTGTCTCTATAAGAAACGTCGTCGTCTTCCGCACCGCAAGGCTGTTGCTGGTATAGGCTTGTCCCGTATATAGGAGCACGTCGACGCCTTCTGAGATGCACCTGTCCGAATCCTCTGGTGAAGCGCGGCCAGCAACAGAGCGCACCATTGAAAGAAGCTCGGGTGCGGACCTCTCGGTCGACGGCGAACTTCGGACCTAGGGCGAGGGTGTTGTGGGCGTAGTCTAGGAGGACGACGTCACTGCATGAGTGGACCACACCTGATTGGTTGAGCGCTGCGCACGAAGGCTAGTTAGCTCACGTGACCACAGGCAGTTTGCAGTGTATTCCATTCGGTCGCAGTACTCTCGCCATCTTCTTTTCTTCACTCCCGGTGTTAGATCTGTTTGTTGAGGCTGGACATGCAGGGCGTCCCGGTATACGTGCGCTCTTCTTGTCGGTGCCATTCAGACCGAAGAATTTCGCACACCCGTATGCTATGGCCAAGAGAGGGGTGCTAACTTCCAAACAATGCTTTAACGTCCAAAGGGAGCTGCTTGGTGCGAATGCAGAAGGTAAAGGTGCGCGCACGGCAAATGGAGACTGCGATGAGGGTTATACGAGGACTGAATGATGAAGAGAAACGCACGAAAAAGAGCCCGAATAACTAGAAATGTAACTTAGAAGTGTGGCAGCTTGGGCTGGTTGGTATGGCATGACGTTTTTTCTCTTACTCATGTTCTGCTCTTTGTGCCGTATGGTTTTCGTCACATGGTTACTGCCTCCTCTATATATTATCGCGCTCTGCGCAATGAACTCAGTTGGAAGTTAGCGCTCGTGTCCTTCGTGTCCTTCTTGTCTCTGTGTCGTCGTTTTGTTCTCGCGCTATAAATATCGTCGTGCCATACCAAGTAGCCCAAGCTGCCACACTTCTAAGGTAAAAAAGCAGCTGTAGGAACTGTTTTGCCCGTTTTTTAAAGGCTCCCAAATGTGCACACTCGTCTCTTGTTACACGCGCGGAAGGCATGCGTCGAGGTAAAACACGGTACACCAGCAACAACAACAGCAGCAGTCGAGCCTCCCTTCCCTATTTCGAGCCGAGTCGAGTGCCGCGCCAGAGATAGCGGCCGGGCTGCTGCTGCTTTTGTGGCCGTTCCACTAATCTCAGCCGTTGCTGCTACCGTGTACGCGCGCACGACGCCGTATATCTGCCGTGCGTCTACAGAACCAACGCTGCTGCGGTTGTCGGGGCGGAGAGGAGGCATTTCGAAAAAAGAAAAAAAAAGAAAAGTGTGATACCTCGTGTTTACGTCGCGGCTTGTGCGTTGCCGATTCTTTCGCATGGGTGTGTATAGCGCATGTACGGTAGGCGTATATGTATGTGGCCCGCCCTGAGGTATCGCAAGCGCCGCCAGATTTGTCATCCGCGTGACGCGCAGAACAGCTTCGTCCATGCAGCGACTCGTGTATTTGCGAATTCGGTGGTTCTCCTCCTCGTAAGATCTATTCATGCAGCTCGGTTACGTAGAGCCTCTCATCGACTGTGGCAGCAGTGTTTGTTGCGACACTATACGACGTTTTCTGAAGCGCATATTGAAATTTTATTCTTTTTTTGTAAATTATATTGTACCATATTGCCAATGATGTGAAACTGGATGGAAATGAGAGTATTATATGTGCCGAATATACACTTTAACATCATCGAGACGGCTATCTTATTGTGGAGTTATAGTAGACTGAGAAGGTTGACTGGACCTGTTTGTATTTAGAAGCACGGTGGAAGCCCCGAATCGTGTACAGCGAAGTGGTGTATACATACGTAGTCGGTCATTTTTCCACCACATAGATAGGCCGTTTCCTGTCCATCTTGGAGCGGCCTTTCTATCAGCTTATGTCGGTTCCGTCGGTTGGGGTCTACCTCGATGAAGAGGAATTCCTTCGGTAACGTTCGTACGATTTTTGGCCTTCGCTCCGTTGGTGGCAGACCACTGACTGACACACGAAATCTTTTCGCGCATTTTCGTTCAAAACTTTGTCACATGCAATTGTCAGCTGTACATTTGATGGTGCATATTTTTGTTACATTTCTTAATAACCTCAAACTATTTTCGCTGTGGCGCTGAACTGTGCTGTCTCTCTCAATTACCTACCTACATCTCTTTACAATTACATCTCTTTTCTTACGCTAGCACCCCCCCCCCCCCCGAATTGCTTGGGTCTGAATCTGAAAGTATCGTAATTGCTGGATTTTTACATGTTTGAACGATGATTGATTATCAGTCATGCGGTAAAGGATAGTGCTCCGAAAGTTTAAACTGTAACTGCAGTTCTTTAACGTGCACCTGTATTGAAGCACACGGGCATGGTGCCTCTGTCGTAAACGCGACCGGCGCGGATTGAACAAGCGGCAACGTTCGAGTCAACAGCCGAGCACCGTATCTGTACCGCGACGGTGACTAATCTGGATCTGACAGGCTCGCGAAAGGTGCTGATCGTCGTATCCGCCTAATAAATAGCGCGTGTTCGTATTGGCAGCACGCAACGCCGTTTATGCACGTTCAATATACTGACTCATTTGTTCACTGATACCGCATGCTATGTATGCGAATGCATAAAAATTGTTGTAATTGCTGATCTATCGCAAATCCGTTGTACACTTATCTGTGACTCATGCAAGCTTGTACGTGTTTCATCAATGACAGTGATATTTGAAATATACGCGTAGATATTTAAATTTCCACTGTTTTGTAATTGTTACGCAACTACAATACAACACACTCGCATATTCTTGGCTGCATGAATAGTAGTTGATTTTTTTATTATTATGTGAGGTAATGTATGCGTTCTTTTTTTGCCTGCGCAAATTCAGCTTGCCAGAACTGGAAGTTTTTAAAGTCGTTGCTTGTAAGCACTAAAATGACATGTGCGTCCTCGTAGACTTAGGATGTTTGGTTTTTTATCATGTTAGTTCTCGTTAAATGCGTGGTTCTATCTGTTAAAAAAAGAAGTCACATGCTTTGCCGCAAAGGCGAAGCAATGAATGCGATAGCAACAAATGAAATGTCACGCGAAGCATTGCCAACAAGATGGCGCATGAGTGCGCGTCGCCACATCGTCATGACGCGGTGGGGCGCGCTCTCGTCTCGCAAGGGTATTTTGCCCCCACAAAGAGAAAGGAGGGGGACCCTCACTTGCGCGTTCTTATCTAGCGGTGGGCACGATCATACGTCTTGGCTAGCCTTGAACTTTCACCAGAACGATTCTGTTGCAGTTACCCGGCGCTCGAAAGTCACTGCAAGTCTCTGTTTACGAAAAGGGCGCGCTTTTCAGACACAGCGAAGTGACAACTGAGACGCATATTCGCGTTCATCTGTGCCTGTGAGTATGTTTGGTGCGCCATTCGTGCGTGAGAAACGCGGGGCACGTTTCGATTTGTTTGCCATTCTGCTTGTGACCTTCCATTTTGCTGCTATCGCGTTCATTGCTTTACCTTTATGGCAAAGCTGTGACTTTTCTTCTTTCGTTTTCATATATATATATAGATGCGTATATACATCTATGGTTAATGATGGCGGTCGCCAACGCCGGCGGCAAAAACCAGCCGAGACGGTCCGCGTAACTGCTATCGCAATAAAAGAAAAAAAGATGCGTTGACGGGGTGCGGCGCGGCGGTGTCCTCGGTGCACGTAGCTGCTACACGTCGCGTGGCGGGCAATGCCCGAAACACTCGAAACCCTTTTCCTGTGGTATCTCTGTGGTCCTCGAGTCGCGATAAAACCTGGCGATTGCTCCACTCTCGAAGGAAGGGCGCGCGCGCCTACGAGAAAAGAGAAACCTCATTCAGGAATGTCCGCGTTGTCCAGCGTGACGATACTTTCAGAGAGAGAGAGTACGGACTATACGGAATGCCCCAATCATCCGACACAGGGAAACGGTGTCGTAGTGCGTCGCGCGCCATCGACTCAACAGTCGCCGTTTTTGCTTTTCTTTCATATTTTTTTTTCCTAACGTCCATGCGCTTGCGTGTACGTACATGCTGACGTGTGTGCCGTCTTCCTTCCTGCGCCCGCTCAATGGCTGCAGACGCAGCGCGGTCAATCGCCCCGTCGCTCCACTTGGGCTCTCCTCGATGCTTCTTAGCCCACATTTCTCAGCCCTGCAGCGGACTACACCGCGGGCGAGCGTTGGCTGCGCTTTCAGTCGTGCATCCTTGGACCGTGTCCACGTCGTGGAGTAATGTGCAATGCGGCTTCTTCCTTTGTCCTATACGCCGTTTTCGAAAGCTGCAACAAGGCAGCAGCAGCAGCAACCCTCGAATTCGTACGGACGCACGCACACCTTCCTCGCGGCCTTCATGTGTAGAATGGTCAGCATCAGCAGGCAAAGGCCGCCGCGACGGTGGGCGATTCTTTGTTGCTGAAGCATACCGCGCCACACACGAAGACAGCTTTTAGTGGACGCCTCCTGTGTGGCGCTGCAGCACTTCTTTCCTCGAACGCAGCTTCTCCGGGCATGTTTTCCTCCGCTTTCACTCGTGCTGCACGAGATGGTGACTTGTTTAGTGTGGTGTCGGTACGCATTTAGTGAACTGGACAATACACAGTGGAAGACAATGCAGGTGACTATATATAGAGCAGCGATCCCGTGATTCACGTGCGCGCCGTTGTATACGTCGTAATCTGAAGTATAGGCCCCAGCTTAAATCAGTTCGTAGAGGGGCGCTGAGCACGTCTTTCGTTGGATTATACATTTGGCATAAAAGCGTTATAAGCGCATCAGGCTCCAGAGGTGCACCCGTAGCAACATATATGGCAAACGTACTCGCGGCGCCGTCTTGCGACGCATCCATCCACGTCGTGTCACTATTTGTGCGCGCGGTTAGTGTTCTATCCCCGCTCACCTCGCACTGCGGTGTTTAATTGTATATAACGTTAGCCGCCGTTGTAGCTTATCGGTTATTGGGTTGTGCGCTGAGAAGTTCGATTCTAGTCCCCGGTCGTTTGGGCGGCTGCATTACGATGGAGGCCAACTGCAATAACACCAGCACACTCAAATTGATGTGCACACGCTAAGTAACTTGGTGCAGAAGACTGAGAAAGAAAAAACATAACGTGAAGCATGGAAGAGCAGGATAGAAGACACATGCCCCGCCGCGGTGGTCTAGTGGCTAAGGTACTAAGCTGTTGACCCGCAGGGCGCGGGTTCGAATCCCGGCTGCGGCGGCTGCATTTCCGATGGAGGCGGAAATGTTGTAGGCCCGTGTGCTCAGATTTGGGTGCACGTTAAAGAACCCCAGGTGGTCGAAATTTCCGGAGCCCTCCACTACGGCGTCTCTCATAATCATATAGTGGTTTTGGGACGTTAAACCCCACATATCAATCAATCAATCAATCAGGATAGAAGACACGTTAAGACACGTTGCTTCACGTTACGTTTTTTGCGCCTCAGTCTTCTGCACCAAGTATGCACCAACTATAGCCCAAAAACAAGTCCTTTTGGAATACGCTAAATAACCTTTGGTCGTGGTCCAAATTTATGAAGAGCTCCCCCCATCTGTACGTTGTCTCATTATCGTGCCGTGGTTATGGCACACAAGTCTTCGTAATTAACCCTAACCTACTTTACGCTGTGTCTCGTATGCATACCGTTGTATGGCTCGTATAAGGATTCGTAATTCGATACCATTTCGTTCCGACATTACACGCTCATGTGACGTCCCACGCGAAGCTCCCCGTGGTTGTCCTTATTGTGGTCGGGGTGTATACGCTCTCGCCGTTGTTGTAAATCGTGATCACGTTACCCACCTCCATTGTTCCGGCAGTGCCCCGTGTCGCTGAAGAGGACGTTTACAAGGACAGTGCTTTAGTGTGGGCGTCATGTAGCGTATACACATGCGTCGGCACCCATATCTCTCTGCATTGTCCTGCTCGGTATAGTCGAACCTTCGTCGCTGTTTAGTGTACGTGCACGTAGCCGTGAGTCACTTCGCCTGCGCGTGCACTTTCAGTTTCTGTCATGGTCCTCATAAATGCTGTACTTTATATATACCGACATGAGAAGGCGTCCGCCATGACTCAACATGGTGTTTCTCTATGGGTTCATATCCTTTCTTCCCTTTTTTTCTTTTTTTTTTTTTTGAAGATTCCTTTTGTTTAGAGAACCAGGGTGGCGAATGTGAGGCGTACTTGAACTACAGGTATGATGACCGAGCTAAATCGAATCGTGCCTCAATCAGCTTGTAACTGGTTTGCTTTAGCGCTTTCTCTCTCCCAAATAGTGAAACATCATCAGCCTGGCCCCGCCACGGTGGTCTAGTGGCTAAGGTACTCGACTGCTGACCCGCAGGACGCGGGATCAAATCCCGGCTGTGGCGGCTGCATTTCCGATGGAGGCGGAGATGTTGTAGGCCCGTGTGCTCAGTTAAAGAACCCCAGGTGGTCGAAATTTCCGGAGCCCTCCACTACGGCGTCTCTCATAATCATATGGTGGTTTTGGGACGTTAAACCCCAGAAATCAATCAATCAATCAACATCATCAGACTGACTACGTCCACTGCAGGACAAAAACATCTCCCATGTTCCGCCAGTCAACTCGGTCCTGCGCTTGCTGCTGTCATTTTGTACCCGCGAATTCTCATCTGCTCTTTTAACTTTCTGTGTCCCCCTAAACCGCTTGCCTTCTGCATGTGGGAGGTAGCGGCCAAACGCTGCATGCACCAGGGTGGCCAATCCTTTTCTGATAAGGGAGTGCGTTACGGGTGGTCTGCACAGGGGAAGGCGCACCCCATGCAAGCCTCTTATGCAGTTCCATCACCCCGTGAATTTTTGTTATTGTTTTTTTTAAACTGGTTGGGAGCTGCGCGGCACCGGGATTCGAGCCACGGACCTCTTGCATGCGAGGCTGATGCTCTAAACCACTACGCCATCGCTGCTACTTGTGGTAGCAATAGCGGAACAGTATACACCCCAAACGGTGTCATATTACTGAAGGCAGGTATGTGGATGTGCTCGGGGGATGATGCTCACTGCGTCCTGCGTTTACTGTGCGGCCTCAATCAGGGACCCGGAGAACGCGGGCTCGATGCAGACCGCGTCGGCGGCATTTCTATGGAGGCGAAACGTCAAGAGACCCTTGTGACGTCAGTGCACCTTATAAAGAACCCTGTGGGCGGCATCATGAGAAGCCGTCCACTATACATATATACGACCTCTCTCATAGCGCGACTCGCTTTCGGGCCGTTAACCCGACCAAGGCATTATTCCTACGGTGTCTCAACGATCGCGGCACGCGAGTTCCGTCTGGTAATTTCTACATAACTAATGTCTTACCACAGTAATGAACCGCGGGTACGTGGATTAATGCTCTTTCTCTTCCGAGCTACGCCGCGCCGAAAATGCGTCGTTACCGCACGACCCGCTGTCCCGTCTGTTTTAGACCTACACCTGACGGTATAGGCACTATATAGCTCCGGTCGTAGAGGGCGCCCCGGGCATTAAAGAAGCAGCGAGCTACTCTTTCTGTTTGTACCGTTGACGACGGATCCTTGGCGCACGCTTTCGCCGCGTGCCGCGCATGCCTTGTCTACTCGACCGTATAGCGAGTGTGTGCGAGTGCGGCGTTGGTTTCGCTGGCGGCCGCTCATTCTAGAGAGAGCAGCTCGTCATTCCTTCCTTCGTGCGTGCAAATGTGTAATCCCGAGCAGCGGCTCTTCTTTCGTTCCTTTATTTTTTTTTTTTTTTCCTGTTGGCGCACGGCCTTGGGCCCGCGGAGCGTGATCGTGTGTGTGCGTTGTGGCGTAACTCGGCGTATCTGCCACACGCGCCGCAAATACGCCGCACTACGAGAGAGGATGAGAGAGAAAGGAAGAGCGCCCTACTATACGGCTACTACGCTGTTTTTTTACTACGAGGTCGGCGCGCGGAGCGAAAGAGCAGACGTGCTTTGGGAGGAGGACGTCGTAGCGGCGCCATTGAGGAGAGACCGGCGCGGCGCCGTCAATGGCGGACGGAGAGAGTTTAGGAAGAAGAAAGGGAGCAGGGGGAGGGGGGGTTGAAAAAAAAAGAGGACGGTTGCCATCGTGAAACGGTTCTCTTCTTTCACGTCTTTTAGATCTGTATTGTTTTTTTTTTTTTTACCATCACGTTGTGATAACGAATATATCATCCTGTGTAGTGTGCTTTGAAATATTGAACAAAGTAAGGAGTAATGATGTTTAATCGAGGGGACATACCGTAGGGAGGATGCGCTTTGAAGTCGATTGAACAGAGAATAACAGAAAATAGCGGGTTCTAGGAGGCTTCCGTGTGCGTGAAGAGGGGGTGCCTTTAGCATCGCCGGCGTTGTTTTGCGTGGAAATGCATTTGTCGTCGCCATGGCGTGGCGTCGCCGTTAAGGCCTTTTGAAGCTTCACGATGGCCGTGCTATGGTGGCCCTCTATAGGCGCCATAGCTGCGTCGAAAATGCGTAGTACGTCGTAGCTAGAGGAGGGAGGACTCTCTGTATCGTTCCAATTTTTAGTATATGTACTTTGGAAGTACTCGTAGCGAGCATTCCGGTCACGATAACAAGTGCTTTTAATTACGACGCGGACCGTGAGTGGATGCGTCACTCGGGGTGAATGTCTTGACAATTGTAGTATACGCGTCTTTTTTTTTTTTTTTCGTTGGTGGCACTTCGGAACCCAAATTTATAAACGTGTGCTGGGTAGCAGTATGTTGGGAAGAAACGTCAACCAACTGTATCTGAGGATTAAGCGTACGGTAAAAACTTGATGGCGTACATTATTTTCTTTTTGTCGTACACGTTTGCATGTTTCGTTCAGGAATGGGAAGTCATTGTTCTTATACGAATGCTAGTGATGACGTTCCTTATGCCGCACCCATTAGAAATGTGTGTAGTTCGATGAGCTGAATGTGCTTTATAACATAGTGTCCGTTGTGTATATATAGGTCTCACAGTGGCTCGGTGTCGGACTAACTCAGCCAACAAGCGATGCGCATTGTCCGAAAAAAAGAAGAATGCATGTTTTATGAGGCATTCGCTCACGTACGCCCGCGCCTCTTATATATTGCCTTACGCCTAATCCAAATTCTTTTGCGCGCGCGCGCGTGCGTGTGTGTGCGTGTGTGCGTGTGTGTGTGTGTGTGTGTGTGTATGTGTGTGTGTGTGTGTGTGTGTGTGTGTGTGTGTGTGTGTGTGTGTGTGTGTGCGCGCGCGTGAGAGAGAGAGAGAGAGAGAATAAATGCAACAGTTCATGTTTCTGAACATGATACGTATATAGTCATGTTCACGCTTTGTCCAACGCAGAAATACGTATTTGTTGATTGGTTGCTTCAACAATGATCTGACGGCCTTAAGCCCACCCCTGCAGGCTATCGGGTAGTACAATGGCTTATGAAAATATAGTGTCAGATAACTTTGAACCATAATATACCAGTGAATGTGTTACTCATAATACTCACAATAGTTAGAAAAAAAAGTAATGTTCGTCAACTAAAAATGAAATATGAGCATGAATTTCACTGCGCTAATGTGTTCACACTGTTAAGTCCGCTAGGTATTTTCCATCGATATCTAACCATCCCATATACGCCGCTACAGTAGAGAAGATGCCCCGCCCCGATGGTCTAGTGGCTAAGGTACTCGGCTGCTGACCCGCAGTTCGCGGGATCGAATCCCGGCTGCGGCGGCTGCATTTCCGATGGAGGCGGAAATGTTGTAGGCCCGTGTGCTCAGATTTGGGTGCACGCTAAAGAACCCCAGGTGGTCGAAATTTCCGGAGCCCTCCACTACGGCGTCTCTCATAATCATATGGTGGTTTTGGCACATTAAACCCCACATATCGATCAACAGTCACACCTTGTCCTCGCACAAACTATGGATTTGAAACACTACGTTACCGCCTTCCAAGTGTGTCGAACAAATGGAAACTAACAACTGATAATCTGCGTATATTGTCTAAAACTGAAATGTTAAATCGGATGTGCTGATTGTGTTGTAAATGAATGTTTGGGTGATTTCTGTAATGGTTATTCAGTTTTTATTCTTTCATGCATTGCTTTGTTATGAATATTTTTGTATGTATTTTAGAGTTGTGATTCTATTATTTCCTGTCACGGGCCACATGCGTGTTTCTTTTTTGTATTGTCGCTTTCCGCTGCCTGTAATGTTTGTAATTTTTTTGTAAACTTGTAGTTTAGATTTTTTTTTTTCTGGGTGAAGGGGCCAGTCAAGCTGTGAAATGCAGCTTTTTTCCCCTTCGCACCAAACCACGTATACATTGTATTTTCGTGTACTTGTCACGTGGTTGAATAAACTCAAACTCAAAGATGCCCCTCGGTTTTTCTCGTCTCCCCTGCGCTTATACGAAATAAGCCTCGCGTTTGTTTCTCTCGACCCTTCCGGCGTTAACGGCCGCCGTTTATCTATAGTCTTCCTTAAGACGTTAAAAGTCGTAACTCGTTGACGTTTCCTGTTAGCGAGGAAACTCGCGAGTGGCGAGACTAGGCCACCCATTTGTGCGTCCACTCCGCGAAGCAGGCCTCGGCGTGGGTGCATGCGGGCCAAGGGAGGGAGTTCGGTCGGATCGACGGGAGGAAACTGGACCGCGCTCGCGCCTACGCTGCTAGATCCGGGGCCCGACCGGAGCCTACGCTCGGCAATCGGTCGTCGTTGATTGCCTCTCGGGCGTCTGTCTAGCTGTGTGGAAATCCAGGCGCGCGGAATGCTCTGACCGAATGAAGAATACGAGTGTGTGTATATACTCCGCTTCGCGCTGCATGCCTCCGTATATGAGCGATAGGTCGTATACATAAACCTCCACGTGCGTAATGTAAGGCTGTTATTTATTTATTTATATATTTATTTATTTACAATACTGCTACTCTCCTTCGAGAGCGTGGCAGTTGGGCAGTACAGTAATTTTTCACACACACAAAAAAAGGATGTAGACGTAAAAACATGCAAGCATAATAACAGGACATGAGGATCATATAACCATTGAGCAGTACAGAAGTTAAACATGATGCGCATATAAGGATGTGTTACTACTGACATCGAGTAAATTACGTCTGCGCTTTTGCTTTTTTTTTTATCGGGCGGCTTGCTTCCATATACCTCTCTCGTATTTTGCTTGGCCACACGCCAGTACGTATGTAGGCAGGGGTAAAGGGCTGACCCTCCCCCCCCCCCCCCCCCCCGGAAATTCGTCCAGTCGGCCATATTTCCGGCTAACTTCCTTTTTTTTCTTTTTGCCATGGAGAGACTTTATTTCGAACAATTAGGCCTCCCCCCACCTCTCCCCCGCGAGAAAAAAGTTAGACAGATGTCAAGTACCTTTTTTATCTCTTCCTCTCTCATTAACCTCTCTCTCTCTCTCGACATCTCGTGAAGCGTGCAAAAGGAAGGTGACCATGTTCTACTTCTATTATGGTAAAACACATTATGAAATTACGCTAAATATACGTACAAAGGTTCCATGCGCAGCCATATGTTGAACAGTTGCAGATGTTTATATAAACAGTTGTTTGCACTTGCGCAACGGTGCCAATAGGAACACATCATCATCATCATCAGTCTGACTGCGCCCACTGCAAGGCAAAGGCCTCTCTCATGATCTGCCAATCAGCCCAATCTTGTGCTTGTGTATTGGCAACACCAGAAGCGATGAGCTGACATGAAGCGCTATAGTGCTAGCGAGGATGACAGCCCTGGACACTGCTACTTAATTCAACTTCAGCGGATGGCACCTAACTACAATTTATGTTAATCCGACGTGACGGCTGTACTATAGGTTTGTATATGTGCAATGTTTGTAAATTTGTATGACCAGCGCTGCAACCACAATTGACGATTTGAGAACGTCAAGGTTTATTTGAAAAGTAGCCGCGAAGACTGGCGTCGTCGCTCTGTGATAGAATACTCGACTGCCACCCGGAACGTTGGGGGTGCGATTCCTGCTGGGACCGTGACGTTTATTCTTTGCATTCCTCGGGTGAACGCTGCCGATGTCGGCTTTTTGCTTAACGTGCATGCGTTAAAATTGCCCGTGTGTGTGTTCTCACCCTTCCTGGGTAGATACTAAGGGTCAATCATCTGTGACACATACCCGCCGCTGATTCATACCCGCCTTCTTAACTTGGCATGATCCAAAATTAGTACGGGAAGGTAACGTGGTTTTGACGAATATCCGCTCACAATCCTATCGCGTACGTCGTCGAACATTTTCCGCCAGACAGTGGCACATACCCGCGGGCGGGGATGTGCCATGCGGCGCACAAATGGGTGGCCTAGTCTCAAAGGGTGATCACGAGATCACCCATACGTGAGCGGACGGACGTATGGACGGACGGACGGACGGACGGACGGACGGACAGACGCACAGACAGACAGACAGACAGACAGACAGACAGACGCCAAAAGCGCTTGCAGTACTCAAAGAAATGTTTCACATTTATAATCCTGGTTGCGTGCATGCCACACACTCGAGCTCGCCTTCTCCGGGCGTGGATTGGATTGGATTGGATAAACTTTTATTTGGTCAAGCTCCTCAGCCGCCTCGCGGGCTTGGTGGACAGCCCAGAGCTGATCTGCCAAGGACGAGCTGCGGATTGCCGCCTCCCATCTGGCAGAGGTGATGTTCGATAAATGAGCGAATTTGGCGCACTGCCAGAGCATGTGTTCTAATGAAGCTATTTCTCCACAATGTGGACAAAGATTACTTGGGTATAGTTTGAAAATGTTACACATCATGTACCCTCACCTATACTCTGGGCGTGGAGTGTGAACATGAACTATGCCTCCGGACTTCGACTCTACCCTTCGAAGGTATACTTGTTTGTGTGTGTGTGTGTGTGTGTGTGTGTGTGTGTGTGTGTGTGTGTGTGTGTGTGTGTGTGTGTGTGTGTGTGTGTGTGTGTGTGTGTGTGTGTGTGTGTGTGTTGATGCGCGTTGATTAGCATGTGCCTGACGTAGCGTCACAAATTTGTCCAGTTTATACTGCATTACCTGAAGCGTAACTGCGCAAAAACAGAACAAAACGACAAGGGGCACGAACAGGTACTTAGTTTTCGCGTGCTATTGACGCAGGACGTCGGACCGAAAGGGTTGCGCATCTCGTTCTTTAGTTGTGACGCTGGACAATATATTACGCATTATTTTTGTATAAAGTAGAATTTTATCTAAGAAAGGGAGGTATTAGAAAGACGAAAGGGTCACTCACCCACAGTGTAGTTTTTATGAATTTGTTTGTTTTGTTGCCATCTTTGCGGACCCCGAGAAAGCGCTAAAGCTTTGCCCTATATGCGCCCTCCAAAATGGGACTAAGTGTTGGTTCGTCCAAATATGGCTCCGACGAGGCTGCCGCGTCGGTAGCGGTTCAGAAATTGGTGCGCGCCCAAAAGTCGTCTTGGCGTATATTCGCGATTTCTCGCCCTCGCAACCTATGGAGATGGTGGTGCAAAAAAAAAAAAAAAAAAAAAGACTTGGAAAGGAAAACGACCCGTTGTACGTAATAGAGGACCGTTCGTATAAATGTACTAACGCTCGGCGAAGGCCACGGATCTCTCTTGCGCGTCACCTGCAGCAGCATCGGCAGCGTGGCGCGCGCGATATACACAGGTGCCGCCGTACACACACACGTATGCGCCCATAGTATGCGCATGCATAAACCGCGCTCGTGGTATGTATTGGTGGACGTGATGCATCCTTGGTGCGTGGGCGGTGCCACTCATCCGTCCGTCGTGCTTGGCTTCTCTCGGCCAGATCGGCGGCAAAACGTGTGCCCGAGCCGACTGGGTCAAAGGGCGTGACGAAATCGGAGCGCCACGATGATGCGTGCCTCGTCATGCCGGAAGTGACGACCTCTGCGAGGCACCTCGTCTTCGCCGCCGAGAGAAGAAAACGGCTCTCGGGGCGTCCCGTTCGCGGAAGAATTCGGCGTCCCCTCCCAATCCCGGTTCGCCGAAAAGAGGCGCCCACCGCGGGGAGCGTCGCCTCGGTGTTGTTTGCTTCGTTTGGTTATTCGGTTGCTCACCTGATGCTGCGCGCTGCTTGTGTGTGCGCCTGCGCTTGTTTTGCGCTGCGTGAGAGAGAAGTCGGCATGTGTAGTTGTATAGTCAAGCGTGTTGCTGCGCTTGTAGTATATACCGTCCGCCGCCGTCTTTCTCCTCTTTCCTTTGGTGTCACGCCGCGCTGTCACACGTCAGCACTCTGTCGTGAATCATTCCTCATCCATCCACACGCCCCCCCCCCCCCCCTTCCTCGCTTCAGACTGCCATCCCCCGGATCTCTCTATATACGGCAACTACTTCACTTCCCCTCCCACATCGGTCCCTGTTGCTCGAGCGGAAATGATTCCGTTTCCGATCGGTCGCGTGGTCTCGTGGTTTGGAGACAGTCATATCCGCTCTCCTTTTTTTTCTTTTTTTTTCCTGTATCGTGTGCGGAATAGTGGGGTTCATTCCGTTATCAATATGTCGACTTCAATTAAGGAATGAATAACGTACCAATCGGTTGCTGCAAGCTTATAATTTGAGGATTTGAAGTGCCGCATGCGCAATGCTTAGATAATGTCACGCTCAGATAAGATAGGACGCGTCAATCATCGGTGGTGTGCGTGAGCCACGCCCTAATTGCTACCAATGCATTTGCGAAGCTTTGTCACGCGGCTCAATACGAATGTGACGAGTTTAATTCCGTGTTAGCGATAACAACGTATTACGAGCTTACAGGGAGTTGTGAGTGAGAGATGAGTGAGATATGAGGTGAGAGCGATGCTTTAAAACACTAGACTTGAAGAAGTGCGTTTTTAATGGGGATATTTTTTTGCCCATGTCGTCAGCCTGAGCTAAACCTGTATTCTGCCTGAAATCCGCCATCAACGCAGCGAAATCGAGAGCGCCATATGGGAAGCTCACGTGCCTCACGCAGCAAAGGCTACGCGTATCTTGTCGGTTCCTACAGCTGTCCCTCTTGACATGCGTGCGTGCTATCGACAGAAAAAAGTTTGCGGGACGCGAAATGTTCGATAAAGCTAAATTTACGTACGAGAACCGGAGTATGGGAACCGTATGGGAACCGGATCTATACGTATGGGAACCGGAGCATGCGTAGTACCTGAGGAGGAGCGCTTTGTATAGGTGACGCAAATTTGGCTCGCGAGAAATGCAAGATATCTAATTACATTCTTACTGTCTAAACACAATCATCCGTGCCTTCGACTCACTCTGAATTTAAAACGAGCTTTTTCCGGCTTGTTTGAATATCGATCAGCAACCGGGGCTCATTTCTGGCGCCAGCCAACAGTGCTGTACGCCTTGGGGCACAGAGAAGAACCACATGAAGCTTTAGAACAACGCGTGTCTGTGTGGCCTTTTATGAGCCACATATATAGTCGCCTTTAATTGTTGCATGCCATGAACGTGACTGATCTGCGTTTACTTTGAATGCTGTAAATAGTGTCTCCGTTTACGTAAACTAAGCGTCCTGTTCATCGCGTCAGTCATTGTGATTGGCCCCGCCTCGGTGGTCTAGTGGCTAATCTACTTGGCTGCTGGCCCGCAGTTCGAGGGATCAAATCCCGGCAGCGGCGGCTGCATTTCCGATGGAGGCGGAAATGCTGTAGGCCCGTGTACTCATATTTGGGTGCACGTTAAGGAACCCCAGGTGGCCGAAATTTCCGGAGCCCTCCACCACGGCGTCTCTCATAATCATATGGTAGTTTTGGGACGTTAAACCCCACGAATCAATCAATCATAGTAGTCGTAATTTCCAAAGTTGCGGAGCTCTCCACGTTCAGCGTACCTCTCCAGTATACAGTGTATACCTCGTAGTCGTGGTTCTAGCACGTGTAACTTCCGATATTATTGCTACTGAGCTTATTGTTTTAAACGGGGTCGAAGGTAGCGTGGAATACATATTGTTGCGATGGTATTTATAAAAAGATTTGCGAAGTGGTATATATATATATGTGTGTGTGTGTGTGTGTGTGTGTGTGTGTGTGTGTGTGTGTGTGTGTGTGTGTGTGTGTGTGTGTGTGTGTGTGTGTGTGTGTGTGTGTGTGTGTGTGTGTGTGTGTGTGTGTGTGTGTGTGTGTGTGTGTGTGTGTGTGTGTGTGTGTGTGTGAATCATCTCGTTTTGAAATGGGCCCACCCGATCCGGTTCGAACGGGATTCAAGTGCCCCGATCAGGCATTTTGCGGGCACGACGCTTCGGCGTGACTTCAACTCGTCATTCGCGTGCACTGCAAAGGACACGCATGACGGAAGTGGAAGGGCGCAATACAAAGGGGGAAGAGGGGCGCACGTTGCCGAGCTCGTATACAGGCACCGCAGGTGGACGCGGACGGGGCGTGACGTGCGCGGGAAACGACGTGCAGGATAGTGTACGATCTATGGCGAAGCTCGGAACGGCAGGGAAGTATTGCGCGCAATCCGAGTCGGAATCTGTAATCTCGGGATTCGGCAGGACCGCGCGGGAAACAAAAAACAGTTAACGACAGAAAATTTCTTGCTTTCAGTTATCATTGTCAGTGCGAATAGCGCAATGGCCACTCGACAACGCTCCTTCGGCGTTGTAAAAAAACGTTTCGAGCGTTTCGACGCGCCCGGCTTGCGCGAAGTAATGAGGAAACTGTCAACAGTTGTCGAAAACGGGCTAATGGCCCGAGTGCGTTTGCATGCGCGCGGTGCATTCCCAAAGGGGATTCATTGTTTTCGATAATATGGAATGCGCATGTTGCGTATTGCGGTTTCGCGCTGTTAAAAGTTTTGTAGCGTATACGCTACACTATAGCCGAGGTTGAGCAGTTTCGCGTGGCGCATGGTGAACAGCTCGGCGTATGCGCGAGGAGCAGTGACGCCGCACGTCGCGCAGCTTGCGCGCTGAACGCCTGGAAGCTCCACGAGTCACTGGTTGATTGGTGCTTGACTCGCGTGAGACCGCTCGCTCGCTAGTGCGTCCGTTCGTCCATACGAACGGACGACGGAATATACGTAGCTCACGCTACGTATATTCTGTCATAGCCGGACTATGTCACTGCTATTTTTTTTTCATTTATGTTTTCTTTTTCGAGTATCTCGCGATTACTGTCAAGCAGATGGCCTGGCATAGAGTCTCGGTATAGAAAACGAGATTATCGGAAGTTGCCGCTCGGGCCGGTGTGTGCCTGGCTGTGTTAATGCTTTTTTTTTGTTTGCGACGACCGTATAGTGCCCATGTATTAAATCAGTTGCGAGGAAAATTTCGAGGCAGCCGGAGTGAGAGTGTGGAAGCGGAGAAATCGGCAATAGAAACGCGCACTTTTTTTCTTTTGCTATGTGTTCGCGCGTTGTCCGGACCGAGCCGGTCAACCGCAGAAGGGAGGTGCACGCCTGGAAGTGTGCGTCACTTCCGGTGTCGTCGTCGTCCTGCGTGTGCAGTCTCAATGTGTCGTCATCGATACACAGAGGGTGCAGTGCTGGCTCCGCGCATCGCGTATATACGAATCGTGGGAAAGGTGCACATAACCCTATCGGCCGCAAACAGTCAGTGATGCAAGATGCGAGAAAAGCGCTGCAAAAACATCTAGAAGGGTTCGAGTGGCAACAATCGCCGGAAGACGCGTTGCGTATAGTGGTGATGATTCGCCGGGGACATCGGACGCTTACTGCGTGGCTCACCCGCATGTATACGCGTCACCTCATCGTATCGGCCGCTTCCAGGCGATGTAAGAAAAGAACGACATCCTCTTGAGTCGTAGTCGTGCTGCATGGCGAGTAGGCGGCGGGAAGAGGGAGGAAGGATGCGAAGAGGAGATGGTCACTGCCACCCGTGCACGGTTCAACTTGCGCGGACGTCGACCAAACCTCCCCGCGGAGACTTCGTTTCTCACATTCTTGCCAGGCGTGTACTGAAGCTACTTCCCTCCACCCCCGCCCTCCTTTTTTTCCTTTTTAAGTGCGAAGCGCCGTATAAGGTCGTATGCTGTCATCGTCTGGCGTATAACGCAGGCGAAACCGCGTACATCAACGCTCCTTTACAACAGGAACGGAAGGAACGAGTTCCCGTTACTAGTTGCTCTAATGGGGAAGGAACGCGTTGCATTACGAAAATTGGAGCGTCTCGTTACACTGTATACCGTTACATTTGACTTTTTTATACAAAAATATTGTTTTGCTTAATCCTGAAACCAAATAAAGTGCTAATTGGCTGCAGTTGTTTGCTAATATGGGCTGCAGTTGTTTTAAACGGTTGATTTAGCCCCGCCGCGGTGGTCTAGTGGCTAAGGTACTCGGCTGCTGACCCACAGGTCGCGGGATCGAATCCCGTCTGCGGATGGGGCATTTTCTGTGGAAGCGAAAAATGCTGTAGGCCCGTGTGCTCAGCTTTGGGTGCACGTTAAGGAACCCCAGGTGGTCGAAATTTCCGGAGCCCTCCGCTACTGCGTCTGTCATAATCATGGTGGTTTTGGGACGTTAAACACCACGCACCGGAACAGTGGCGCTCTTTCCAAAATGGGCTAGTTCTTGGAACTTCGTTCTTTAGACTGCCGTTCCGTACTATACTTACGAATATATATATATATATATATATATATATATATATATATATATATATATATATATATATATATATATATATATATATATATATATATATATATAAAGAGCCAGCAAGCAAGCAATAGATAGAGCGAAGGAAAGAGGAAAATGGGAAGGAAAAAAAATAATGGAAATATTTAGAGAACAAAAAAGCCAGAAAGAGAAACTGGCATAGAGAAAAAGAAAAGGAAATCTGGAGAGAAACAGCGAAGGCATCCCAGCACCCTTCGGTCTCGGCGCCGCTCGTGCTAAGCTGCTTTAATCTTATAGAGGTGCACTTCGCAGATACGTCATTGATATTTTGGGGAGCACGCTGACATGTTTACGTGGCACGGATTTTCGAGTTGGCATTGGGGAGCCTATATTGGTGACGCGGGACCACTCTCTGCGAGCCGCCGCGGCTAGTGGGGGCTCTACTGGAGGGCTCTACCCTTTTTTTAACCACGAAGTCTCACTTTGGCATAAAGTTTGCTCTCTCCCATTTTTTTTTTATTCGCTCAGCATCATCGATCGTTAACTTACCTGCTTCCGACCGATGTGCTCTAAAGTTGTTACATATACGTTACACCTGCACACATACCTTCGTTGAATGCTCTTTTATAAGCTGCAAAGATAACACGGTCATTCCTCGCTCACGTTCCAATAGTGGGCGTGGAACAGGTACTCATAGAGCTGCACGGGTTCGGCGAATTCTTTGTTTTTCCATAAGTGCTGTGCTGTGCAACGCTGTATGGCAATCAGGGGTGTTGCTATAGTTCCGTGAAAAACGGTCTCGTTAGATAACAAAATTACTCAAGCGATAGTTTGTGGTATACACTGATGTAGATGCGACCTGCGCGTGCATGTACTCACAAAGATGTCTACCAGACTTGGCAGTAGCTAAATGACATTTTTTTTGTCGTAGTGACCATAATGTAATGAATTGGTTCAGGCGAGTAATTTATAGAATGCTATTCGTTACATCCTCAATTACTTTTGACTGAGACTTTGCATTTCGACTCCCCTTTTGGTATAAAAAATGGCAAGAAAGATAGGAGTGTCTTTCAAAAGCATTGGACTCTGGTTATAGGCCAGTTAACCTGTGCAAATTTTAAAGCTTGAGAAGTTTATCGAATCAAGGATCTCAAGAGATTGCAAAGGGTATGTGTTGTAAATAGAGTTTCCATAAGGTAATACATGAATGAACTTTTATTAAGGTACTTTAAAGAATAAATAGTAATGTAATTCGTTGGTATTCGAAGTAATTTTGCCACGTCTGGTGCTTACAGGCTATCCCAAAAAAATGCTCCTCGTTGTGCTCAAACGCACTGCTCGTTTGAGCCGACGGGTATAGCAATGTTATTTCAACGACGGAATATGGGAGTGAGTTCGTTGTATGTAGTTCGTTTAATCCACTGCTGCGCGTATGTATAATGCTTGCGGTCGCACCTCAATCACCTCGATGTAGTGTACGTATGTATACTTTCCTCTGTACCGCTTTCAAGAGGCTACAAGATTACAGTGTATATCTATACTTCGGCGGTGGACTTGTAGACGAACGAGACATCAGGATGGCAGCGCCAATGGCGGCCGATATATGATTTCCGCGGCCGTTTACATGCTGTCATGCAACGATGCCAACATACGTGATGATAGTTATATAGCGCGAGAACAGAACGACGACATAGGGACGAGCGTCTCTCCTTCTTGTCTCTTTGTCGTCGTTCTGTTCTCGCGCCATATAACTATCGTCATGTCATACCAACTATAGCCCAAAGCAGCCACACTTCTGCGAATATACAGCCGCGATGGCTGTTAGCCGTGTCCAATCTCTGGCTGCGAATTCCGGCTACGGCGCAAGGCGCGCGTGTTGCGCATCAGGGAACGTTCGTAAAACCGTTTTTTCTCGATGCCAATGAGACGTTGCAGACGCGCCAGCCCCCTTCCTCCTCCCTTGACACGGAGCCAGGAAAAAGGCGCATCCTATTGAGCTCCGCGGTGGCCTTCGGGTCTTTCTTCGTCGACTGCGCGAAGAAGGTCCGTTGGCGATAGTGACGCTCCCATGTACATGCAGGAAGGAATACCCGGAATCGTATACACATAGGCGCGCACTATACCGCAAACGGATAGCAGCGGGATGTCCCCGCGACGTTCCTATACCCGACAGAACAACGCACCGCCCCTCGAGCCTGCGCCGCGAACCGCATAGTAATGGACCTGTTTTGGACGTGCTTCACCTTCTTCGACTGGCGGCGGTCCGGTTTGTCGCGAAGCGACCTTACGGGAATGGAAATTGAGTTGTAGCTGGAGTTACTCTGAAGCAACGTCGCGCCTTTTGTTTGCAGGGGATAACGTTAAAAGAGAGAGAGAGAGAGAGAGAGAGAGTGTATGCGCGTGCGTGCGCGTGTCATCACGCCAAGTGTTTTGAACTGATTCCAGCCCTCGCTCGCATATCCCGTGGTGTCCTCAATTCAGTACGCACCTTTGTATTATTCCCTTCAAGTATACTCGTCTCGCGCTGGCTACAAAACGGCAATCGTCTAGTGGTTTTTTTCTTATGTAAGCTTGTCCAATCCATCTCACGTGGGAGTGTGGTGTGGGGACAGCTGAGATGCATTTCGAGAAGACTTGTTAATGTTCGTACATGTTGGCAAGGATTCTTCCGCACACCGAAACAAATCATTGTTTTAGATTATTTCTTAACCTGGCTTTCCCTGAGAGGGCCTGCAGTTTTGCGAAGGAACTCGCCCACTTGGGTGCTCGTGGCCCGCAGCTGTCATTCCTCTTGAGGGAATCTGCTCCTCAGGACAATTTATGAATATTCACTTACCTGACTGACAAAGGCACTTAACCGGACAGCTTATTTCAGTCATCAGCTGTCCGTTTCAGTCGCGTAGATTCGGCTGAAGTTGCATGTAAATTGATATTTCAGAGACGATATCGTAGCTTTGTTGACCGTCAAGTGCGATTGAGGGTAAAAAAAAAGGGGGATAACACTCGTATACCATACAGATTCAGCAACACGTAATATCAATCTAACCTCAGCTTAATTTCATCTACTGTCGCGCGCATTCGCCAATCTTAACGCAATTCTGGGGGATATAAAATCATCAAGGATTGTCCGAGTCGTATAACGTGGTTATGAGCGTCCCCTTTGTAACAGGGCGGCTACCGATGAGCCACCTAACTCGATTATTCATTCGGCCTTCATGCCATGACTACCTCAATTGAATATTTGAGGAAGATCATTCTAATCATGTCACCATGAGTTAATAATAGTATATTAGTTACACTGGCAGGCTAGGGAGAGAAGCAGACCAAACAGTTGTTGTGCTCTACAGTGTCATTACCAGTGCTAGGGAAGTAGGCTGAAGTCAGTGCCTCGGCAGTGAAATTTTGGGTGGTCACGCCTATACTTACCACAACCCAGAGTGCATTATTGCGCCCTCCAGTGAACCTTCAGTGAAAAGGCGGGGCCCCCGCGTTGACACATATACAGCCCGGTTCACCGGCAGAGAGAAAGTTGTTTCGTTTTCCATCGCTTATTGCTAAGGTACGGTGCAAGGAATCGAGGAGGCAACTTCGTTAATTTCTATCAGCGGCTTTCTACTTATACGTGTACAAAATTTGGCTAGTTCATTCAGTAGTACTAGTGACTGACTGTTCTCTTTAACACCGGACCGGGCTGTACATTGAGGGTGGTCGTGCGTATATATAGTTTTCACTCATGCTTCACTCTGTATCGAAGGGTTCGACGGATCTCCAGAGTATCCATAAATTGAGCTTGTTCGGACGGACTCACGGCGATGTACTATCTCCGAGTCGATGTACGACGGGCGAACCGATGGACACGACGGGCCAATTTCCTGTGTAACTCATAATGGATGTTCGCAGTAATGACTCGCCGTATTTACAGCTTTGGTGATTGAAGCGTGCGCGCCGTGTAATCACAGTGCGTTATCAATGAGATAGCTTATGTCGCGCACCGGAAACAGTGTTATCGCGAGCCCTCCTCCGCGGCAATATCATGTTTCCTGTTTTCGATTACAAATGGGTCAGTGTACAGAAGAACCCTGCCCGAAGCGCTGATAGGTCGTCGTGGTCGATGCAGTGGCGACGTTCAGGGGTGATGACGGTGTACCATAAACTGCTGTAAGCGATAGTTCAGAGCCATCTGCGAGTACTTATCGTGACCATAACATTCACGGCGATTGGCAGCTGTACGATAAGAATTCTCCCCCTAAAGGTGGATATCCCTTGTTCGATCATTGTTGATCAATTAATGCGAAGTGTCCCGCTTTCTGTGATCCTCGATCTTGTTTCCCTATTCGCACTTGCACTTTCGAGCACGGAACCACCTATGTAGCCATCTCGAATGTCCGCCTCGGTGGATCAGTGGCGCTCGGCTGCTGCTCACCCCCGGAGGTCGCTGGTCCGATCCTGGCCGCGGAGGTCACTTTTCGATATTTCGATGGAGGCCCGTGCACTGCATGTTAAAAAAACACGAGAGTGTCAAAATTTCCAGAACCCTCATCTACGGCGTCCCTCATGATCGTGTAGTGGTTTTGGGACGTGAAACCTCACATATCATCATCATCATCATCATCATCATCATCCTGACTACGCCCACTTCAAGGCAAAGGCCTCTCCCCACGATCCGCCAATCAACCCGGTCACTCTGTCGCCACGTTACACCTACGAACTTTTTTTTTTTTTTTAATCGCGTCGGCCCACCCAACTCTCCGTCTCTCCCTCGTTTTTTTTACCTTCTCTGGAAATCCAGTCAGTAATGATCACCGGTTATCCTGCCTACGTGCTACGTGCCCGGCCCATGCGCATTTTTTTTTTTCTCCTTGATTTTAACTATGATATCCTTAATTCCGGTTTGTTCCCTGACCCACCCTGCTCTCTTCTTGTCTCTTTTAAAGTCGCACCTTAAGGTTCATCGCGGAGGCAGGAATTCTTTTCAGCAGTGTGTGTGTGTGTGTGTGTGTGTGTGTGTGTGTGTGTGTGTGTGTGTGTGTGTGTGTGTGTGTGTGTGTGTGCGTGTGTGTGTGTGTGTGTGTGTGTGTGTGTGTGTGTTTTGCTTTAGTTGGCAGGCGACGTAGATACTGCACAGAGTGGTGCCGGCGGGGAGCGACGCGAGAGGCTGCAGCGGGTGCGGCAGAACGATCGTTGCGCTGCCGACACCCCCGCAGTTCCTGCGGACTCACTGCGCCTGTGCACTTGCGATACTGCTGGCGCGAAAATAGTCGTGCGCGCGTGGGCGGGCGGAACGATATTTCTTTTTATTTTCCTCTCCTTGTGGTCCTTCAAGATTGAAGTAGTGTGCGGGTCGACGACCTTTTTTTTTCCTTTTCTTTTTCCCTTATGTAATGATTCGCGTTGACGCTGGAAGCTCTGGCAGTTTGATGTGGTCAGGAAGCCGCGAATGTCTGTGATTCTGAGATATCTGGTAACTGGTACGCACCCCTTTGTGTACGAAGAACAGAAAAACACATGTAAGTTGAGAATACGGGGCAGATTAGCTTGCGGCGGTCCTTCTTCCTTTCACAATCCATTAACGTGTTCTTTCCGGCGTTTATTAGGTTGCCCAAGAGTATGGTTGCCCAAGAGTACGCCACGCGCGCTGCAAGGGCGTGGGCCGCGAAATTCGGTGTGCGGAGCACGCTACACGAGCGCGCGCCTCTTGTGACGTCAATCAAGAGCTCGTTGCACTATTTTCGGCACCCTCCTTCTCCTTTCTGAATCTCCACGGGAACTCTGTTGTCTCTTGTGCAGCACTCGCGTCTAATTTGCGCGTTCTCCTTTATTTTTTCCTTCACGCTCGGCGAGAGACCGAGTATAATGGCGACGAGGAGGAGGACTTACTCCGACCTCCTCCTCCTCTTCGCGTTCATTCATGAAGTTCTGCCGGCGCGCCTCTGGGCTGCCGTGTCAGCGACAGCCGGCCTGCTGCTTCGCCTATCTCTCTGTCTCCTCTCGCTGCGGGAGATAAATACAAGCACTCCCGTACACAGCGAGGCACACGCTTTGAGCCGAGGGAAAGGGAAGGTTGTTGCGGCAGGAGCAGGGACTGCGTGGATGACGCGCGCATGCGCAGTTGATTTTTCTCTCACTCTTCTCTCCGCACTTGTGTGCTGCCGCCTCCTGCTGTGCATCTACTCCCACGGCTTTTCGGGGACGTCACGTCCGGTCGTCCTTCTTGCTCTCTCCTCTGCATCTCCCGGTTCATTCATCCGCGGCCGATCTCTCTCGTTTTCCTCCTCCTCTGTCAGCGTCCCGCTGCTCTTGCTTCTCTTTCTGTCGTTCAAAGCGAGAGAGAGAGAGACAGCTTGCATGCTCGTGTAGCACGAAGGAGGAGTGAAAGGGACCGTGCGGAAATAAAAGAAGCAACAGAAAGCTGAGCTGTGTGCGTGTGTTTATTTGCTGTTGGCTCCGCAGCTCGGAGAGAGCCTGGCCCGCTGGCTGACTGGTTCGGGGTTGTTCGTCGTGCTCTTTCCTCCTCTCTCTTCTCTCCATCCCAAGAGTTTGCTCGCTGCTGCTAGCTGCGGCGCAGTTGGTTTTTCGGCGCCTACGCAGCCGGCTGTTGCTCTACCGAGGAGGAGTACGAGGCGGAGAGAAGCGTTGCTCTGCACCAAAAGAGAGAGGAGAAGCTGCTGCTTTGTCGAGCCTGTTTGCGTTTTCCTTCTATTTTCCTCCTCGTGCGCGTTTCCTTCCTCCTTTCTAGTATCTTTTTTCTGCGTTGCGTGAACGCACGTTTTGGTGTAGTAGTGGCGCCGACGACGACGACGGATAGTAGTAGCGTCGGGTCGCGCTCGTCGTAAATCCGCGCTCGAAACAAACTTCGTGTGTACGATGATGATGTGTGTGTGCGCGCTTCGCTTCGTGACGTAGGACAGTGAGAGATTCGCTACAGTGTGTGTTTCTGTGAGTGTTCAAAAGCCGGCTTCGTCCTTTCTGCGGACCGAGAAGTGTTTCTCAACTTGGACCGGGTCTTCTTCGCCTGTGCCTACACAGCAGCTCTTCGAACGTGTGTGAAGTACAGAAAGCGGAGTAGGCCTTGTTCCGGAGTCCTGTCTCCAGAAGACGTCGTGGCTGGTAGTGGCAGCGGTTGTACATCGTGCCGGATGACCTCCGGCCGACGCCGCAGTGGCGCTGCAAGGAGGCAACAGCAGCGGGGCCCTGCGGCGTACTCCGAAGAGAAGCAGCGTCCGCTGCCCGTCGTTCCTCGCCGCTGCTGTCATGGCTCCTTCTTGTCGGGAACGAGCTCCGTCTGCGAGGCGCTCCGCAGCCGCCGATCGTCGGGTCGCCGGCGCAGCGTCAGCCTAAATCTCTAGGACTAACGGTCCCCGGCGGCGGCTTGTCTCTCCTTTTCCGGGGAGGTCTTCCGTCGTGGTTCACTCGTCGCCTTCTCGTGGTCGGATGATCATCGACCGCGGGTTCACGTGATCCGTAACGCGGCGGACTCCCGAGGTGTTTCGGAAAATTCACGCCGACGTGTGCGCTCTCCGGTCTATGTTTGTGTGGCACCGGTGGTCTGACGGTCGTCGTCTTCAACCATGCTACGCTGCTTCACGCTGCCGGCTTACCGCACTCTCAAGGAAGAGGATGCAGACGTGCAGGGTCAGTCATTTTGCTCTCGTCCACGCTTACATTGCGAATGTTTTTTGTGTTAAGGGTTTGTCTGATGGTGGCAAAACGTCTCTGCTCGATCATGGCCGAGAGGCAGTAGACGTGGGTGTTCCGCGCTCCATGGACCGGCTACGTGTGTCGTTCTTTTTTTTTTCTAGCATTCTAGCAATGTCATTTGTTCTCTCCTTTTGTCTTTGTGCCGTAAAATCTCTCAACAATCCGTAACGCACATATTGCATTGCTACTTGCCAAAGACATTGCGGGCTTGCCCCTGGTTGTCGCGCAAGAACCGCGCCCGCCGACGCGAGTAGGCCACACGGAGCGCCACGGAAGTTTCGCTGTGACTCGGTATAGCTCGTCTCACATATGGGAGGAATACAAGACGACGCGGGTCACGGTGGCGAGGAATTACTCTGCCACCACGATAGCGGGACCACGATGATGGCAAGCGTCTTTTCGGCAGCGCGAGCCGCCATTGCGGCGGGTGGACGGCGTTTTCTTCTTTCTCGCGTCGGCCGCCGCGCGAGAAGCGTAGGCCTTTTCGGGCCGGCTGGGAAGCCCCCCACCACCACCTCCTTTCCTTGCGTAGGCACACACCACGCGGTTGTTGGGCGCAGCGCGGCCCGTGTCCTCAATAGTCCCTCCTCGCTCAGCGTGTGCCTTGCCCGGCCATTCTGTAGTATACACGCTGGCGCGGACCTGCCCGGCCTATTCATTCCGTAAAAATCTCAAGAAAGGAGGGGAAAGGGAATACCGGCGTGTCGTGGTGGCCGTCTTTTCAACGTCGACCAACGTTGTTGTTCTAGCCGTCCCGTAGTAGCAATACCTTGCGATGCTGCTGGTTGGACTACGCCTCGTAATTACGAGAGACCCGACCCCCACAGCTTGCCTAATAAAGCCACGAGAAAAAACAGGCTCGAGTCTGAATGGAGCTTCAACGACCGCCTCATTCTCACTGGTGGTTGTGGTGGTAGTAGTGGTTAGAAGATGAGAAAAGGCACCTAATTTCTGCAACCCGGTCGGGAGCACGGCGCAGTGCCTGCATTCTCACTGTGGCTGTGGCTCGGCGCCTCCGTGAGCGTGGTAGTGGTTGACTGAAGGCGTGTCATGTTGGTGCACTGAATGGCCGCCGATCCGAGAAGGAAAAAGCGCGGAGCCTCGGCTTCATTTTTATCGTTATTTCGAGTTTTTTTTACAAGCTTCGTGGCGAACGAGGGCACCACGCGAAGAGGAAATAAAAAACAGAAATGGGTGCGCTGACACGAGACCACCCCCTTCTCTGCCACGGTGGGCGAGCCTGATGAACAAACTTGTACAGTCGCCCCCCTCCGTCTCGTCTCTACATTCTTCAAAAAGAGAGGGCAATACGTGCTCTGACTGCAGTTTTTTTCACGAGCTTTAGTCAGATGAACATCTTTAGCATTGTCGCGCCGTGGGGGAAAAAACGCGTAGACATGCACTATTGAGTGTTGTAGAAGTAGACCTGCCTACAGTGCCAAAATGTTATCCCAGCACGGCTGCTAACACGCTGCTCTGGATTTGAGGACACACAGTCGGAATCGTTTAATGGCTGAGCACCTATATCGGGACAACTTTGTAACCGCACCTATCGGGTTAATCAATTTCACGCTGTACGGCACTGTTTCGAAGAAATTGGAACGAACAGTTGTGACCCGAAGCAGGGAGCAGGAGCGCACGAGTCAGGTCTTCCCATAGCGTTGCAAACCGTTTTGTAATAGTAATAATACATTACCTGACTGTAGCCATCGGTATGAGCAACCATGCTTCGTAAACACAATTGACCGTGTCACCGGTATTCATCGTAACAGCGCCTCCCAGTCGCGGTGGTGTGTAGCTCAGTGCCTTTTTCAGCCACACTCGGGCAGCAAAATATGCGAAACTTATTTGTCGATTTTTTTTTTTTTAGTAGATGCGCGACGGAACGTGCACCTTTCTCCAACCGAAACTGCCTTCTGCGTAATCAGCGTTTCAAGGAGAGCGCTGGTCGCAGGAATTTGCTGTAAGGCCGCGACAAACGTGGTTCTTCTCTATGGTGTAACTGGGCCACCGCCGAGACCGTTTCGCGCCGAAAATACGTTCTTGTGTGGTCGGCGCACTTCTTTTATTGCGTTCTTTTCTCTCGCTATCGACGACGTCGCGGTCCGGCGTATGCATTTTTTCCTCGTAGTCCTCCCGTACGCTAGCTAGCGCAATAGCCGTGAATGGGTCGCCGCGGGTCGCTTGCTTCATTGATTGCGGTTGCCACCAATGGCGAGCCGCCTTTTCCGTGACGTCACGCGCCGACCGTGCCGCGCGTAGTAGTAGTAGTAGTGCCATTGTGTTCGAAGCGTGTACGAGGGGGAGCGCGCTGCAGCTAGAGTCCTTTTGTTCGCCTCGCGAGTCCCAGAAACAGCAGCATGGGAGGTGGAGGTAAGCGACGATGAATCAACGAGAAAAAAAAAAGAGGATTGAGTAGGGAGGGAGGGGTTTGGTTTCGCCACGGTTTGCGAACGAAGAAGGGCGATTGTGCAGTGCAGCGAAACTGATCAAACTTGCAGTCAACGTGTCTCCTTAATAAAACGACGGGAGACATTAAAATAAACAAAAAAAAAGCGAGTGAGGTCGCATGACGTGTCACTGGGGGCGAGCAGGCGTCCGTGCGATACGAGCCGAGGTTGCCGCACTGTTCGCCCTTGAGAAGGCCGAACGCGCTGTACAGAGCATGCAGCAGCCTGTGGCGTCGGCGTTCGCTCGACTGCGCCAAGCGCGCCTCGCTTCTATAGCGGTGAATGATCGCTATACATGGTCTGGCTCTGGTCTGTGTGACTCCCTAGAATGGCCTGGCGGATCTTCGTTCACGGTATCGGGGTGTTTTTAGGGAACGCCAGGCACAATGGACCCTTGCGAGTCGACAATTGCGCGTAACTGTGTAAAATCTGCCCGCATGATGAGGGCTGGGCAGTAAAGCTGGCTGACCTTGTATCTTTGCCGCAACGGGGTGCCTGCTTTTTCAGTCCGCCGAATGTTAAATAATACGTTTCACTTGTACGTGTCGATATTCGCTGTATTACATGTTGATCATTCTCGCTGGTGTAGATAGAAGACTGCGCTAATGTTCCTAGATCTTTCCTTCTTATTTCTCTGGGGACTTTAAATTTAGGAACTTTAAACAACACAGAACGGGTGCAAGTCGACTTACATTTGGGTTTTTTTTTGGTACAGCATCTTGGATCATTAGGTAGAGTAACGCCGATATTGTCGAGGTCGCGCCTTCACGTGTTTTTAAAGCTGACTTTTAGAGAAGAGAAATCGCTCATGAAGACCGTGGACTAACGGAGCAAAAAAGCATTGTCTGTTTAGGGCATAGATGCTATACGCCGTTCTGATACCTCTATATCCAGATTTACGCTTGGAGAAACTGAATAACATTGAAGGTGGCGTTCCTGAGTATAGCAGTGGGGGAGCTCGTTTTGGTAGCTCAGTGTGAGCTAATTGCTGATTGACCAGTGTGGTAATAAAGTTACAACTGAAATAGTATCTCATTGTTTTTTGTATTCTTGTACAAATGAACCTTCTGTGGTCATATATAAAAGTGCGCTAGATACATTTGTTGTTCTTTATGAATACATCACTCTGCCGAGCCAATTACGGAAAGCTTGAAACCGGGGTACATGGAAAACTACCGCAGCTTACCGAGTAGTTATTATTTATTTATTTATTTATTCATTCGAGTACCTACAGCGCCCAGTTTGGGCATTACAGTAGGGGGGAGGAGACATAAAACTTGAAATTGATACAGGGTATGAATACCGATAATAAAACAAGTAAGCATGCTCAGCTTATACAGTGTGTACACATTCTCGGGAACACGAGGCAATCAAGGAAAAGTAAAACACAAACAGAAATGCAGACAGAAATTGGCATCTTTCATTTTAACAAAAATTGTGACAGAGCATTTTGAAATGAGGGTGGCGGGGTGGATACAATATATTCTGGTAGGTTGTTCCATTCGTGTGTGGTTTTCGGGAAGAAGGAGTTTTTGTAAGTATTTATGCGACATCGGTATTCGCGAACTTTGCGAGTTATTCTCTTTTGTCCATTTTAATGTCGACTAAGGAACAACCAGTGGGCAGTCTTTTTTGGTTCTTGTACCTCTCTATTTTCTTTCCTCCCCTGTACTATCCGGTGCCACCATTGAGCTGCCATTATTTTCGTACCAACGTGTAGTGGTGCAGTGTTATTGTGCAGTCAGTGGGGCGACGCTTCTCCTCTGACGTGGCAGTCGCACCATGCGTCGCGTAACTTTTCCCGCTGTGACGCAGTCGTCTTCGAGGTCGTCGCAGCCCGAGGCGCGAAAGCACTTCGTCGTAATTAGGGGGGTATGCATAATGCGTGCCGCTCTGAAAGACATGCATCAGCGCCTAAAGAAGGCGTCCGTGTATACTGCCTTTGAACCACCTCTCCACGGACCTCGCTCTGGTGCACGAGCCAACCTCCACTCGTGGACTTAAAAAGTCTCCGGAAATTCGTATTTCTGTCGGTTTGAGCATGCGCCACATACAAAAAGCGTCGCATTTCCGCGACAGACAAAGGTCGGGCATATATCGCTGCAGACTCTTGTCGTATCGATTTTTAGACATCCAGAGTAAAATGCTGGGCGAGTTTCCGTGGGCGTTAATCGTGGTCGAACCGCGTGGCATGATGGGACGCAACGAAATGAGACGAAAGCCTGCGCTTGTTTGTCTTATTTCTTCTGGCGTGTCCCGTCCTATACCGTGAATATTTTGACAAATGCAAAACCATCCCGGCGCCTTCCGCGATGTATAGTGGATCTCGTGTTATCCAACAACTGTCGAATCACCTACCTGGAACCATTCACAGATCCAGGAGCGATTGATGGATGTCTTCGCCACTGTACCCAACATGACACCCGTGAAGACCTTCTCCGTAGTAATAGTGTCGTTAGCAGGCCCACTGGGACGCAGATGAATGTTGTTGATCGCTAGCGTCTGTGAAATTATCACCGTCATCAATCACTATCTCAGTCAAGACCCTCTCCTCGGATTTAAAAGAAATGCTTGTATTCGCGCCTTCTCGAAACAGTGGGAATGCCATTACGGTGGTGATATAGCTAAACTGACAGTGGAAACAGTCCATGATTTCCATGTGTCGAGTGCGCAGTTTTGCTAGATCCAAATACGACGATAGTTATAGCGCGAGAACAAAACGACGACACAGAGACAAGATGGACACGAGCTTCCAACTGAGTTTATTGCGCTCTACTATCTCAGTCAAGACCCTCTCCTCGGATATAAAAGAAATGCTTGTATTCGCGCCTTCTCAAAACAGTGGGATTGCCATTACGGTGGTGATATAGCAAACTGACAGTGAAACAGTCCATGGTTTCCATGTGTCGAGTGCGTAGTTTTGCTAGCTCCAAATACGACGATAGTTATAGCGCGAGAACAAAACCACGACACAGAGACAAGATGGACACGAGCTTCCAACTGAACTTATTGCGCTCTGCGCAATAAACTCAGTTGGAAGTTAGCGCTCGTGTCCTTCTTGTCTCTGTGTCGTCGTTTTCTTTTCGCGCTATACCAACTCATGCCATACCAACTAGCCCAAGCTGCCAAACTCCAAATACGACCACCTTCGCCGACTGTGAAGCTTCTTCGTTCGTCACGGAGATGTCAACAACTGCCCTCTCTCGGCACACTCGACGACGCACCGGTTGACGCCGTCTGGAAAAGCTCGGATCTGTCGTTTTCTCTCTCTCTCTCTCTCTCTTTCGAGACAGCATCACTGTCTGTTGCGGTTTTGCGGTTTCTCTCTCTCTCTCTCTCTCTCTCCGCATTTTGAGACAGCATAACCGTCTGCTGTGGTTTCGCGTGCGTTTCTCGCGATAGAACGTTCCTTCCTCCGTGCGATAGTATTCGCCCGATTACTCCGCACGGTGCACCGTCCTTATCGGTGGTGGGGCTCACTTCCTGCATCTTTTAGATGCGGAGCATCTTATACTCGCGCCTTGTAGTGCGCCGTCCGCGCCGTCCGCACCGCTTCTCGAACATTCGACAGCTGACGCGCGCGCATGCGCCGTCGCCCACTCTTCCACCATTTGTGCATCCCTTCCTCCTCTACACACCGCGCGCGCTTCACTCCTCCACCATCTGTGCACCCTTCCTCCTCTACACACCGCGTTCGACATCTACAATTCTCCTGATTCTCCAGTGGACGCGCATGTGGCGTCGCGCTTCGAGAACATTCAACAGCTGACAGTGCATGCGCCGTCGCGCTGTATATATACTCAAGGTCGGCGCTCGCTCGCTCAGTTGCCGCTCGTCGGTTGGTTTGTACGGCGCGTCGACGTCCAAGGTCGCGGTGAAATGAATTCCAACGAATCCACAAACACAATGATCGACGTCCCTTCGACCAGCGCCGCCCTTTCGCATACGTGTGTACGTGTTCACTCATTTAACACTCCCTCCTACAACCACGTTAACCAATTTAGCCATCGACCCAAGTAAGTCGCACTTTAACACCCCATTTCACAACGACGTTAACCAATTTAGCCATCGACCCAAGTAAGTCGCACTTTAACACCCCGTTAACCAATTATATGGTCCGCATCCTCCTCAGTGTTCCCCCGAGGGAAGCTGCGGGCAATTTTTTTTCTCGACTTTCCTCCTCTCATCTGATGATAGGTGTGGACGACGATACGTGCAGCCTCGTTTTACTCGGTTATACAGAAAAAAAAAGTTCGAGAATGGGGATGGTCGCCCGTTGGGAAATGAAGAACTCTCCAAGTAGTGCTGCTTGCTTGTTCAGCTTTAGCCACGTTAACACATCGCCATGACCAATGTCGAGTAATGGTAAACAAGTTCGATTGTTTCCTGTTCCACAACTTCGATTCGCAGCTATAGTTTGTACTTCTAAAAGGGTCGGAACGGCAAGCAATTAAAACGAAGAAAAACTTCACAGTCTGTGAAAGTCTTTGTTCATTAAGAAGCACAACTAGGCTACCTACCGGTAGCCTACTGGGTTCAGCCAAAGACAGTTCCGTCCCCCGCTGGTTTTCGCTTTCTCTCTCTCCTGCACTCTCTACTTGCTGTGTTGCCGCTATGATAGCGTCGAGACCTCTGCAGTGTTCTTAAGTTCACATATAGGTGCACACACGCAGCCCCAAACTTACCATTGTCGACCGTATATAAACTGTTCCTCTATGCTCCGCGCTATGTGGAACGCCTCGCAACCAACCTCACGCTTAAGGCCTGTAAGACAGCAACGACTGAATCAGCTTCTTGGAACTTCCGCCAGAGTGATTGATCATGAAAAAAGTATATATATAATCGAAGAACTCGGTGACTGTAGTCCGCTGCTCACTCGAAATTCGACGTGGACTGTCGAATCGAGAAACGTTTAAAACGACTAACCGGGATTCACGCTTAAAATACCAGCGCGAAAACGGCGACCTATACTGTTGCAACTTTCACCCCACAAAAAAGCGTTAGTCGGCAATTCGCTACTACGACTTGTGGTGCCGTGTAGCAGTTGTAACTCCTGTTTCTCACCTCACCAGTGGATCACGAAGCCTTGGCATTCAGCCTTAGTGTGTGTTTTTTTCCCCTACCGCTTACGGACGCCTTCCGACATGCCCGTTTCCTCGAAGCTGCGCTTGTGCTTTGTTTTAAACGCGTCCCGGAAGTTTTAGTGGTGGCCGAGTGGTGGCCCCACGTGCCGTTCCGACGATTCATCGCCGTTTTCTCTTCGCGTGCCACCACCAGCACCACCAAGTGAGCGTGCAGCTGGATTTCGCTATCCTTTCTTATCTTCCTCTTACACTTTCTGGGTAGTTTCCGTTTCACAACTGACGTCAGCCGAAAAAAGTACGAAAGAAAGGCGGCGGCGCGGTCGAGAAAGCGTAATGCCACCTTGCGCGGGGAAAAAGAGTCTTCGTTGACGCGAGCAAGGGGAGGAGAGAACTGTGGGCTTTTTTTTCAAAAGAGCCGAGGGGGAGGATGGTGGTGATTCTCCTCCAAGGCTGACTTCCGAGGAATGCGCGCAACGGGGCTCGCATGCACGCGCGCCTGGTTCATTCACGCTGCCGTCACGGCTGATGCTGCTGCTGCTGCTGATTCACAGACACCCGTCGCATCCTCTGGGAGGGTACGACGCATTGAATTCGATCTTCCCCTTGCCGTTCCCAACAAACAGTTTCCTCATTACGACAGCGAAGTAATCGGAGGGTTTTCCCTAACTGAACCCATGGTGCGCGGCTAGCCACACTAATAAGCTGAACTCTCCAGCCACACTCATAGTTCAAAGTTTCAAATTAGATGAAACTTGAAAACTGTAAACTGACCCGACGTTTCGGGTCAGTTTTACAGCTGGTAAGTTAGAGCGGTGTGTATCCTCCTCATTTCGAAGTAGTGTTGTACGCATGCGCACGCAAATACGTACTTGCTGGCTTATGACCCTGTGGTTAAGGATGGGTTCGAAATCGGAACTGACACATTTCCTCTGTGGTTTCTCCACCACTGATAGTCAACTATACTAACTACCGCGTTTTGCCGTTTCTATACCACGCATGATACAGACATGCGACCAGACTCTCCCATGATACGCCCCGCCGCGGTGGTCTAGTGGCTAATGTATTTGGCTGCTGACCCGCAGGTCGCGGGTTCGAATGCCGGCTGCGGCGGCTGCATTTCCGATGGAGGCGGAAATGTTGTAGGCCCGTGTGCTCAGATTTGGGTGCACGTTAAAGAACCCCAGGTGGTCAAAATTTCCGGAGCCCTCCACAACGGCGTCTCTCATAATCATATGGTGGTTTTGGGACGTTAAACCGCCCATATCAATCAATCAATCTCCCATGATACAGACAGTACAGACGTATCGTCCATGGTGCTGCGCGTTTAGATTCGATCTGCGGGCGGTGATCGATCGCTGCGAAACGCTTTTTTTCTTGGAAACATTTTCGTGCATTTGAAGAAGTTGTGCGCACATTCCAGTTTTCATTCACCATTTTCTCACGCTTGTCACTTACGAAGCCGCCTACCGATCTGGCCGACTCCCTGTGTTGAGGAAAATTCCCCATCATTGTCTGGTCTACGTTTAACCAGAGCCCTTCAATACTTGAAGGACTCCGATTTAAGCTTTATTTTGGCATTGCCCTGCCGTGGTGGTCTATTGGCTAAGGTACTCGGCTGCTGACCCGCAGGTCATGGAATCGAATCCCGGCTGCGGCGGCTGCATTTACGATAGAGGCGGAAATGCTGTAGGCCCGTGCGCTCAGATTTGGGTGCACGTTAAAAAAACTCCAGTTAGTCAAAATTTCCGGAGCCCTCCACTGCGGCGTCTCTCATAATCATATCGGGGTTTCGGAACGTTAAACGCCACATATCGATCGATCGATCCGATCTTCACTTTTGCATTCGCGAGGAACACGCTCGCCGTGTGCTGTGACGAGGGAGGCGTGATCGAGAAAGCACGAGTTCGCACAGGTGAATCAAGACGCGCAGATCCCGTGTGCTCTGTGTAGTGACTCATACGACGACTGCTGGTGCGAAGTGCGCGCGACGGCAGGCAGGGCGTCTTTCCCGTCGCTTTCGAGTCACCACTTTCCCGGGGGACCCCGGAACGCGCGCTGCCTCTCGCTAAGTCTAATCGCGTGCTTGATACATTTTCTCTGGACTCCGATGGTGTTGTACGTGACTGTTGCGATGGCAGCGGAAGCTCGCTTGCCGTCTCGCTAACTGCGCCCGGGGAACGACGGTGAGTGTCCCGCCTATACGTGCGTTTGGCACGCATACGATCATCGCAGAAATCGGTGTTTTAGCGCGCGTATGTGGTATCTCGCCGATTCCCTTGTTGAACGATTCAAAGCACTTCGACCCGTTTGCGTATAGAAAAGAGAAAAAAAAAATGCGCTGAGTGTGGTGAACCATACTGGAAATCTTTAGTAGATTTCAGGCAGTTGCAAAACAAGACCCGCAGGAAGTCTGTAGTATATCCGTATTTATACAATCGTCATGGAAGTGTAGTCGATACGCCACCTTTCCTTTCTCTCGCCCCCTCCATAAAAACAAGCGGCATCTCACGGTTTCGGCTACAGAATCTTTGAACACGAACTGCCGATGTATTGATGGAATTGTTCGTTTCGTATCGATACCGAAGAACTTACAAGCGCTGCATGCCGCTTCAGCTGCCAATGCCCCCTTTTTTTTTTTTTTTTTTGCTGTTTCTTTTTTTTCAGCGGCGACACGAAAAGGGTGTTTGCTTCTCAGCTTATAATTTTCGTCGTCTTGAGTCATCTTCTATATCCGTAAATTATATGCAGAGGTTTTGCAGTGAGTGTCTGCATGCGTTGATATCTCCGCGACTCTCAGACGGGCTCTGGCATCTATATATTGTTGGTTGTGGCTACGGTGAACTAGAATGTACTATAGTTGAGGCTTTTCAGTGCCGTGAGGGGGTAGATGTTACTCCCCGATGATTTACATGACAGTTTGCAGGTCGCGGGATAGAATCCCGGCCGCATTTTCGATGAAGGCGAGAATGATTGAGCACCCGTGCGCTTATTAGATTTAGGCGCAGGATAAAGAACCCCAGGTGGGCGAAATTTCCGGAGACCTCCACTATGGCGTCTCTCGTGGTGATACGGTGGTTTTGGGGACGTTGAACTCCCAACAATTACAGGTTGCATGATGACATTGTTTACTGTGGGTTGTTTAGGCGTTGTCACGGTCCGGTAACACGATACGCGACATGGCACGAGCCCGACACGTCGTGCCCTTGACACTCTTGGTTTGGTGGTTGTTCGGGCGTGACGCCATCTGCGCAAGCATTGGCGGCCAGTCGGTTATTCCCCCCCCCCCCGCCTTTTTTTTTTTTTTTCGAGTGCAAGCAGCCCGCACAATTTGTCTTTAATGGCAAGGAACGCCCAAGTGCTTTCGTGAAGATGTGAAAATGCTTTGAAATGGTGGCTCGCAGGCTATTCGTACCTCCTGGTCAAATGCGGGAACATAATTATAGCATTGGTTAAGTACCCGAAGCATGTTCCGCAAACAAGACAACCTGTTGGATTCCCGTTGATAAAGCGACAGCAGTGAGGCCAAGAAACGTTGCCCCCCCCCCCCCCGCTGGGGTCTAGTGGCTAAGGTATACTCGGTTGCTGACCCGCAGGTCGCGGGTTCGAATCCCGGCTGCGGCGGCTGCATTTCCGATGGAGGCGGAAATGTTGTAGGCCCGTGTGCTCAGATTTGGGCGCACGTTAAAGAACCCCAGGTGGTCGAAAATTCCGGAGCTCTCCACTACGGCGTCTCTTTTAACCATATGGTGGTTTTGGCACGTTCAACCCCACATATCAATCAATCAGGCCAAGAGACGTTGTAAGATGCTTCCCTGGCAACGGGGCAGACTTTTCGCGCCGCGCGTGCCGTGCACACACCGCTTTTAACTCGCCGGTGCGCGCCTGTGCTATCGGGGTCGAAATGCCCGCTGGAATGCGGCTCTCGTATATCCGGTCGGCCACGAATATGGCAGGCGATGATCCGGTGCCGCGCGGCCCGCTGCGTCGTTTCCTGACGCGTGCCTCTGCAGCGCAATTAGGCGACTAATAATCGCCTGCACGACGTACTCGACAATCGATCCCACATCCGTCGACCGTAGAAAGCAGGCATTCGCGCGGGAGGAAACTAGAGCTATATACACAGTATAACTGCAAGACGCGAATGGGGTCCCGTTTCCCAGCGCCTCGTGGTATCCGCCGCGAAGTGTCCCACAACCCAGGCTTGTTCGCCGTATAGCAGTGGGATGAATATGGGAGTGCACTAACGGTGGATCATGTCAGACTGACGGTGCGCAAACCACGCGCATCGCATTCCCGACGTGATCGCTGCGCAGGGTGTCAAAGTACAAGAAATCGGGTGTGCGTGGTTATAGTGCTGGTGCTAAGTTGGAATGTAAGCGGGAGCATCCGGCTCTCGTCTGTCCTGGCTACCGCACTCGCTTTGGCAGCTTTCGTAGGCTGTAAAATTGAAGCAAAGTGTGGGGGAACGGGCTAGTTGGTAATCTGTTTCAAGAGTGACTACAGCGCAAGGAAAGACACAGGGAAGAGGTGTGTGTGTGTACACGGGGTCTATACGTTGCTCTCACTGTCTTCCCTTGCGCTCGTCCAATTAAATTCAATCAGCTTGCGCAAGATAGTTAATAATCTGAACATCATCGGGAGAGGCCTTTGTGCTGCATTGGGCATAGAATATGCTTATGATGACGATGGAAGTACGCACTATCGCGGATGACAAACGTTCAGCCCACTAGGCGTTATAGAAGTTCAGGCCGCTGGGTCCTGTATTTTTCAGTGGTTTGTCACTCTATGCGGTCGAACTGCGTAGTACACGCTGTTTGCACGTTTTCGAACATGCCGGTAATACAAGGCCGCCTGACCAATCAGTGGAATATATTCTTTTTTATGATTTCATTTGTCTCCTGTATTCTAAACTTTCAACGCTGTACACTCACAGCAGACCGAATTTGCTGTGCGATCTGGGGATAATCTCGAGCTTCGTTTGCTACCTAGACGTTCCACAAATCGTAGGATTTACTACTGATCACGCACTTTGATGTAGGCGGAAGTCCCGCTTCCGCTTCTCCGCCGTGCTAGACTGTTTCCGTTGTGGCGCACGTTTCCCCCCATACGGGCTGGCGCGTTACTTTACGCTTTTCTACTCCTTTATCCGGCGTCGTATCCTGGTGCAAAAGAAGGGTGCGCTCGCCTTGCCCCGTTCTGGGCTCGGCCGGTAGTTGCCGCCGGCTGGAACAAGTTGTGGCGGGGGGGTATGCCGCCGCGCCCCCGAAAGAGCACTCTTCTCTCAAGGTCGCCACCACCGTAGCACAGCGGGTTGGTGGCGGGGGGAGGGGATATGATTGGGCTGGGGGGGGGGGGCGCACCCTTTACGTTCTGTGCGGAAGCGCGGCCCCCTTTTGTCCGCAGCCGGCAGCGTATTTTCTGTGCGCGCGCGTCGAGGACCTTCGCGCGAGCGGACGGGTGCGGCAGCAGAAAAGTGGGCGCATGTGTGACCCCCCTCCTCCACCGTCTTCTTGAATGGCGCTTTGTCCTCAATGGCTCTCTCCTCCTCTTCTTCTTCCTCGGTCTTGCCGCCGTGCGACGTGTCTCTTCTCCGTGCGCTAGGAAGCTTCATGCGACACCGCGTTTCACGAGCTGCCGGGTGCTGCTGAATGGGTGACCGCCGTGTGCCCCGTGTTGGCCCCTGCTCCGTGACCCTTGGCCGAGCTGCAAAATTGCCGCATTGTCTTTTCGGTCGAGCCATTGTTGGCTGAAAAAAACGTCGCCGTGTGCAGTGCGCCGCTTCTGGGGACGCTCGCTCGTGATGGCCATTGTTTGCGTGCAGCGTAAACGCTTTTCTCTCTCTGTTTCTCTCCCCCCGTCTTTCTATCAGTTTTTTTTTTGTCATTAGTTCAAAGGAAGGTCGCCTGCGACGTGTCACGGGTCCGTAGGTGCGGAATGCGGCGGAAGCAGTTTTTGCGCAGCAGCAGCCGCAGCGAGCAAGAGTTCCAACTTTCGGTGCTGCCGAACCCGCGTGGCGAAGAGAGCGGTATTTTTCGTATGGCCACTTCTGCGGCACTCACGGGAGAGCAGCCGCCTATTCCACCTTCATGCTGGACGCCTTCGCGAAGATGACGCCGTATACCCACCCGGTGATGGATGCCCGAGTTCCGTAGCTAAATAGGCACACGAGCGGAATGCCTGTTGTTCGCGCCCTTGCTCGCTCACGTTTTTTGCTCTGTTAGGTCGATGCCGGACGTCAATCATTTTCCCGTCAGTGTCACTGCAGCCTCCGGTAAAAGAAAAAAAAAAGCTGATCGAGGAGATAGAGAAAATTGCACGGCAGAGATTGGCTTCGCGCGAAAGGACGCTGCTAGCAACACGTACGGTGAACACGACGGGGAACAGATGCCTCGGATTCACGATTCTATTCTTTTGGGTGAAGATGCGCGTCATGTAACACACCTGCATAAATATCCATTCTTTGGGGGAAGATGCGCGTCATGTAACACACCTGCATAAATATCTATTCTTTGGGTGAAGATGCGCGTCATGTAACACACCTGCATAAATACCTATTCTTTGGGAGAAGATGCGCGTCATGTAACACACCTGCATAAATATCTATTCTTTGGGTGAAGATGCGCGTCATGTAACACACCTGCATAAATATCTATTCTTTGGGTGAAGATGCGCGTCATGTAACACACCTGCATAAATATGTACATATATTCACGGAATTCTGAAAGAGAAAGGGAAATGGGTGAGGGAAGAGAAGAGTGTGTACGTTGATCCACGCGCCTCGCTGACTTGTCTTACATCATCACCCCCCGCCCCCCTTTGGATCTGCTCCTGGCGCACTCTACGCGGCAATGTTTGACGTTCTCCGAGTATGTTAATGTCGGGAATGTGTGTGGTTGCCGTTCACGCTTGCTGATGCACGCAGCGTCGTTTCTTCTCATATTTTCGTTCTCCAACCCTCGCTCGACTTACGAAGACTGGAAAAAGTCCGCTTCTCTATTGTCCACCGGTATCGTAACATTGCGAAAGGTTTGACCGAAGGAAAGAAAAAAAGAAAAATCTCACGTATCTCTGCTATACCTCTGCTGACGTAATACAGAAAGAGCGTCCGACGCCGTGCGCACGACTCGGGTCAGCTGCGACTTGCGTCATCGGCGCTGCGCGTGTGTGTTTCGCCTTTCTTTATTTTTCTCCGCCTGATGACCGTCCGTCGACACTCGATGAAGCGGTTCCTCCTCCTTCGCTCGGTGCCAGCTAACGACGTCGGTCGTCTTGAATGCTATGCCGCGGTGTTGTGCAAGTGTATACAAAGCTCCCTTACACCGATCGGAGTGAGTGGAGAAAGTGGCATCCTATAGCTGTCACGCTATTATTCCTTCGCTCGTTATCTCTACCAAGAGAGTTTATTGTGTATTTCCGCGTATGGACGCGCTGTTGTTAAAAGCCGCGGATGCGTAGTCTTTCTTGCTCGGTGATTCGCTTCCTTGTTATAGTTAAAAGCGCGAGGTAGAATTACGCAACGCGGTGTTGCAGCCGTGCCAAGAGAAGAAAGAAGACGCAGTCTAGCGCACACGTTAGGTTAGTTAAGCGGTTTGTGTATTCGGTTCTCTTGCGTGATTTTTGTGCCACAGAGCCACTCTACTCGGCTGAAAACAAAAACCGTGAGGTCTTCCTTCTCTCTTGGGTAAAATAATTTCATTCATTGGCCAATGTAATGAAATCACCGCAGCAATGCCAGAAATGCGCTGATTGAGTTCCCAGATCTCTGGGCGGCTCAGTGAATGAAATCTAAGTGGTGTTCGAAGGTGTTCGGGAATACTCAAAAAATAAATTCCATTTTGGTAGCATCACTGCAGAAGGTAGTATTGTTGCAGATAGATCACCTTTTAAAAAGTTTAGCCTGTCACTTTTAGTAGCGCTACTTTCCAAAAAGTATCGACTCTGCCACACCTTAGTTGTTGTTCGGAACCTCCTTCCTCCGCCACCCTGACGTCATTTTGCGGTTCTTCAATTCCATGCAGTACACATCTGAGACTCGGTTTCAATTTTTTTAAATGGAATGCCGTGTTGCATATCCGTATTGTGGATGTTTCATGTTTTATGAATATACCAACGTTTCAAACAACGGCAGCATTCCCGTGTGGAGCTTCAGTTGTGTTACACAAACTTTTTTCGTGTGTGTGTGTGTTATAAATGTACTCGCCATGTGTCTTCAGTTTCACTGCGTTGTACTTAGGCGATCAACATTCGAGCCCGCATCACTCAGATTAGTGTGGAGTTTTTTGAATCTTATCCTTCGTCTCGTCCATAGTCGATGCCCCCGGTGGTGTAAATCCAGAGAAATCTCAATGTGGTATATGCGTCATTTCATGGCGTTCATTTCGTTTTTATTGATATAGGTTTTGTTTTAATTATGCAAATATTAGTCATGTCTTGAAATAAAGTAAAGCGAGCATGGTCGCCTCGAGGCCGGGCCAGGGAGCTTAATCTAATAGCAGTGAGCAGCCAATGATAGAAACTCGCGTTGGTGAAGTGCAGTTTGAAGTTTAACTCATAAATGGGCTTTGGCACATTTCTGTACTCGCGGACGACTTCACTTGGCAATGGAAAGTCCAGCAATCTGGGACATTTACTAGTGCGGCAAAGCCGACCCCAAGGAGCAATGCTGGGTGTAACGCTATGGGGAGCGTTTTTCAAAAAAAAAAATGATTACTGAGCAATTCCTGACTTTTTTCGCTAATTGAACTTCAGGAACTTAATGTTGACAACGCCCTTATGCTGTACAACGCGATTAGTTTTAATTGGACGGATGGATTTTTTTTCCGAGACACTTTTGTGTATTCATTGAAAATGTATTGGGTCATTTTTGAAAAAGCTGATTGTAGCGCAACGACGAGTTATTCGCTAATTGCACTCTAGTGGCATGTACGGTAAAACAACCTGTCTTTGTGTTTGAAATTTCGTGGGATTACGATCAATGGATTTTTTTTTTTTTTCCTGAAGAGCTTTCTCAAATCGATAGTGCAGCAAAGCAGCATTGCAGGGATAAAAGAATTGCTTGTCGGTAAATCAATGGGAAAGTGGACGTCGATCATGGTAAAACCTCAGCAAAAGTCTGCAGATGTGCAGCATGAAGGGCTGTACGCCACGTGGTGTGAAAAAACGGTGAACGTAAAGCGATGTCCCGAATTGCTGGGTATGAGGGAAGGCTACGGAGCTAAACTAGGTGTTGTGCCACCGTTGAAGAATATAGTCCCACAATTGCGTCCGTATTTTCCACGTGAACATAAAAAAAAAACGTCAGTTTATTTTCTACGAAATGTTGTTTATAAGGAAACGCAACACGCATTAGTGACATATTGATAATTATTTTACTTCATGCAGTGTCGTTTCGTGTTTTTTGTACTTGTGAAAACATGGCTCGTTTTACGTACGCACATCACTCTCAAAATGGCGTTTTCGTCTTTATGAGCGCTCGTCGCCACCCAGCTATTTCGACGACTCGCCGAAGAAGCTTGTGACGAATTTCGCTCACGAATGGCTGTCTAGGCAGACGTAGTAAATTGAATGCAGTGTTATTATTTGAACACGGCCGTCATTGGAAGCGCGAAACTACATTGGCGGAGGAGTACATGTGCAGTAGCTCCGCTCCCGTACCAAGAAAAGTCGTCCTCGAGTATAGTAAATAACTCCTTAGGGTTAAATGCTCAAATGAGAATGCGAGCACATTAAGGTAGTCTTTTTTTTTTCCAATTTCAGTTCCATTTACCGTCGTTGGTGCATACCTATATTATTCCTATAGTGCTGTAACTACCAAGCAATTCAGATGTTTTTTTGAAGCTAAATCGCCCCCCCCCCCTTCCAGAATTTACGCATGACATGCCCCCTATGTGTGACACAAGTTATATACCCTACAGCTCTGGCGCGTCTGTGTAGGCAAATGCGGACAGCTAATATTTACGCCAGTGGCGACCATTGTAGTGTATCAAATGTCATTTCTGATGGCTTAGAGATGTTCAAGCAGATGAGTAGTAATGCCTCAGTTAACTGATTCTCACGTAACGGACATGTGACGACCAATACGTGTGTCACGCGGGGGAGAAAGAGGGATTTTCAAATCTGATTGAATCGACGTGGCCAATGACGGTCCTAAGGGGGAATCCTTTATGTTGTTTGGCTGCAGTGCACCTCTCTCTCTCTCTCTCTCTCTCTCTCTCTCTGGCCTGCTTACAGCTAACGAGGAGTGTTGGCATAGCGTGCGTTCATAGACCACGACTATTTAGCGCGACGTTACGCGTTGTACGCTGTGGTGACGCCGTACTCGATGTACAGTACCGTCCACTGTCAAAGGGAACACTCTGATGAGCACCTGTCATATTGCGGGCCTCACAAGCGCACGTAGACATAATGATATTGTTTGTGCTTGGCACTGTCTATCAAAAGGACTCAGAACAGTCAACGAGCAGTAGTCTTATGCAGATCTAAGCCACTATGCTTTTGCCAGAGAGCCAAATCTGGACGTGGCGCGCATGGAGGTGTTCCCTTTAACTGTGAACCCGTCTGTACACGGCTGGCGTTCCCAGCGTGATTTCGCCTGAGGCCCTTAGCGTCGTGCATACAGTGGGCGAGGTTTCTTCACCGCCGGTGCGAGTGGATAACAAGGAGCGGTGCGGCGGTGTCCGCCGTGTGTGTTTCGGCTGGTTCCCCGGGTCGAGGCGCGCGCTAACCCTCGTTAGTTGCGAGAGAGTTTAAAAAAATGCCGTCACGCCGCACCCTCCTGGGTCACGCGCCGCTTTCGTGATTGCGCGTGGGCGACGACTGCAACGTACGAGAAGTGCCTGTTGTGTAGCAGCAATCCATGAATGAGTCTGTTCAAAAGAGGGCGCCAGCTATAGGACCGTTCCTTTTAGTCTATCGAGCACCGCCGCTATTCTTCGTAACCCACGTGCGGCCGGACACCGTTGGGGAGGGTCGACTATGCGTGCGCAGAACGTGGAAGATAAAACGCCGCCCAAAGGGAAACGTTTTTTTCGTCATAGGTGTAGTTATAGTCGCTCGTTTCCTTCTTTCCGCGCCTTTCTCTCCCGTCTCGTTGCACCGTAAACTATCGGGAAGTGTGTAACCCGTGGGCGAGCGAAAGCTGTCCTAACGCGCGCGTGGGCCTCGTGTCAATCCTTCACGAAGTCGTGCTTCTTTTCAGGCATGCCCTGCTTCGCGTTTGGCCCAAATGTTTTTTTTTTTTTCTTTTTAATTGGGGCCGAGCTGCGCCCACGGACACTGGACAGCGTGTGTAGTATGTACTGCACGATGCATCGTGTATGGCTCCAGTATCGATTCATCGATCCGATCTGGCGCCCATCCGCGTTTGTAGTCTGGCAGTGTGCAAAGCGATATGAAGAGTATAGATGTGTGTCATCACAATATTGACCTCGAAATGTTGGCGCACGTATTGTGCTCGCTTCTGGTTAAATACGACGAAATTCGATGCCTTGTTTGTGAGCTCTCACACAGAGAGAGAGAGAGAGAGATGGCATTAAGAAAGGCAGCGAGGTTAACCGGAAAGCAAGTATCTTGTTTGCCACCCTGCTCTGGGAAATGGGGATTGGGAGACCGAAAACTATGGAAAACGGAATGAGATAGAGCGGGATCGAAGCGAAAACACACGCGCGCACACTATAAATGTCACAATTGCTCGACGAGGTGGGTTTATCGCAGAAATTGTCGAGGCGTGCAAACACTGCTGACAGGGGCTGCCTCTGACACCTGTACTGAGGGCACCGACACACAATATGTTCGATTGTTTCGCTCTCAGGCATGCGTAATAGCTTACCGGCTTATGTTGTCACTCGGCTTTGTGATTGCGGTTTCGGCGGCAGAAGAAGCGTGACATCGCACAAAGGGAGAAGGGGGAGGGGGGCGCTATTGCATGTCAGGGGAATGACGATAACTTTCCCTGTTTATATAATTATTTCACTGGTTATGCCTTGTGCAACCGTATAATTTGTACAGGGTTGGTCTTGGACAACATCGATTTTGTTTCTTTGCCGATTGATAGGCGCTGATGCAATTGTGCCTGATTGCTGGATTTGTTACGCACGATTCCAAAATCTATTTTATCGCTGGTTAAGTCGCTATAGATTTTGACAGAGAGGATAGACCATTACGGAAATGGTCTATCCTACCGTATTGTTTGAAACCGTTTTCAGGACCACCTTGCCTATCCGCAGAATTGTTCTTTTGACTGTGCGAAGTTTGTGTACTATGTTTTTGCGAAAGTTACTCATTTGACTTTGTGTTCCTGGTATTCCAAGCGGGTTCGCGTGATTCGGGAATAGGTTCCCTTCGACAGTATACGGGCTGTCATAGACTTCATGTGAACCTGGCAGAAATGTGTTGGCAGACTTTTCGTTTCCACTATGAAGCGACCTGTTTGCCTTCCCCGTGACGAGTAGTAGAATATCTTATAGATCTAGCGAAACGGAATAAACTGTGCTTTCTATTACTTTAAATCGCCGTGACTATCGTGTTTGTAAACCCACGCAAATAAAGAACAGGGATGCATTTTTTAAATCAGGTTTCCGTTTATGCGATATTGTTTACAACGAGTCACGCTTTGTCAGTTATAGAGACGTGAGAGAACTTCACCTTGTCGTGTCGGGAAAGCTTTTTTTTTATCGGGAAATTGTTAATTGTCCTCTGGACACGAGAACTTAATTTTAAAAAGCGAGACTTTCAGTTTGTTGAAGACGCACCACGCATGCGGAATAAAAAAAAAAAGAGGACTCTGGTGTGACCCGTACGTGACACAGTTTACTATATTTATACATGCACCTTCGCACTGCCTTAGGGCAACACACCCCACTATATACTACGATATGCCTCCTCGAGACATCCTGTCGCGCTGATCGTCGGGCCGTATCTCCTGGCCGTACAACTTAAGTACCTTCCTTATTAGTGACGTATGCATCCGTCGCCACTGTTTCTTTTACCCGACCCTTGCGATGTTAGTGCGAATGTTTCGAACGCTCGCACACTTGGCCATCGACGCTTCAACTCGCCGGCACTATTGAGCGTGGCAGGTTAAGGCGCCCGCCTGCTTGTAAGGCTTAGCTGTTCAAGGATCTCTCTCTCTCTCTCTCTCTCTCTGTGGCGTCGAGAGGCGACACGCTCGTTTCCGCTTTCCGGTGTTTTCTCGCGGCGCCGCTCCCTGACCGGAAGTGGGGTTTTCTGTTTCCGGGAAGCGCTCGCGCCTGCTGTTCTCCTCTACTACTATACTACAACCCACCTCCTCCCTTCATCCCTCCTTCCTTCCTTCCTTCCTTCTCGGGCTTGAACCCCCCCCCCCCCTTTCTGTTGTCCTCAACGTCCCCCGAAAAGCAGCGGAGTGCGACCCACTGTGTGCCGTTCTTCCTTTGTGCGTAGCAAGCTCCGTGTTCCCCCACCATTCACCGCTCGTAGAGAAGGCTGGCTGATATGATTGCTCTAATTTGGTACGCCACCCCCCCCCCCCCCGCCCCCGTTTTTTTTTTATTCCTCTCTCTTTTGCGCGCAACTACTTCTGTTCCATAGAATCCATACTCGTCGACGCTCCTCCGTCGCTCTTGATTGCAGTGAACGCGACTTCATATCCCGCTCGTTTTTTGGCTAGCCCACACCACAGCGCGTGTCGTCTGTCGGCCCCGTGTTTGATGCGCGCTTCTCTGCCAAACCTGCAAGGCCGAAACGGAGTCTCTGCTCATCAACACGCCCCATGTATATCGGTGTCGACCTATTAAACGACTCCGCGCGGTTTTCTGACGTACGGTTATCGCTCCTAAGGCCGTCCCCTCTCTGCTTAAATTAGTTGTCTTTTGCGCTGGCGCAGTTGTATTACGCACGATGCATGCTCGAAGGAATCCGCCTCCCGAAAAAACACGCACCAACTGGCGAGTTTATTTTCTCGAGATTCTCGGTTCTCTCGCCGCGGTGCAGGCACACGTGTGCGTGTGTGTGCGTGTGTGTGTGTGTGTGTGTGTGTGTGTGTGTGTGTGTGTGTGTGTGTGTGTGTGTGTGTGTGTACCAAGTACAGTGCATCTCTCCCCACCTTTCTCGGATCATTCCGGCGTGAAGAAGGAGCCGTGCGGCTGGGTAGTTTCTGGCTGGCTGCCTTTTCTTTCCTTTTTTTTTTTTTCCTCCCGGGGCCCCCAGGTGGAAAGCGACGTGGCGAAAAGCGTGGCTGGGAAACGGCTGCCGCAGAGGCGATTTCGAGTCGCCGGTGTGTGGAGACGCTTTTAGCGCCGCCGCTGGCACGCGGGAGCAATTACGCGAGGAAAGAAACGCACTTCGTTCTCATGATTTTCGCCCGGCGGAGAGATGATTTTCATTGGAAGCGGCAATTAGGCCAGAGAGCCCCGTGTGTTGTCGGCCGGAATGAGTACGCCCCGCCCATTAAAGCGCTCTCTGCATCGCAGCCGGCTGGATGTCGGGCCAACGGTGGCCGATGGCTGTACAGTCGATATTGGCGCCCGTGCGCGCCACTTTCTTTTCGCGCTACTTGACCCCATCAGCGGCAAGTTCGACCGGCTGCTGGTGGTCTCTCTACTGCGTCCAAACAAAGAGGGGACGAAGACTGATTGCACTGACTCAGAGGAGGTCGGCGGGGATCCCTTGGACTGAGCCGGCGGCGTAGCTCAGGGGCAGGCAGAAGGGACTCTCACGACTGCGGTGTTTGTGTTGTCTGCTTTGTAGTGCGTGCATGTCCACACCTTATATATGAGTGTGGCTGGAGAATGAGTTACGCTAGTGAGCTGTATAAAAGGGGATGTGGAAAGCTGCCTGTCTGTATACTGTTCGCGTCATGAGATGGTCTCGCGTCTTGTTAGATCGTGGTGCGCAGGACGGTATACGCATCTTCCTAGGCGTGACGATGTCCGTGTAAGTGGTCAGCAGAGAGTCCTGCGACATACTCGTGTCGAGGGGAAGCGACGTGGTGGACTCTACCCTCGGCTAGGCGGCTAAGATTTCGGGACTGGTCGTTACCGCTGAGCGGCTTGTGGGCCGGAGCCCAAGTCAGTTAGCGGGATGTAGCAAAAGAGGGGAACGGCAAGTAGAATGCGTAATGCCTTGCGAGAGATACGGCCGGCATCGTAGCTGCGGATCGCCTGTTGAGATTCGCTGATCACGACTTTAGTAATACGATCAGCTAGCGCAATGGCAACCTTCAGGGCGATTCTACGCTCGCCGGTGGCTGTGCAGGTATGTGACTTCAAGTGTATGACATTTGTATACCGACATCTGCGTTGCATATACCGTCGTGCAGTACTACGCAATTAGATATATGCCTCGACGTGCGCAAGTGCCTCAAGTTTTGCGAACCGAAACACTTGAATTGGTTGCAACGCTGACCGTGTGTGTGTTTTTCTCCGTACAGGCCCCGTTCGTGTCGCCGTGGCCATCGACCGCACAAGCGGCGGCCGAACTCTTGGCAAGAAGGGCGCCTCCTCGATTCAGTCGAACGGCGCCACCAAGTCTCCTCCCAAGTCTGGAGGACGTAGGAGGGGCGACCACCAGTCTCAGCAGCAGCAGCAGTCGTCCCAGCCCCTCAACAACCAGCAGCAGCAGCAGCGCTCCTTGCTGAGCAGCGGCGTCGTCTCCGAGGGCGGCGTCCTGCGCAGAGCGAGGACGGGCGCCGGGGCCAGCGGGACGGCGCAGGGCCCGGGCGCGGGGCCCGCGCCCTCCTTCGTGCGGCACCTCGAGGCCAACCTGCGCCGCAAAGAGGACCCCGCGCTGCTGCTGCACCAGGGCTCCTCCTCCGCCGCCGCAGGGGACGACGCGGCGCTGCTCGCCGCCGACGGCGCTGAGCGCTACACGCGCCTGCCTCAAGGGTGAGCGGCGGTGATGACGTCACATTTGGCGATGCGGGCGTGTACGACTCGCCGTAGGAGTCGTGACTGTGATGCTTCAAAGCTAGTATAAATTATAGCTTCAATATTCAACATTTTATGTAGCTTCGTTTTAGTTACACAAGACCTTCAGAGAGCTTTTGACACCGCGTTTTAGAGATATCACTCGGTAATCCCATCAGAATCCTTCGAAACCTGAGAAAATCTAACACGGAGACTTTTAATGATCTTACAACGGCTGATGATTTCCTACGTTCGAGAAAACGTGTAGTGGGCCCCTAATATTGCACAATGCGCCCTTCCACTCTTGACTTTGTCTGTAGCATCCGTGTACTGATCTGGAAATGTGCGAAAATTCTGAGGGCAGTTTTTTTCTTTCTCCAGGGTTGCATGGGTGTCATAGGATTTTTAGGGGGGGGGGGGGGGGAGCTGCCTACGCTCATGCATATATGTTTCTCTCTATCCGCTTCATTTCACCGTCATTGTCGTAGTGCAAGACCTACCATAGCCCAGCGGTTAGTCCTTCTAAGCTCTGCCAGAGTTCCTCGATCAGGTAGCTAACAACTTAATTTATCGTATTAAATGACCCTTGGACATGTGACCTGCGCTAGCGAGTCTTCAATTGTGGCTACAGCACCTTTTCCGCTTTCTTTCTGGACGCAGAAGCACATGCGCATAGCCCAGCAGTTAGTCCTTCTAAGCTCTGCCAGAGTTCCTCGATCAGATAGCTAACAACTTAATCTACGTATCAAATGACCCTTGGACATGTGACCTGTGCTAGCCGGTCTTCAATTGTGGCTACAGCACCTTTTCCGCTTTCTTTCTGGACGCAGAAGCACATGCGCATAGCCCAGCAGTTAGTCCTTCTAAGTTCTGCCAGAGTTCCTCGATCAGATAGCTAACAACTTAATCTACGTATCAAATGACCCTTGGACATGTGACCTGTGCTAGCCGGTCTTCAATTGTGGCTATAGCACCTTTTCCCGCTTTCTTTCTGGACGCAGAAGTACATGCGTATCATCGTCGCCGCCACAGTGCCAGGCGCCTCCGACTCCTGCGAGCCCAGCCGCGCCGAATCCCGCTAGCCGGACGTCGTCGAACGGCCTTACCGCTGTGATATCCTCGTCGTCTTCTGCCTCGCCGCCGGCACCGTCGAACCTCGCGGCCCCTTCCCCTCCGCCGCACCAGCCGGAGGCGAGCCGGAGTCCGACTCCCCGCGGCCGCACAACGACCAGGATGGCAACCGCGGCATCGTCCTGGTCCCAGATCGGGGGCGGCGGCCCCAGCAGGGCGCCCCCGCCTCAGCAGCCCCACCCGCCGCCGTCGGGATTCGTCAGCCGACCTGCCCGGGGCTGGCTGCACACGGACCAGCAGGTGCTCGGACCGGGAGTCACGTACGCCGTCAGGGTGAGTGCTTCCTCTTTCCCACGGGCCCCCGTCACACGTTTTTTTGGCCGCAATGCTGCCCGTGATGCGGCGGTAACGTTCCGGGTGCTTGTGCAAATAAGTGACTCATCTTAGCCATGATCTCGTGTGGTCATTGTGTAAATCAACAATGATGCGTCGGTAGTATGTCGGACAGTGTGCCCTTCACACAACTGGACTGGGGCTTCGACTGGACGAAGCCGGCAATTACGTCAGCGCGGCGGCATCCCGTGGAGTCCCCAGCAAAGGAACAGCGTTATGAAACTGGGTTGTGGCCGCCACAGAGGGATTATTGCCCGTTACCGTGCGCCTCCACGAGTTTGAAAAGGAGTTTACTACTGACGACGGGTAGCGGGCAGAAAAACCGGCACAGTCTCGGCTCCAACAGCTCACGATCAGCGCTCGCGCGTCACAGTATAACCCGCTGATGAATACCTTAGCCTTACTCCTTCACCACTGCAAATGGATCATTACAAAATGGACCCATGGAAGTGTGGCAGCTTGGGCTAGTTGGTATGGCATGACGATAGTTATAGCGTGTCCTTCTTGTCCCTGTGTCGTCGTTTTGTTCTCGCGCTATAACTATCGTCGGACCCATGGAGCTCACTTTGTACTGTTCCATTTCGTTGGTCATTTGTTTCCGTCCTTCTCGAGTTATGTGGCTTGGACGCCGTAGCGCGACATAGATTCAGTGCTGTGGGTAACAATGGATGAAAAAAAAAAAATGAAAGTGTCGGTCAAAAATACGATGCTCGTTTATAATGTCGCTTTTTTTACTTGTGAATCGTCTTTATGGTTGAGTTCAATCCGGTGTGCTCCGTAACCAGGCTTACTGCGCACGTCTCTTTCCCCTCTCTCCTCTTTTACGCTCCCCCTCTCTCGCCTCGCAACGCAGACAACGCCTGCTAGCGAGTTCTTTGATTTTTCTGAAAAAAAAAAAACCGGCTGCTCGCGCTGCACAGCCGTTGACTGGTCACCCCGTATACATAGGCGCTGTATCTTGACCTCCAAGGTAGAGCCGGTGGGAGATTTTTTCTCCTGTGCGTTGTTGAGCAATAAAAATTCCAAGCCTGCGCCTTAACTGAAACCGGACTGCGGGTCTCTGTGTCCAGTCGTAGTCTTATATTTCTCCATCGCCCACCATCAACAGCAATTGGCATGTCCCAGTATAGGAAACACAGGTCCATCACTGCGTGCTTCCGCCTCCCCAAATTTCTCTCCTCCGCAATGCCACGATGAACGCCAGCGTCAAAGCCGCCGCCAGTGTAAGCGTTGGCGCCCGCTGCTTCGCATCTACACATGGTTCCCTTTAGCGGCAGATTATTCTTATTATTATTACTGCTATATTTTGTTTTTATCTTGCACTCTGACCCCGATCGGCCGTACCTGTCGATAAAGCGTAGTCTGAGCACTGTTCGAATGCAGAGTAATGGGATGGTATAGAATCTTTTGGTTATATCTGGACCGAGCACCATTGCGGCGCGGGCTGAACGCTTGTCGATCGCGTGCAACTGCCTTTCGTTTAGCTTCGCGCTCCTTCCGTACTTCCGTCCTCCTCCCCGATCTCAGTTCCGGGCTCCTCCTCGCCGCTTCCGTGCCCGCGGAGATCGGAAGCCGTAATGATGGCTCGCTCAGCCAGCTAGGGCGAGAAAGGAAGGGGGGGATGCAGGGTAAGTCAGCGTGTGTCGCAGTAACAAGAAGCGTGTTGTAAAACCGGAAGCAGACGACGACCGGAGTTCGTGCGTGCGGAGCAGCGCTGTGTTTCTACTTCCGGTTTTGTGGCAGCGCGCGTTTCGACAGCGGGAACGTAAGTGTGCGGTAGAGCAGGGGGGGGGGGGGGGTTCATCTCCCGCCGGAAGGTCTTTTTTTCTGTGTGTTTGGGTCGAATCGAAAGAACAGCTGGCATCATGTCCTCCCGGAGCCCGCTGCTGTCCCCTCGTCTGCTTTGCCTGCGCGGTCGGGGTGGGTGCTTCTATTGCCGCCCTCCTGTGGACGCTCCCCGTGTGCCTTCCCCCGCTCGCCCTTCCTTCCTTCCGTGCATCCCGCGCATCCCCCTGCGAGAGCGAAAAGAAAAACCCCCGGGTGTTCAGGGCCGTAAAGGAAGCCACCTGTGAGCTTTTACGAGCTCCACTGCTGGGCGGGGCGCGGCTCTGTGCTTTTGATGGAAGAGGAGTGGGGGGAAAGGGGAAGGCTAACAACTGTGCCCTTAACAGAGCGCCCGCGTTGACTACCTGGAATAGGGGAAGGGCGTTTAACAGTGGCACAGCATTCACCCCCTACCTCCCTCTCCCTTCTCCATTGGGCAAGCACTGCTAGGCCATTTCGAAATTGGGAGTGGTGTGGGTTCTCACTATGACTGGGCGAAAAAGTTGAATAGGTCCACTACAAATGTGCCCTTTCTCTGCAAAAGTGGGGTGGTCTGTTAGTGTCCATGCACTGCTTTGGAAGCACTGCTGTGACAAAGCCCTTCTACTCTTCTGTCCAAATCTAAGAAAGGTCATTTTTGTCTTTATTGGAGGGAAAAAGGGAAGGGGAGTGGGGTTTTGCTTCACTTCTGAGTCATATTTTGTTTCATCTAGTTTGAATGTTGACAAATTCCCATTTGGACCAGAAATTGTATGCTTATTGCCTTTTCCAGTGGCTCATTCTAAGTGATAAACCACTTTGCACAAGCTGCAGCCGGAGCTTGTTCGAACTGCTTTCGTATACCAAAGCTCATTTGACTTTGCTGTTGTGTTATAATTATAAGTTATGTTCTTATTCTTGCGCACCTTTCTTTTTGTGCTTGCAGTATGTTGGCTGCCTTGACGTGAAGATGTCGATGAAGTCACTGGACTTTGACACGAGGTCTCTGATTGCAAAGTAAGTTATTTTGTTATTGCCTGTGCACAATAAATGAACATTTATCGTTAGATGTATTAGGTGCACTGCAATATCATGTTATCATTATGATGCCTAAAAACAATCTTGTTTGTCTTGTGTTTTTCAGAGAGTGCATCACCAGGGTCTGTGAAGCAGCAGGACTGAGACCTGTGGATAAAAAAAGAAAGGTGAGGCATCTGCTAATATTACAAGCATATGCGTATTTTATCATAAAGGAAGAAAAATTATTCGAAAATACTCTGACTTGTGTTGTTGTCTTTTTCTTTTCAATTGCTTCAGTCACCATAACCCAAGTTTATCGTAAAAGAAGAATTCCAAGCAATTAATTCAGCATTCTGCTCATTGTTCTCTGTCCTTATAATTGTATTCTCTGGATAATGAAAAGCAAATAATCACAGTGTTCATATGAGCATTCATGGCAATGATAGTGAGCCGTACAATTGTGTTGTAGTTTACTTACATGTCTATCATTTTTATCTATTGTGTAATTATGTTAAAGCATTATTCTCTTTCAATTTGCTAAGCCTCGTGGTGCACATGACGATGTTTTCACTTTGAAAAGTGTTGCACTAACTGCACTCGCACAAAAGGAGAGACTAGAGTTCCCAACCATGGCATTTCCACATTGCTGTGTCGGTTTCATCAGTTGATTTATGGTTGTGGTCGCTGCTTTTGTGCTGCAAGCTGCAGCTGCCTGCTGTGTAACTCACTTACATGGGTGTTTTCCTCTTTTGCCCAGTGTGTGTTTTAAAAATACATTTAGGTGCTTCGCGTTGATTTATAGCCCCCGAAACATTTGCAGCTGGCACAGCGAATATCACGTTTTTTTTTCCCCACTTCCTGTCTCAGCAACTTGCAGCGTGCATGCGTGGGTGTTGAAAAGGGAGACGAGTGCTGCTGACTCGTGGCTCATGTTGAGCGGGTCTGGCAATATCGAACAATGCACACAGAAAAAAAAAAAAAGGCCACACGGGCGAATGTGAACAAGCGCACTGCTGTTCCGGATGTTTGGACCAGGAAAAACTATGCTCACTTTTTTTTTCCTTTGCTTAAGTTATGCTCACACAATCATGCAGCTGTGTGTCTAGCAGCATCCATAAATTATAAACCCCTTCAGACTACTGGACAGGCGGTTACATATGTTTGAAGTCGGAGAGCCTGGCTGGTGCGCTGCTTTCTTATTTTAGCGCATTGTTCCTAGAACTTCCTTCTGTGGCTTCACTAGATTTTGTTCAATTAGAGTGTCAGAATACAGCTACATTTCTGTTTGACAGATTGCTTAGACCGGTGCAGGAAACGTACACCTGAATCAAAGCATCAGGATACAGCGTTCCTAAAGGGCCTGAGTCACTTCCATTGCCTCATTGTGAATGCTTGTTGGAAAAATTTGCGCGTACCATTTGGACATCCATCATGAAAAGGGATGACTTGACGGATGTCACTTTTGATACAGAGGAAGAAAGTTCACGCTTTTGGGACCATTTACATTTCCAGGTTGAATAAATCTTGAAGAATGGCTTGCTTTTATGCTTCAGATTAGACTCTCTCTGCCTTTATTGCTCTTTTTATAAGTGCGCGGTGTGACAGTCATTCTTGTCTGCAATATTGTTTGTAAAGAATTTTTTTTGTGTGTGCCATAACTTACCTTGCAACTTGCCATCTTTGCAGGTGGACAGGAGACTGCAACGTATGCTGGCTGATAGGCCAAACTTGGACTATGCTGGCTCGAACGTAACCCTTTGTGTCACCAGCTCCAATCTAACACTGGCTGTTAAAGAGAGTGGTCAAGTGATCGCCGACCACAGCATGCCCAACATATCATTTGCTTCTGCTGGAGACACGGTGAGCATTGTGTGTTTGTTTTATTCTTTTACTGCACTGTAATGACACTTCAGCAATGCTCATTTAGATTAGTTAATATTTGTTGATAATCAAGCTGAAGTGCTCTTTCCATCTGCTGACCATTTATGAATGTCTCTTCTGAAACTACCTAAGCATTTGTTGCAACAAAGATACAGTTTCAACCTGAGTCCTGGATTATGGCTTTGCTATTTCGTCTGGTAGCATGGAAACTGTAATGCAGCATATGTCCTTCTTATCTTTCATTGGTCCTTTTGTTCTTCTAGAAACCCATTGCAGTTACCTTGTAATAATGTGCATGCTTTCATGACTCACACAGCAAGAAAGTGAAGCCTTGTTTGATAACTAGTGCATGTGCCTGATTTAGGTATATTGTTGGCTTGGAGATTCTGGCTAGCGTTCAAATTTTTGGGCACACTTATATCATTGTCACACGGGCACATTTGACCACAACCGAGTTTGTTGTACATCATATTTCTTGATTGGGAACAAGAGTGGTCACTGCTACGTAGTTCAAAACAAGTGCATATTGAGCTTGGCACATATTTCAATTAGATTGCGATGTGTTGATTGGGATTCTCTTCATCCCGATTGGGCCTGATCATGACTAAAAGTGACCATGTAGCAGCTCTTGATATGGATAGAGTCAAATCCAGGTGGTCTCTGACCACAATCGAAAGTGCCTGTATGACAACTGTTTAGGGTGTGAATGAAATAAGTTCGTGGGCACAGTATAAAATCAACCCAAAAAGTACTTTTATGGCAAAAAAAAAAAACACATTACATATGTGTGTGTGTGTGTGTGTGTGTGTGTGTGTGTGTGTGTGTGTGTGTGTGTGTGTGTGTGTGTGTGTGTGTGTGTGTGTGTGTGTGTGTGTGTGTCAAAAAGAAATCATCTACAGTGCTCACAGATCGAAATGAGACAATTTGGGACAAGGTAACGCATATACTTTCATTTCCACAGTCCTCCGTTTGGGTTGTACCAGTGTGATTTTGACTCTGAGCATGTAGACCAGCACCAAGAATTTCTTGAGAAACGAGATTCTTCGTGACATGATGTGGTAATCTCGAGCATTGCATATAGCAGTCGTTATACTAAATAATTTGATGGGACATTTGAATCAGTGAGTACTGTACATTCAAAATGAGTTAACATGAAATGGTTCATGAGCACTATAAACTTTTGCCAAGTACACATTAGCACCCCATTGCTCAGCCAAGATGTTCAGGCAGCTTGATGTTAACATAAAGAAGAAATTATCTTTGTTTCAATTTTTAATGGACATTGATTGAAGCCTTCGATGTCTGAGCAAGACCTGGTAATGTTGTTTATGAGCGCTCGTACTATGAAGGGAGGGAATGAGAAAGACATGTGATGGAGAACGGTGTTAAAGGGAAGTGCTTTTTTGTGGTGGCATGCAGGAAACTCTGGACTTTGTGGCATACGTGGCCAAAGATGGGCAGAACGCACGAGCCTGCTTTGTCTTGGAATGTTCGGGTGGTGTGTTGGCTCAGGATGTCATCTCAACTATCGGGCATGCCTTCGAACTTCGCTTCCGAGAGTTTATGCGCACAGCACCACCACCAGGGCTGCCACCAAAGAGGTGAGTGTTGCCACATTCATTTGATAACCTCCCCGTTATTGATGCTCTAGACAAGCGTTACCGACGTACAAAGTAATGCATTGGTTGCTGAGCAAACGGTCATCGACTGAACTATTTGGGAAGTGGTGCTCATGTATAAATGCTAGAAAGAGCATTGTATGTTTGCTGGAACACGTGCATGAGAGGAATGTGAGATGTCCTAATTTACCACGTAAACAGGGCAAGAACTTTAGCACAAACTTTTAAATAAGTTCATTTGGGTTGTATTTGAGACAGTTTAAAATTAGGCTTTGTTCATGGTGGCATCCTTCACATTGCAATTTATGTGGCGACAGCTAAAAGTCTCCAGGTTTCAGTTGTCTTGATGCTGTCGTTTTGACGTACTTGCAGGCCAGAGACTGTGGCACCGTCAAAGGATGATCCTGATTACTACAATGATCTTCCTGGCAAGATACCACCCGAGGCTCCACCACCGCCTGTTCCCCCTCTGCCTGACTATCGCACAGATCCGACGGCCGACGTAAGTTGACCTCGTCGGAATTGATTCATATAATCTGACATTACAAGGTAACCTTGCAACTAGATCCTATGCATCACTTGCCCAAGTGGCTTAGTAGTGATGGCATTGCACTTACCGTATAATGCGGAATATAGGTCGAGGCGGAATATAGGTCGACCCCCTTACCTTGACCAGCAAAAAAAAAAAAGAAAAACGCGGAATCGTTCACTGCTTCACTTTAGTCAGTCCTCACAGTCCTCCGAGCTGTCGGAGCTCTCCGACGACGACGACTGCTTGTCACTAGCCGCCTCCCACAGCATGTCGTCCTCGGTGCCGTCGAGAGCGTTGCTGATGCAGCACTTCTTGAATGCGCGCACCACCATCTCTTCAGGCAGAGACCTCCATGCCTCGGAGACCCAACCACAAACTGTCGCGAGAGGTGGCCTGCGCAGCCGGCCTGTCGGGGTCCGCGGGTTGTCGCCAGCCATCCATTCGGTGTACAGCGCACGCACACGGTCTTTAAAAGGTTTATTGAGGACGACGTCCAACGGTTGAAGTGTTGATGTCATTCCTCCCGGAATGACGACAAGATCCGTCCTTCCGTCGCGAAGGCTCTCCTTCACCGATGCTGTCAAATGCCCGCGAAATGCATCCAACACGAGCATGTTCCGGCGCTGCAGGAGGGCTCCGGGCCGCCGGTTCCACACTGTGCGGATCCATTCGCGCATTAGGGCCTCGTCCATATACCCCTTCTCGTTGACGCGGACGACGACATCCCGCGGGAAGGCCTCCTTCGGCATCGTCTTCCGCTTGAAGATTATGAAGGGGGGCAACTTTCTGCCGTCGGCCGTGCAGCAAAGCATAACGGTGAAGCGCGAATGCTCGCTACCGGTCGACAAAAGCCTCACCTCTTTTGCCCCGCGTTCACAAACAGTCGTGGACGACGGCATGTCAAACCACACCGGCGTTTCGTCGGCGTTGCCGATCTGGCCTAGCATGTAGCCATGCTGCCGCCGGAGGTTGTTCACATAGAGTTGAAACTCTATCAATTTGTCCTCGTACATCTCCGGCAGCTTCTGGCATATCGACGTGCGCCGTCGAAGCGCAAATCCTTTGCGTCGCATAAAGCGACGGACCCAATAAATGGATCCCTTGAAGTCTTTCTTTGACAGGCCGGCTTCACGGGCGAGCTCGACGGCTTTTGAGCGAATGAGCTCCGCATTCACGGGAAGGGATTTGGCACGGTACTCGCGGACGAAATCCGCCACTTTGTCCTCGAGTTCCGGGTGCACAGCTCGGCGACTGGAAACGACGTCTTCCTCGCGTTACACACTGACAGTTTGGATTTTTGGTTGCGCCAGTATCTGACGCTTTTCTCGGACACTCCAAACTGCCGCTGTGCCGCCATGTTGCCATTCACTTCCGCGAATTCTATAACTTTTCTTTTAAACGCGGCGGTGAACTGGCGCCGCGTCCCGGTATTCATAGCTGGTCGCAGAGTAAAAGTCGCCACTCTCTACGAACACGAAATGAACAAGAAAAGAAAAATGGCGTCGGCAGAGGCGTCGGCCCATGGAGGCGATGTCGATGCTGATGCCCAAAAAACATGCGACACTCCCTGTTGCCAGACGATCACTTTGTTTATGCCAAGGGCCGGTATATAGGTCGAGGGGTGACTTTTTAGCGAAATTTTTTGGAAAAAATCTCGACCTATATTCCGCACTATACGGTACTTCTGAGTTTGAGGTCATATGTTCAGTGCTAGCCGAGTGACCTCGCTTCAGTGAGTGCAGAGTGTACACCAGCATTTGTGTATATAAATTTAGGTACCTACTAAAGCATTCCTGTTGCTTTAACATTGTGGTCACCAACTGTCATAATCACCACCTGGGCATGCCTAGTAATTGGTTTCGGTTGGGGAATACAGAACCCCCGAGTTCATTATCATTTACTAGGATGTTGTACGTTCTGTTCGAAGTCTGTGACGGCCGGTCTCATGTCTAGCAGCCTTCAACTCGATCGGTCATTTCATCACGAAACAGTGTTAACACGACTCAAATTTCATTACAGGACAGCATGGATACCTCAAGAGAAGCATTAACAAGTGCACCAGTGAGCATTCCACCTCAGCCAAATGCACGCAAGATTTCTCGCGACACAAATCTCATCGACCTGAGCGGAGAGGAACTCCCACCGGTGCCAATTGTGCAACGTCATGGTGAGTTGATCAAAGGGTTTTCTCAACATTTTCCCAACACTTCGTGTGGGAAACATGTGTCATTCGCTATCAATAGATAAATAAGCCCCATTGAAAACGTGTACTAAGCTTCTAGGCTCATTTAGATAGCTGAAAGAATACCAGATTCATAACCTGTAGGTTAACTTCTCTTTCAATGTGGCATTTAGTATAAAATTGTCAACACATTGTTGCTTGCTGCTTGCATTTACACTAAGCTGAACATTCTCTGTATCTGTTGCATCGCCTTTTGATTATTTTAACAAAGGCTGCAGAAATTCATCTATTGGTAAAGCCAACGATTCTATTTATGATCTCTGCTCATGGTCCTTCTGTGAAGTCCCTTTATGTCACACAAACCAATCAAAGTGCATGATCATAGTAGCGAGCGCACTCTTGTGGGTAAAATCAAGTGTAACAGAAAAAAACAACATTTCGTCTGCCACATTGAAGAACCATTACACTACATCTTCAATGATGATGTAATCTTTTAATACCTTGACCAAATTTTTTTATGAAGTTCAATGTTTCAATGACACTTGCATTCTTTTCTCTGAGCATGCATAATTTATCTAAGCTTTTGTTCTATACTAAGGGTGCACTGTAAATCTGACATTTTTTTTTTTTCAGTAAAGAGGCACACCTGCCATTAGGTCCTTTTGCTCACCATTCTTTAATCTTTCATTGAACAGAATACGTCAACATGGGCCAGGACACTGGACTGGGCAAAAATGGCATCTTGGACCCGTTTGATATGCGTGAGTTTTATTTTGCTGCCATTTCTATCACACATTCCTGCATTTTGTGGTCAGGGGCGTACCAACTCTTGAGGCAAGCATACCTCACCCGTCAGCTGGATGTGTGTGTGTGTGTGTGTGTGCGTGTGTTTGTGTGTATGCGCGCGCGTGCATACTAAGAAGTAGAGGATGGGAAAACGAAAACTTTTTATTTTTTTTACTTTTCAGCTGGGGACCGGCCTTCATCATTTTTTCCCGATGAAGGCCGGTCTCCGGCATTCACCATTCTACTTAAATCGGATAACCAACAGGAAGGCAGGAAAGATACACGCACACACACACACACAGACCGAAATTTCTGCGTCGAAGTATCTCAAGAAAGACTGTCGCCCTTAAGAAAAAAAAAATCACGTAGCCAAAGTGAACTCGGAACCCTTAACTACAGCATTCTCGTGATCTAAGTGTGGTGGGGCAAACTAACCTTCAGGAACATTGATTCTACGTCATTCAACTTGCTACTCTGAACTGCTGATCTGGAGGTCGTTGGATCAATCATGGCCACGGCGGGCACATTTTCGATGAAGGTGAAAATACTGGTGGCCCGTGTGCTTAGGTGCATGTTTAGAAAAAAAACGTCATGTGGCTGAAGTTTTCGGAGTCCCCCACTACAGTGTCCCTCATAATCATTTTGTTGTTTTTGGACGTGAAACCCCAACAGTCAGTAAACGCCACTTGCTGCTTGGTCTTTCACACTTTGCATTGGCCATCGTTGGCAGACAGAATGTGTCGTGTCAATGCCCTTCTAACTTCATTGCACACTTCGCATGCAGCTCCCGTAGCACCACCGCAGAGTGGTGTAGCCCAGGAGGAGGCGTGGCACCGTGCGACTCTGGAACGGGAAGTGTGGTTCCATGGTGCCATCAGCCGCAAGGAGGGCGAGTCACGCCTCGCCCATGATGGGGACTTTCTGGTGCGTGAATCGCACAACTCCCCGGGGCAGTTTGTGCTGACAGGCATGCAGAACGGTGCTCGCCGTCACTTGCTCCTCGTGGACCCAGCAGGCGTGGTATGTTGGATTTTACAACAAAGCTGTCTTAGTCTACCCTGTGCAGTCATAGTAGCTGTAGCAGTAGTAATAATAGTAGTAGTAGTAGTAGTAGTAGCAGCAGTAGCCGTTGTCTAAACTGTTGTCTATCGTTTGCTCGACTTTTAATTGCACTTTATTACATGATCATTTATTTATTGTTCCCCGGCTGTAAACAAAATTCGCACTGTTTACAGGGAGGTGCTGGCACACAAAAAGCAATGCAGATATTTACATTCCAGCGTGCTTTATTTTCTTTCTTTTGCCGATGAGACATCAAGCACGCCCGGGCTCTGGCTTATGATTGGCATAACACCCATTTTTGTGTTTATTTTTTCAAAATAATTTTGTCTACCAGTTGTACGGCTTTTGCAAAATCTCCGTTGTCGTTCGCAAAGCTAAGTGAAATTAACAGCTATAGAAACAGCAGACAACCGCAACAACGTGGCTTAGTTTTGTTTGGTCTTAGAAGAGAATTAACTATGTTGTATACTGTATCATTGCGCGACTTGTCAGACATGGTTCTTGACCGCGCGAGAAATTGTGTATCTGTAGCAGTTATTCAAAGCACAATGTGACAGAACTCCCCTTTTTTTTTCACTATTCGGCTTTGATATCGCACATCGGGTACGGTCCATCTTGCTGTATTACGGAAGTTGTATGCTCACCACAAGCATTTCGACACGTCATTTTCATGTAAAATTTAGTGAATGGTCTGGTTACACAATGCGGGTGCGCAGCACAGATTAAATCATGTTATGCCGCTTACTCCACTGCAAAGTGAGGGGTTTCTCATCCGTGTTAATGCAGCCACATCAACTACATTCATCACTGTGTTGAGCTGAGCTACGAGGCTAATTGTTGTGACTAAACCCATTATACTGAAATCGAATAATAAAACGAGGCAAAGACAACACAGGTGGTGCTCAGATCTTTTGTAACGGATAGAGCCGTACTTGACCGCTTAAGTTTGGTCGTCAATCTAATCATATCCGATCGGCATTTGGCTGAGTGGAACACTGGGTATTCCGTGTCAGAACTTGTCCGTGATAGAACTTGTCACATAACACAGAAGTTGTACCGTGAAGCAACTGCATATGCTGCACATTTGGTGATGCGTGCCGCATATTCAGACAACAGTTTTCTTTTATTTATTTTTTTGTTGTTGTTCTTAGAACAATCACAAATGGAACAGTGGCTTCCCGTTGACCTTTTTCCTGGCTGACATCACAATAAAAGGGAATAAAATCTGCAGTTCGACCTAAAACACGCTGAAATTGTATGAAAAAGATACTCATCTAAGCATCATCCTGTAACTTCGTGCCGTCAGCATGCTCTAGAAAGGAGAAAAGTGCTGGTTGCCGGTCCAATCTTTGACGAATGGAACGGTCTATAAGCATATTTCAAATCAAGAGATCGATTGACGACACCACGTGATCTCTTTAGCCAATCACATATAGTCACATGTAACAGCTTTGCTAATTGATGGTTTTCACCATATGGAATGACACTCATGTACTAACAGCTTTGCTTACTGGTGGTTTTCACTGCATGTAGCTTGCTGGCTGAAATCGTTTCACTTTTGTAAACGTGCACTTCTTTTGCATGCGACGTGTTTTAGCATTTCAGCTAAGTCATTGTGCAGCAGTATTGGCAGCTTCACCATCGCTGAATGGTGTATGGTGTTGGCTAATGGAGGGCATGTTCATATTTATTCCATTTCGTGAGTTCTGTATTGCTGAACGGTCAACCTAAACTACCCCTTGCGTCTATGTGGCTCTTTTGTGTCATGTGCAATCTTTTTTTTTTTTCCAACTTCTTCTTTACATGTTTTAACCGAACTTTGAACTGCAACTGAGCTTCATAAATCTGAACATTCATAGTTAGTTTTGTTTCTTGGTGGCCAGGGGAAGTAAAGGTCGGGCTGATGGCAGAATGCTGAATCATACTGTTGCCTATGTGAATGTGCCGCGCTCCTACAATGAAACCTCTTTCTTTTCTACTTCAGGTGCGCACAAAGGACCGAACTTTCGACAGCGTCAGCCACCTCGTAAACTTTCACCGGGACAACGCTCTTCCCATCATCTCAGCGGAGAGCGCACTTGTCCTCAAAACTCCTGTGCCAAGGCCTCGCTGATCAACCTCACTTCGACACCCAAAGAAAAACGGGACGCAAGGCTAACAAGAAGCGCCACAGAAGCAAATCAGCAATCGGTGCCTTTGTGGACTCCTCAGAGGACTCGTGTCGCAGCCTGTCGTGGAACTTTTTATTGCTACATTATTTCCTTGTGCAACTTCCTCGGAAATGAGACTTTGGGAGTGTGCCACATTCTGGCGAAAAAGTGCGACCATCCAGCGTCGGTGGATTTGCAACGACCTTACTTTCGACGAGTCACGGGTAGCAACTGTGGTCCTCCGCCTGCTGCAGTCACTTGGACTTGTCTTGCGACAATCAGTGTAGGAACAGCACTGTAGGTGGAATAGTCGGCTGCGATCAGCAGCACTTTCACAAAAAAAGTCGCAGCATGAAGCTGGGAACCCCCCTTCTTAGTGGCAAAGCCAGCCTTAATGCATTGCCCTTTTTAAAAAAAGTTTGGAGGGGGGGGGGGGGGGGGGAGGGGCATCTTCTCGAGTGCCTAAGCTGCTACATTTCCTCTCTTGAAAACTGTCAGCCCAGTATTGTGCAGTGGCAGTGACTGCCACCACCATTTGCAGCAGTTTTGTGGAGAGGAATGCTATAATAGAGATGCGTATACAAGTTTTTTGTTAGGCCTTTGGCAAGACTTTTAGAGGCCCAGTTTGACGACATTTATAAAAGTATTGCCGGCATAACACCATGTGGATGTATCACGCAGGCACAGCTGAGGCATTGTTGAGAGAGCCATTATTTTGTTGTTTCAATTTTTTATGCAAAGTATGCCTCGGAGAGTTGAATCGAACAAAACGGCAGTTGCGGTCTTGCCCACTCAAGGCCGCTAAAATTTCTGGCTGGGCATCATCGTGCGCATGAACAGTTTGTTATTTATTGTTTGTGGCGCATGTGCAAGGGTGCGATGAAACGCAAATGCCCTTGCACTCGGGGAAAAAAAAAAGGCAGTCTTGCGAGTGGTGCATTGTCCAGCTCTAGTCACCCGCGTCTAGCTTAGGACCATCAAAGTGGAACAAAATGTCACTCTCTTTTTTTAGGATTTTCTTTTCATTTTTACCTTGCTACTTTTAGTACATCCTTGCAGAGCTCCTCCACCATTTTTTTCTTTTCGCTTCCCTGCATCTCCCAAGCAAGCTTCTAATTTATATACGCTAATTTTCCTCGCTTGTGTATGTTGTGAGTTTCAGATATAGTTTATGATGTGTACATACCTGTAAAGAAAGTAATTTATGGTGTTCTGCAAGCAACCAGCTATGCTGCGCTTTCAAACACATTTTTTTGAATAAACAGTAGAGCCAAAGCTGTCTCTCACACCCTTTTATATATGTTGTGTCTTTATTTTTGTACAAAGTACCTGAATGCCCAAATAAACAATGTCCTTGTCAGCGGAGAACAAGTGAAAATGCCGAGTTCTTGCTCTAGCATCTTTGTGGATGAATGTCTCGAGATGCGTGGTCTGGTCACAATATGCACTTGGCGACATGCAAGTTCATTGGGGCAGCAGGGAGTACTGTTTGCAGCCAAGGGTCAAGCAATACAACACAGGGCATGGCATTGTGTAGTCATAACAAAAATCGCAAAGTTGATGTTTGATGGAGTAGGGGCGAAATATTCAACCATGACGTGCTGCTTGGAGAGCTAACTTGCTCACGTGGTCTTGCTTTCTTCAGGGGTGTGTTGAAATTGAGAAGCTCGTACTCATCACTTCCGCGTGCCTCCGACTGCCGCTGTAAAGAAAAGAAAAGCTACTGTGAATTCTCAGTCTAATGGATCATGATCAGTATGCTCATACACAGCTTTTTAGTGAGCTGCTGTTAGCCCCATTTAGTTGATGAATGTTTAGAAGTATGCCACAAGAGAGAATTTGATTTTTTTTGTTTATGACATGATTTTTTTGTGAAAAGGTAGGCATTGATTAAATAAACAAAATTGAAACCTACTCGTGAAAGGCACATGCAGTGTCATATGCAGCAAGGATGCCTATGTTTATGAAGTGTTTGTGGCTGCATACGTAACTTTCAGCATTTGCATATGCAGAATGTCATTGTTGGGTAGAGTAATAAAAATATGGCAAAGACATAGCAAGTTTTTGCCATAATTTTATTACTCTACCACTTCCGAGACTCCGAATTTCCTGCATAGCTGTCAAGCAAAAGTTGTGAGCATGCTGCCATATTTTGAAAATGAAGCTTAAATTAAGCTTTGTACAATGCTAAACACTGCGTGGTTACTTCAGCTGTGGCACATGCACAAACATTACTTGCACCTTTACAACCAAGTGAATACATTTGGAAGATATTTTTTTAGTCTGTTTGTGCGCACATTAGAAAGTACCCTTGAACACACTTCGTCAAGAGCTGCTTTTGCACATGGTGTGCTCTACAAACGACACTCTGCATCGTTTCGATGGGATGGAGTGGAACTGTGTCAAGAGCAACATATATTTGTTGGCGATGTAAGTTACGGGAACAAAAAGAAGTTGAGGCAGTATGCACTTGCAAGCTTTGGGAGTCCTTGTTTCGCCATGTGAAAGTCCGAAGTTGAGATTAACTGCCTACACTACTTCCTCAGCTTCGAGGTGCAAGGCAGTCGCATAACTGGGCGCGTTCTCTCTAGGGGAATAACTTTTTTCAATTACCGCGACATACAGCACATGCAGCTCCTTGCAAGATTCGCTCGTCTATCGCGCATTGGACGTCAGGATCGCAAGGCCTTGGATGATACGGTGGAGTCGAGTGTCACTGACCGCTCTCCGAAATCATGACGTAGGCCATGAAGAAGAGACTTCCGACGACCAGGCACAGGACGAAACCCCCGATGAGGTACACGGCGCCGTCTGGGATCACCGGCTCTGGTGGGTCGTCCTTCTCTCTGTCAAAACGGGAAAGGGTCGTGTGTTAACATGTGCCGCACACACACGCCTACGGGACGAAACTTGGGAGAGACGCGCGATTTTTCTCGTATTAGTAAATCGCAATTTCACAATACTGACAGCATCACTTTTACCGCAAGAAGACGCGAAAAGAAAGTACTCTTCAAGTGGCGACGCCATCTCGAAGTTCACGCACTATATGTCGCTGTGACGTCATAGACTTTGAGGGCGTCAGCCAGGTCCTACGTAACCGTTCGCCGCTCAAAAAGGTTCGCGTTGCGTTCCAAGGCACACAAGGTCTTAACCCACCCAGTTTGGCAAATTTCATAGAACCAGTGCCGCCAAAATACAAAACAAGACTGAAATTTGCGACGTCGCGCTGACGTTCACGTTTCGGCGCGAAATTCAAACATGAAACTTTCGCCCTCATTTCCGTTCGTGATAACTTACCTATGGCGAGGAAATTAATTATGTTAGATTTCCAAAAGAATACCCGTATAAGCTGACGTAATGTTTCACTTCCGTGTCCAATTAATAGACACTACTTATATCGTGCCGTTTGCGAATTATTCGAAGCTTCCGCACCAGCCACCTGAGACGCCATGAACTCGAACGGCGGGTACGTTGTTGGGCCTTGGTTAGTGCAAATATGTAATAATGTAGGCCGATAACATTGCGTTCTCATTGAACCAAATAAAGAAACTTCAAACGATTTCGAGTGCGTTTGCATATACGTCATGTGCGCAAATACAAGAGAGAAAAAAAAAACGCCACGGATTTGGCGTCGCTCCAACTTGGTATTTATCTAAGGTAAAATCAAGAAATTCAAAATGTATATGCTGCCTCGCCGCGGTAGTCTAGTGGCTAAGGTATTCGACCGCTGACCCGCAGGTCGTGAGATGGAATCCCGGCGGCTGCATTTTCGATGGAGGCGGAAATGCTGTAGGCCCGTGTACTCAGATTTGGGTGCACTTTAAAGAACCCCCAGGTTGTCGAAATTTCAGAACCCTCCTCTGCGGCGTCTCTCATAATCATATGGTGGTTTTTGGACGTTAAACTCCACATATCAATCAATCAAAATGTATATGCTCATAGGCCTCCATTTTTCATTTTTTTTAATTAACCTCTTATTAAATTCGCAAAGGCAGGATGGTTGTGGTGCTCGATTGCCGACCCCAAGGTCACAGGATCTAATCGCGGCCGTCGCATTTTTCATAAAGGCGAAAATGCTTGACGTATATAGGTGCGACCTCCTCACAATTGGTCGAAATTTCTGCAGCCCTCGTTCGGCGTACCCCTATCGTGTAATGTTTGGGGAAAATTGAACCCAAGAATCACATATTTGGTCATCGGACTCTAACCCCCGTATTCCGGAATGTCCCTCCACTCAACGCTTTCCCTTCACTTGAGAAGGCCGATGGGAGTGCCCTCTCTAGGCAGGGAAAGTCACTGCATATCAGCGATAATCTGCTGCGATTCCTGGGTAGCGCAGTGTCACTTTCAGCCGAGCAGCAGCGCAGTGCTCAACCCTGCCAAGTGAAGGGTGTAAGTCGGGTCGAGGAGCGTTTGTGAATACAGGGGTAAATATGTTTGACGTTTTTCTGCGCAAAACTTCAACATTTAGCTTAGCAGAAAAGTACTAACGTAGTGTGCGTACAGAAATTCAAACGCTGACGTGGCGCTGTTTTAACCTTATAAACCTTCGGTGCTATTCACGATTCTGTCAAAGTGCGCCTCGAGCGAAAGTTCAGCGGATGTGACCGTCGAGATCTGAATTGTGATAATGAGCGCTCCGAAGCGTGGTCGAAATGTTCCTGAAGTGCACCAGTATTATTCATGATATGCAATCGCATAGATACCACGCATGTACTATCGGCATCAAATGAAATGCGAACAGCGGAATGCGTGGCACAAGCTTTATCAATGGTATATATAGTGCGCCGTCCACTAGTTATCGACACAGACAAGTCCGCTCATCCGGTGTGGCAGCACTGCACAATCCCCATATAGTGCAATATTTCTGCTTGTGTTCCAGCTATGGTACTTGAAAGGAACCAAATAAAAAAAACACAGAGGTTAAACTACTGCAGCCGAAGGCGAGTATTGTAGCACTGTTTGTCATCACGGAGTCAATCATCACGGAATGCCTGGCGAATTCTATGTATAGTATATAGGCAAAGTTCAGTTCATAATGCTGGAAATTTCACGTTGTTTCACTTAGTGCCGGTAAAGCGAAACAATTTGCGTGCTCTCTTCGAAAAAACACTCGGCATTTCCAGTTAAAATGAAGCCTTTTCGAGTCGTTCTCTGAAAGGAGGGTGTATAGGTGACGCAGCGCTGGCGAACGAGATACGACAGTCATTTGAAGATCAACCGCAAACCGATTATATTTCTCTTTTTGTTTTATCATGCCAAGACACCGATTGCACTGCGACGCTGAAGTAAAAGAAAGGAATTGCGAGTGATACGATAAAAAGCGCTTGGCACGTCCACGATTTCCACCATAGTCACCATACGAAAACTAGACAAGAAACTGAGATAACGCACTCTAGGTGGATCGCGAAGTGCTGCCAAACCAGATGTGCATGCCTGTCAATGGTGATGACTGGACGGCCAACACTATACTGTTTCTAATGCTCGAAACACGCGCTCCGCTGTTCGGGTTTCATTTGACGCCGATAGTACTTTCCCGGTTATACGCCATTTCCAGCGCGTTTGCGCGACACAACGTGTAAGTGAAATTCCTCTGCCCTTTGCGCATGCGTGAGATTTGTGCAATCGCTTGCTTTAACACAGCGTCAAATTATGGCACCGCTGGTTGAGCAATTGCTCTAAAGGCAAGAGTTCTCAGACAAAGCATTCGCTGTTTCATTGCTCGTCGACAGCGATGGTGAAGGCGGACAGCTAGTACGCAAATGTCGCATCGAAGCCAGGGGTGTTGCCAGGGGGTGGCACACCGGGCATGTTCCCCCGCCGAATTTTTTTTCTTCGTCACGGCATAGAGAGCAAAAAAAAAAAAAAAGGCCATTGTAAGGGGGTGCCCCTCTGGAAATCAAGCGCCCCCCCCCCCCCTTTCCCCGCCGAAAAAAAAAATTTCTGGCAACGCGCCTGATGGCAGCCGTTGCTGTTGTTGTTGTTGTTCTCCTATTGTTAGTGGCGCATACCCACTGTGGGGGATTGGCCAAGAATCGAGTGGCTTTAAAATTTTCTGTTCAGATTTAGAATGATGGAGGTATAACAGAAAGATTACCGATAGCCTATAAACAAGTGTGGTGCTTATTATAATGCATACAAATATTTACATAAACAAATTTATTCTTAGAATAGAGCAATAATCTGATTTTATACGTATATAATTATGTGGACATGTTGAGATAATGAAACTGGTTAATTAGTCAACCTATTAGTTTCATCAATATAGTCCCGGACGGCCGCGCATACTGTGCCATTACAGAAACCAGAAATGGAAGCTCCAAAAGACAAAATGACAGGTTGCCCTGATGGTGGAAAACCCAATTACTGCAATCCTCAGACAAAAAAAAAAAAAAACCGACAGATTCCGTGTGCACATGTAGCTTTTAGGATGGCGATCGGTGGTAAAAATTGTCGCTAAATTGAACGTTATCGTGTCACAGCCATTGTTACGACCGGTGGCATAATTTTGCTGTATAAACACGCTTTTGGAATGCGTATGCTCGCTGCCATGCCTACATTAGAGAATAAGAAGAAAAACGCGTCCAGAAAGCTTTGTTGGAGTGCCCGACATCCTACTATGTAAGTGCACAGCAATACCAGTTAGGCATGTGCTCACAAAAAGCTCATGCGACTTGCCCGATTGCCGGCGTGTAAATTGGCATGGTGTTCTGCTATTGCTTCCATAATGGCTCGCGACTCCGCGTTTGCTCAACTTTTGTAGACTGTGAAAGCTTCTCTAATTCGACCGCGAGCACAGCAGCGACAAGCTGTGTCTGAAGAAGTAACTTTGCTAAGCAGTAAAGCGCGCAACGTTCAGCATGGCGTTCGAATCGGGCGCTTCACGTTGACCCGTGCAGACGTCACGAGCTCATCCGCGAATCAGAGACGGCTGTTCGTTTCGAGGCGTGCGCTGCTGCTTCCCGATAGTTATAGCGCGAGAACAAAACGACGACACAGAGACAAGAAGGACACGAAAGACACGAGCGCTTTCGTGTCCTTCTTGTCTCTGTGTCGTCGTTTTGTTCTCGCGCTATAACTATCGTCATGCCATACCAACTAGCCCAAGCTGCCACACTTCTACGCTGCTGCTTCGTTTTGCCAGGATGAGTTTCGCGAAAGCAGGGAGGGGGGGGGGGGGCAGCCTTTTTTAGTCGGATCCACTGTGATCGGACCTATTTCGCTATCGTTTGAAGTGTGAAGTTTTTGTGGGTCCCGCAGGTATTTCACGATAATGGCGTCTGAGAACAACTCATCTTATTACATGGCGAATCCGGCACTCTCACGGCTTTACGTAGGTGCCAGAACCCTCCTGAGCATCCGAGTAGTACAAATGTAACTTCTTAAGCGGCATACCATGGGATGCAGGAGGAGCTCGTTTCAAGAACTCATCTGCACCGTGGCTCATACCGTGCAGAGCTCGCCCTCATTCATTTTTTTTTTTTTACGACAAGACCGGGTAACTATGGTTTCTGGAACATATCGAGTAACACTCCATGCATATGCTTACTTTGTTGTTTGCTTACTTTTAGTGCCAGTTGCTTTCCCTTTCTTTTGATAAATAAAAAAATGCTATTCTCGCAATCCCACTTAATTCATTGCTGCTATGATAAGCTTGGTTGCATTATTGTTGTATGTGTGGGATGATTGGATTATTGTATGCTGTGTGATGCTTGGCTTGATTGCCTTACTGCCTGTACCATTCCTGCTTGGGCTCCATGCCTGCAGTATCTTGTAAATAAAATAAATAAATAAATATGTGAGCCAGCGGGCCGGCGCACCTACCGGGCTAGCACGTGTGGTGGCGGCTGCACAGAATCTGCAACGAGACAGAACAGAAAACAAGATGTCGGGCAGAATCCATTGCCAATGGCTGTCGATGCTATCTATATACGCGACAGTTGCTTTCATACCAACATGTAGTTATAACTGACCATCTATAACTGCAGCTAACTGTCTATTTGGCAGCACTGGCGCAATGCTCTCAACCTCGGGACGATTGTCAACATATGCAAAGGCGTTCGTTAGCTGACCCTAATGTGACGGCGTTATACGTCCATTGCAGTCATGTTCAAACAGCACCGAAGGCGTGCATCAAGGCGCGTGCATGGTTACAAGTGACGTCAAAGGGTGCTGAATCACTTTTGTCAGTGATTCTTTTTTTAAATTTATTCAGATACCTACAGCACCCAATGAGCATTAATGTAGAAACAAAAACAACAATAAAAAAGAAATACATTGCAGGTGGTATACAACATCAAGATGTAAGATAACAAGATCAGCAATACGTTTAAGATTACGGATGACATGACAAAGGTACATTCTCGACAGATCACTCGGCAGAAAACAAATCGTCGAATGACCATAGTGATCGTCGAACGACCGCTGTATAGGAGTTTCTTGCCTCAAAAAATCGATTACCACAAATAGTATCTCGAATTTCTCAAGAACGGGTGGGGTTATATGCATAGGAGTGCGCAGGGATCCTCTTCAGGATCGGGGGGGGGGAGGTTCGCAGCGCCCCCCCCCCCCCTGTTATGTAAACGTGTGGAGCTTACTTTGCGCCCCCCCCCCTTCCAGAGTTGCAGCGCCCTCCTCCTTATTATGTTAATCTATGAAGCTGATTTTGCGCCTCCTTCTTCTTAGGTGACTGTAGCGGGGCGCCCTCGCGTGCATATGGTCACAGGGACTTGTCGCACGTTCCAAGCGCCCTCTCCTGCCATCCCAGTGATCTCGCTGGAAGCTACGCAGGGAGGCACGTCGAAAAAAGTTGCGACATGACTTCGAGCGCGCGTGACCACACGCAATCACTCCGGGGATAAGATTCTGAGACACTGTCTAATTTCGTCATGTTGTCATATTCAGCCACTAGTCAACTCTGATTGGTCCAGAGTTGACCAATGACGGCTTTTGAGCAAACAATGGAAACTATGGCAGGCCACTCTTATCGACTTGAAACACTCGTAGGTGTTCTGTGCTTGAAATGCCGCCATTGCAAATATTTCACAGTGTGGCTTAATTTGTCCAGAATAGCGCCCGAGATCGATCTTTCCCGTTGTGATTTCCGTGCGCAAGTGTGAGGGGCACGTGCGTGTCGGCTGGCTACGCGTTGAGAGAGCGTCTGACCGGAACGCCGCTTTTCATTTTATGTCGGTTTTTGGCGAAGAGCTGGCATGCGACGGGTCGGCCGAAGCGCAAACCAGGATTAATCATAAAAATCCTCAAACACGAGAGGAATCAAGGCACTGGCAGCTCCGAAGGAAGAGAGTACAGGCATCTTTGCGAAAAGAGGGCGCCGGAAAAAAAAGGCAGCTTCACACCCCTTTGAAAACCTTCTCACTGCTATGGTGGCTAGAATTCTATTATATCGCAGGATGCGTTTTGTAGCGTGCGCTACACACTGACTGAGGCTGACCAGTTTCGCGTGGCTCATTGAGAACCGTGCTGCGCATGCGCGAGGAACAGTGACGTCACACGGAGTCACCGCTTTCCTCGCCAATCTGTCCATTCCAGAGAAGTGACGTCACAGCCACGACATACGAATTGACGCCAGCGCGTGCCCACCCAGCTGCCGCCACTTGATAGTGCCTCTCATTCTGCGCACATGCACAGAAGTATCAGTATGGGTGTACATGTAGCGAGGCGTTTGCCAGTAAGGGAAACTGCTGCACAGTGGCGCAGAAGAGCGGAGGAGCTTGGCTCGTCGCATCCTGAAGTAGTTGCCTGTATGTTAGTGGGTGAGCGTAGGAAGAACGAACAGAAAAAGGCTAAACGTGTTGCAGAGATACCGGAGCATTTTAGCTCACGCTACATATATCCTGGCACAATCGAGCAAGCCACTCCTAAATTTTCTCACCAAATCATGGCTCAGGGCCCGTTTAATACGAAAATGAAAGGTCATGTCGATATCAAATCATTACCGGTGCTGTTAGTAAACGGAAAGGTTCGGAAGTGGTTCTTAGTGAAAATTGATCGCCGAAGAGGTCGTCATATATCCGTCAACTACAATTCATTCTATCGTCTATATACTAAGAGAGCTCTGAATTTACGCGAACAATGAATACCGCTTACGCATAGTCTTCTGCAAGCCTGGAGATCCTGCTTATTCGGGCTTTGTCCAACCGCTGGCGCGCGAACACGAATGGTGATGATGATGATCCTAGTTATTCTGGCGCACACCCACAAAGGGGCATCGGCCAAGAACCCGGCGGCAGGATCTTCTTCACCTTTCTCGCGGGTCCTCTTCTTCTTCTTCCATTTCATTCCAGCACTATAGCGCAAGGTATGACTACGATGGCTAAAATTACTTTTACTTCACGGTATTTTATGTCATCTATTTAAAGAGCCGCCGATAAGTGTATACAAACTAGATATGCAGGCCAAAAGCTACGCGTGTTATTATAAAATCTTCACGCCATTTCATTAACGCCTCAAAAGACAAGCCGAAGGCCATGTAAGCTATGTTCTTTGTTATTAATATTTTAAAAGCCTTTGTCTTCGCAAGTGGTATTATATAGTCGGCTTTGTTGATTCTGCACACTTAAAACATACGGCAGAGATCTATGTGTCTATTTACAAAACACAAAGGGTAGTATAAAAGCGCTGCAAAAAATTGCAACATAAAATTAAAAAAAAAAATCTAAAGGAATTGAACGGTATGCGCAACCCTTTTTTCCGGGAGGCACTTAAAACGGCTGTTCCTGCAATGCATATCAAAAATGAAGATCCGGTTGAACTGGACCTTCAGTGCAGGTACATTTAATCGAATAACAACATTTTGATAACAAGAAAAAAAAACACGCACACACACACAGAAAAGTTGAACGATCATTAAAAATTAAATAGAAAAACTCTTTTATTCCTTTCATATTTTATATACAGCGACTCCCACGAGCACAGGCGAGCGGTCGAAGAACAGCTTGTGCGGATGCACAAGATTTGCACAAGCGCTACTTGTGCACAGCCTGTGTGATGCGCAAGTGCTACTTATGCGGATGCTCACAGTCCTTCGCGACATTTTCTCTCGGATCAAAGGACCGACACATCACCTGGCACGCAAATAACTCACGGTGCAACAACAATTTTACGACTGGCCCCATATACTCCGGTGTGATATATATGTAGTCCTTTCATATAAGTGAAATGTTTTGATTGTTTCTTGCTACTTCCTCATGCTTTTCAGCACGCAAACCATGCACATGATAATGCTTTTAAGTAGATGTATATACGACCCCTTCCACGGATTTTCACGCTACTGTAACCCTGTAACCTTTTAAGGCACTTCAGTTTTCATATTTTGCAGAACCTGTCGATGAGGGGCGCTTGCAGTCAGATATCTATTTCGCGGGGGGGGGGGGGGGGGTACAACGCTTTTCTGTATGTTCGTGTGTTGTGTAGAGAACACTGTATACGGCCTGCGCATATCAGTGTGTATAGATACCAGGGAGTTTCCGAATAGGGGCCCCAAAGCCCTTTGCGTATGAATCTCATATAGCGCCAAGCAGGAGCGATGAGTTTTTGTATAGTGTCTGCGGCGCTTTCGACACTCCCCCTGTTACTCTAGTCTTGGCCGAGAACCGTCACTTCAGTGGGTGCCGTCACGTTTGCCTTAACCCAAAACTTTTCGGGCAGGTTTTGGGGTTCCCGCTAACTTCGAGAAACAGCGTCCCCAACCCAAACGCTTTTGCGCATGCGCAGTGGACTTGAAGCTATTTCTTTGGGGCCCCAATTCGAAAACTCTCTATGAACCCCAAAAGATACATCTCCCTGTGCGCGCTTCGGCCACGAAGACGTGCAACCGATGTTCGGAATGGCCACACGCGCCGTTTATGTTGTTGCGTAGACTACAACTTGGACTTGAGCTTGTAGGTGGGTGCCGCGACCACGTTGTCGTCTATCAGTTTCTGCACCTCGGCATCCCCCATTCCGAGCACTTCCTGGAGGACCTGCCTGGTGTGCTCGCCGATCAGCGGCTCCTCCATGTTCGGCTCGGCTGGCGTCCTCAGCAGCAGCGGTGCCGGACGGGGAACCGGCGGCCCGTCTTTGCATTCAATGAAGGCGCCCCGGTGCGCGTTGTGCTGGTGCTCGCTGGCTTTGTCGTAGTCCAACACGGGGACCGCGCAGCCGTCCGTCAGGTCAAACACGGCGCACCACTCGGCCTGCGTCTTCCGCTTGAATGCATCGGCGAACACCGCCTTGCACTTGTCCCACTCAGAGAACTGCGGCACTTCCTCCGGATCCAGACCCAGGCCTGCATCGCAGCAGACGCAACCGTTTCAAACCGTTACACAGATCTTCTCTATTGAACACACATTTATGTTACCTTATTTTTAACAGATGCTGCGCGCCCCCGTGATCTCTACCAACTAGCTCTATAGTATACTATGGTATACGCCCTGTAAATATATACGTGTTGTGGACATATATGACGACTGAAAATAGCGCTAAGAAACGGGGACACACGGCACAGCGCTTAGCGCCTGTGCCGTGTGTCCTCGTCTTGTGTCCCCGTTTCTTAGCGCTATTTTCAGTCATCACAATGCACCAACAAGCCCAAATTTCGACAGTGTGGACATATATGATTGCGCAGTGGCGTCCTCCATTACTCGGGGGCGAAGATTCACCACCACCTACTTCCCCTCACTGTTCAAGTCCCAAAGAGAACAAACTCTGCAAAGAACATAAATGTAAAAATGAAGCGATGAAGTACTTCTCACAACGGGCCTCACTTTGTACCCAGGCTTTCCTGAGCTAAAGCTGGGAAGCTTCGAGTTCGAATTATACAACGGACAGAAAAACATTCAACTTAACTTAATTGATTGGATCTACAAGGGTGATATAAAATATAGTTATACAAATATGTAGCTATTATTGTATCCAGTTACGGCCTAAATACAAAAGAAAGAAAACTGAAGTGGTAAAAGAACGCAAAAGGAATCGTGGTTGTGGCCCACTTGCCTTCCACGAGGATCTTGTAGAAGTGCGGCTCTAGCGCCCCGACTGCCATGTGCTTGCCGTCCTTGGTCTCGTACACGTTGTAGAAGTGCGCGCCGCCGTCCAGGATGTTTCCACCGCGCTCGTCGATCCAGATGGGCAGCGCCATCTTGGAGCTGCGCGTCCTCCACAGGAAGGTGCTCACGTACGCGCAGCCCTCAGTCTGCGCATGCGCGCAAGACAATGCTTCAGCATCCTACCACACCACACGCTTTTGAGAAGTACCATGCACCATAATGATGACGATGTACGTAATGTATTATAGCACGGGGACTGCAGTGACAACGAAATATTTAGTATAAACAGCGATAATAATGAGGTCGTATTGACGCATTGAATTGATGATACGATCCTGGCTGTAAAGGGGCCCAAATTAGTCTCTGTAGGTTGCGTAAAAGTATATGGGGTACTGAGATTATTAACAAACGGTTTTTGTTGGGCGTCTGCATCAGATGTAGACACCCCACTAAAACTGTCTGACGACAAGAGTCGTGCGCGGGAGTAGAGACATCGTGAATCTGTGTGGTGATATAACAAAATCCGGCAAACGTTTCAGCAGATGGATGCGTTGAACTAGTTGGCTTACACCTTCACGAAATATTTTTGTTGCAAACTGATAATCACGGAAGGACAAGTTAAAACTCCAGGCCTGTCTCATTCCGCCTTATTACGTCACGTTTTATAGTTTTTTTGTGTGAATTACTAGTTAGCGCCACAAACCTTTAGTTAAGCCTAAAGGTTAGAACTAGAGCCTAACAATGGGCCTTTGATTGAGCACAATGACAAAAGCACAAAAATTCAAGAGGGGGCCCGGACACCCTAGCCTGGCGATGGACAGTATATGCCCCTCGCTCCTCTCCAACACACAATACAGCCGGTCTGAAGCGAGGGCGCTCCTCCAGACCGGCCGTGCACATACATGGAAGGACACTAATTTGGCCCATAACATCACCCTTTTCACAATACTCTTCTTGAACAAAGGGAGAGACGAACGCGCTTTCAGGAGGGTGCTCTTAACTTGAGGGGCACCTTAGCCACGAATTACGAGTATACAGATGCATCACTGGCCATGCTCGCGTCGATGACCTGTCCCTTGCCGGAGCGCTCCCGTTCGAGAAGCGCCATGCAGATGCCCAGCGCGCACAGCAGGCCGCCGCCGGCGAAGTCCGCCATCAAGTTCACCGGCGGCTGCGGCTTCTGGCCGTACGCGCCCAACATGGACAGAACACCTGCAGCGCGCAAAAGTGCACACAGCCATGATTGGCGATAAGCGCGCATATCGCGTATTTATCAGCGCTATTGCAAATTAGCAAAATGCGCGATTGTGAACCGATTTTTATTACGATTTAAAACTGTATAGCTTGTACCGAAACCATTTCAAGGCAGTGCCTTGATAAAGACGCATCATTCACTTAATTTTTTTTTTGTTTTTGATCGAACATTATAGACATGCGTGCACATACGCTCCGATTTGGCTTACGGTGGTGATGGCGAAGTTCATGGGCCTTTGTTCATTATATTGTTACAACGACATTGGGAACGAGAAAGCATCAGACAGATGATGAAGACGACGAATGCGATCGCGCTCGCGTTGTTGTGGTCGCCTCGGCGGGAGCGAGCCCCTGGTTTGCTATGGTGGAAAAATCCAAACATCGGCCGCTGCGGAGCTCCGTTATATCGTGTTGTACCCAACAACTTCATCAAATGTCACGGGGATAAGAGTACGAAAAAAGATATACTTACAAAATATACAGGAAGAATCAGAGGCAGCTGCAGCCAAGATGGCAGAACAACAATGCGATCGCACTCGTCTTAATCGTCTGTCTGATGCTTTCTCGTTCCCGATGTCGTGTAACAATATAATAGTAGTACTTTCAAAGACATATTACGACAACTTTTTAACCTTCTCAAGTGCACAAATAAGGTACATTTCTTGCTTCACTTTTCTCATAATGAAAGTGTTCAACACATATGTCGCCAATCATATTACGGTGTAATTTTACGTCAAATGCCTATAATGAAGTTATATATAGCTTTAACCACAGTATCCTTTTGATAACAACTATATCTGGTAGTTCTACTGTACAAGTCTTCCCGGATTTCATCGTCATTTTTGTCTACGATATGGCGTACGGGGACACATATGAGACGGCAAGGAGCACTGACCGGACATCGCGACGTAGTTGATGTCGTGGCCGGCCATGGCAGAGAAGGGCCCCGTCTGGCCGAATCCCGTGAGGCGCGCGTACACCAGCCGCGGGTTTGACTTAAGGAGCACGTCGGGCCCGACACCCAGGCGCTCCATCACTCCTGGGAAGAAAAAGACACATGCACATGGTGGTTTGGCATGGATTTCGCAACTCACGCAAAGAACTCAACACGAGCCCTTCTTTACTGTCACGCGCTAGTGAACCCAAGTGTGACCATGCCTATGTCAACGCGTACACCAATTAGCCCGCGTGTCAGTTCCCTCTTTCCAAGTCTCTCCCTCTTTCCTGTGCACAGAAGTGAAGAGATGCTCGTACCTATTGCCATTACACCCTGTCGTGCTGTTGAGGTGCCCTCCTATGAGCCAATTACGGCGCGGCACTCATTGTCGGGCTCAGTGTGCGCACGAGGCAGAGGAGGGGGCTGCAGTGAGATCTCCCCCACATTAATGGAGAATCCTGCGCAGTCTACGCCTCTCTGAATTCACCAGTGCTTGCAACCTAACAGGCACACAATATCAGTTTAGCAATGAGCCATATATGCTTGCGAGGCTGCAAGTAGTCACACCAAAAGTCCCGCGTGTCTGATGTTCTATCTTTTGATTACATGTAGGTCCGCGTGGATTGCGATGTCAACGCATACGTCCTGCCTCACGCAAATGCTTTGTAACACATGTGACAGCTTTTGTTGCACATGGTATGTCTGGCCTGCTCACTTTGGGAACGTGGCACTGCTCGGAATTAACTGCTGTAGATTTATTGATGGCGTTCACCGACCTACGGTGTTTTCCACACGTTAGAAGTATCGAAGTTACTTGCTCATATTTAAGTAACACAAACAGTAATTGGTCATCGACATTAAAAGTGAACAAGATAGCATTACTGGAGAAACATCCTCAGATGATGATGACATTTCATGTATGTAAATCTGCGTTGTCCATTAGTGCAGCATAGCTTCTTGAGACAGGTAAAGTGCTCGGGAAGGTCTTCTAATTTTTGCAGACTCGCAAATCAAGGCTGTATATATATATGACGCATGCTACAAAAATAATTGAGTCATGCCGATAGTTGCAAGATTGCCTGCACGTAGCTAGCACACATATTGCTCAGGAAGCGGATTGAAATGAAGACAAACCCGACAAGATATTCCGAGTTCACGCGCTGCTGATGAAGCTCGGTGGCGTAGCCAGGGGTTAGTACACATGGCCCGTGCCCCTTTCGCCGGAATTATTTACAGATCACAAAATGACGTACACTCTACCACTGTCACCTTTCCGTCGGATTCAAGAATGAGCCCCCTCCCCCCCCCCCCCCCCCCCGCCTCTCCCCTATATTTATAAAAAGCCAGCTAACAAGGAAGTTTCGTGTATCCTCTGTATATAGCAACAAGATTCAGCAACACAATCTAAACCACAGAATGCTATCATCACACAAATCAAATATATTTAATTTCCGGTAGATCTGGTATATATTATATAGCCTTACCGTCCACCATTGCCCTAATAAACTACGACATTTGATTCTACTGATTCCGAAGACGCACCAACTACACTGACAGCAAGTACTACGAGCGCAAGCATGCCCGTTTGGCGATTAATATATGTATACCTGGGCGGTAGCCCTCAAGTAGAACGTCAGATTTCTTGGCCATTTTTAGCAGCAAATCGGCCCCTTTCTTCTCCCTTAGGTCGATCATGATAGACCGCTTGCCCCTGCCCAGGCGATCTGCATCCAACTGCGGTTCTGGCTGAAAGTAACAAGAAAAAGAAAACAGATCGTACAAAAAGTGTGCAATGATCGAGCTCAGCAGTGAACCTTACCCTGTCAATTCGAATCACGGAAGCGCCGAAGTCTCGTAGCAACATGCCGCAGAAAGGGGCCGGAGCCAGGCCAGCCATCTCGAGGACACGGATTCCTTTGAGAGCCATTCGCCGACTTTCCTTGACGGTTTGAAAAATACGTCGAGTCGGTACGCGTAGCTTGATAGATTTTGCCGAGTAAAACCACTCGAGTAAGTACTTACGATTACGTCGTTACTAAGCCTTTACACACAGCTAGGTTTTGAAAGCGCGGGTCGTTGATTAGCGTACTTGCAGGGCGATTTGCCCCGAGTTTTGCGCGTTCCTTATCAAACACAGCGGCTGTTTCGTTTCCTCGTCTTCAATTTCGGCTGCTTCGCTTTCGTTCCGGTTTACCTCACAATATTTGCTCCGCACAAAAATAATAAGATCAAATATACTTACGATCACTCAAATTATTGAACAAGTTTTGTTCTAAAGTAATTTTTTCATATTTTATAAAATAAAAACATCATGTTTAACTTTTATTTTAGTATTCTAACTGCACTGACTTTTGTTGCGGGGCTGCATTCTAAAACATGGCGGCGTACTCAGACGATCCGGAGTCGCTCCAGACGTTTCGGCATATTTACAGCTGCGACTTGGACACAAATTTTAAAATTAAAATGTGAGTACAATTGTATGACTGCTTTTACCCGCTCTTCGATCGTAAACGGGTTTTTAGTCCCGTAGATTCCAGCGCAGATAGGGAAAAGGATCGAGTGGTGTTTGCGATGCCAGCTGCTATCAGCTGTTCGTTGGGCTACTTTCATTTAGCGTTTAAAAGCTGTCCAGTTTCATTTTGTCTTTGTTTACGTCACCCTGGTGTCAGTAGTTCGGGCAGTACTTTTCGATTGGGGCGCAAACTTGAGGCTTGTTAAACAGCGTCGCGCTCGAACAATCATCTTGCGAGACCAATGACAAGCCTTTCACAACACCTGCGTTTCGCTTTTCTCCTTTGTGTATTACGGTAGCAGCTGCACGCCCATGACGATCGTGTCGCCTGTCAGCGAGCTCGGGCCACTTGTTGCGACTCTGTGCCGCCGGTCTATTTGCAGAAGTTGCGCTCACGTATTCGTGAATGTTTTTCGAACGGATGCTCACGAAATGACAGGTTGGAGCAGTTATGCTGAACGATGTATTTTTCTCGCTCAGTGTACTTGCACCAATGAGTGAAAAGATGGTGCGCTGATATCCGAACGCGCAGGAGGGTCTGGCGCAAAGGTCAGTTTTGACGTCGCGTCTTAACGATAAAGGAGTACCGAAACATCCGTCGTTTTAAGCACCACCTGCGCAAGTTGCTAGTCATGAGGTGGGCGTTTGTTAGTCGCTCTCTCCCCTCCTATGTTTATCTTTTGCGCGGAGGAAGGGAATTCGATCAAAAATAGTCAGCGTAGCAAGTACACGTGCCGCTCCCGAGTGGCGTTAGCGCTTTCGAGTTGCTGCGCATACGTTAATCACGAAAAGCCTGCAATGTGAATGAGTTGCTGTTCTGCTTTACGCGCTCAGCAAAGACACAACCACACGAGACGCTAGCTAGCAAGGGACTGTTTATTGATGGCCGCCGCGCCGCGCGCGCGCCCTCTCTCAAGGTGGCCAGGTGAGGTGGGATCATCCCGATTTATTAAGCGGTGGCCCGCCTGGTACATCCTCCTTTTTCTTTAGGTGATGTAGTCGGCAAAGCGCGTCGGTGCTCTACGTGGCCTAGTTGATCTTCTGAGACTCGAGTCGGCTGCTTCTTGTGCCTGGCAAGTGACCTTATGCTGGGACGGGACCACGTCGGGGTCCCTTGATGGTTGACTTGCAATGGGTGGTGCACGTGCAGCTGACTGGTTCAGTAGAGCATCCGATGCAGGCGCCTGTTGTGACGGATGTCGTTCCTTTCGTGATGCGGATGCTGTTGTCAAATCGGGCGCTGTATCTGATGTTGAATGTTGTCTATGCTGTATAGGCGACGGGATTATCGGTGCGACATCCTTGTCATCCAGTGGGTCTAAGTGTTCGGGCGTCCTTTTTAGATGCTGACGATTCCTTCGATAACGCCGGCCTTCATCTGTACAGACTATGTAAGATCTAGGGCCAGCAAGTTTCTCTACTCGGGCTTTCGGAAACCACCCCTTGTCGTTTCTTATTCTGACGACGTCCCCTTCGGAGAGAGGTGTGAGAGGTATGCCTTTGCCGTGATCCTGTGGATGTTTCCGCACTGACGATGTCGAAGCCGATGAGAAGTCTGGAAGTCGTCCCCGAAGCATCCGTCCCATAAGGAGCTGACTTGGTGTGCGTCCGTCTATCAGGGGCGAGATTCGATAATTGAGCAGTGCAACCCAGAACTCCTCGCCAGCGTACTCACTTTTCTTCAAGAGGCGCTTTACGACCTGTACCCCTTTCTCAGCTAGACCATTGGCCCTGGGGAAGTGTGGACTGGATATGGTATGAGTAAAATCGTATTTTACTGCAAACTGTCTAAACTCTCGCGATGTGAACTGTGGTCCTCCATCGGTACAGACTTCAATGGGTATACCGTGGCGAGCAAACATGGTCCCTAGTGTGTCCACTACGACCTGACTTGTTGACTGAGGCAACTGTTCCACTTCTGGGTAGTTGGAGTAGGCACAGTACGCAACCAGGTAACGCTTGCCCCCATGGTCAAATAGGTCGACACCAATTCGCTGCCACGGCCGCGTTGGGATTTCCCTCGATAACAGTGGCTCTGAAGGTTGCCGGTAGGCAAAGTGCTGACATGTGGCACACTTGCTAATGAGTGACTTGATGTCAGCATTCATCCCAGGCCAGTACATCAGAAGGCGTGCTCTGGCTTTTGCATGTTGGCAACGCATTCAATGAGACTAGCATCGGGTTTTATTCCTTCTTTGCTGATACAATCTCCCAGGAATTTAACTTCGGCCTTCGCGAACAGACACTTTTCTTTGTTCAGTGTCAGGCCAGCCTTTCTCGCTGCCATCAGTGCTGCACGCAGGCGTTGATCATGCTGCTCTTTTGATGCACCCCAAATTAAAATATCATCGACATATACGCGTGTGCCCGGCAGGTTTTCAAACACTTCCGTCATTGCCTTCTGAAATACTTCGGGGGCGGACGCGATACCAAATGGCAGGCGCAAAAATCGGTATCTTCCGAACGGCGTGCTAAAGGTGCAGATCTTTGAAGTGTCTTCGTCTAAGGGGATCTGGTGAAACCCGCTATTGGCATCAAGCTTGGTGAACATCACCGCTCCTGCCAGCTCTGCTTCTATTTCTTCACGTGAGGGTAGCTGATAATGCTCGCGTTTAAGGCTTCTCATCGGCTTCGATTAATGTACCGCGGGTCTAGGCATATTCGCATGCGGCCATTCTTCTTCATAATAAGAACAAGTGGACTCACCCAGTCTGACGGCTCTTCCATTTTGCATATGATGCCCTGCGAGACCATCCGGGCCAACTCCTGCTTAAGTGGCGCTCGCAGTGCGTGTGGCACTTTCCTCGGCGGCATGATCGTGGGGCGCGCATCATCCTTCATTGCCAGCGAATATGGTCTACGGATGCAGCCCAGACCGTGGAATAACTCCGGGAACTCGGTGACCCAGTCGGTGCTAACGTCACTTCTTGAAGATACATCGTGAACGCGGGAAATCAGCCCGAAACGTTCTGCTGCATTCAATCCGAGTAGGACTTGCTTGCCTCTCTTGACCACAAAAAAACTGATATTCTCTTGCTGCTCTCCTAGACGTAGTGGCAGACTGATAACGCCCAAATGATGTATTTTGCTTCCTTCGTAGTTAGTAAGTACTGTGGTCGATGGCCGCACCATGGTCGGCAAACGCATCCTGCGAAAGTACGAGTACGGCAATATGTTCGCTTGCGCTCCTGTATCCACTTTCAGTTCTGTCGGGTGCCCGGCAAGGTCCCCTGCCACCGTCCAATCCTGATTTTTGGACACGTTTCTGATTTGTACCGTGAGAACTTGAATGTCTTCATCGGTAGCGTCCGAGGACTCCTCCAGTGCATCTTCTGTTGCAGCGACGCCTAACTCATGAACGCCGCGTCTACTCCTGCAGCAAGCTGCGAAATGGTTTCTTTTGTTGCACAGCGTGCACGTTTTTCCAAACGCTGGGCAGCGTCTTGGTCCGTGAATCTTGCCACAGTAGCCACAGCGTCGACGTTGTCCGCTCGTACGAGACTGTCCGGCAGCGTTTGCAATTTTTTCGACTCTCTGCACTTTCGCTTCGCTTTCAAGAGCCCGGTTCTGCGTTGCTGCCAGTTCCGCGGCTTTGCAGATTTCTACAGCTGATTCTAGGGTTAAGTCCTTCTCCTGAAGCAGGCGTGCACGTAGCTTCTTGTCGACGATACCGCACACTATCTGGTCCCTCATGGTCAAATAGGTCGACACCAATTCGCTGCCACGGCCGAGTTGGGATTTCCCTCGATAACAGTGGCTCTGAAGGTTGCCGGTAGGCAAAGTGCTGACATGTGGCACACTTGCTAATGAGTGACTTGATGTCAGCATTCATCCCAGGCCAGTACATCAGAAGGCGTGCTCTGGCTTTTGCATGGTCGGCAAACGCATCCTGCGAAAGTACGAGTACGGCAATATGTTCGCTTGCGCTCCTGTATCCACTTTCAGTTCTGTCGGGTGCCCGGCAAGGTCCCCTGCCGTTACCTGGTTGCAATGTGAATGAGTTGCATTTGACTTCTCAACAGGCGCACCGACATACCAATTTGTTAATTTCGGCATGATTGCTATGCACGGGACGGAATGCGCGTATTCTTCTTTTTACATTTATTTAATTGCTTGGTACTCTTCTTGAAGCGCTATTGTTGAAAAGTTTCAAAGCTAAAAATAAACTTCCGCCTTTCTAGTGCACCAGACCTGCGAAATTGAACGTTATTCAATTTTATTTTCGTTTTGTTAGACATAGCAGTTTTTTGTAGCTCGTGGCAACAGTTTGTTGCAGAATGACAGTTCAAGAAATAGATAATCACATAGTTTGTTGAATGTAGAACACTTTAAAATTTAGTGAGGCTCTTTCTGCATCTCCTAAACAATGCACTGGGATACATACAAAGGCTAGGTTAATTAAAGGATTCGCAATGTTCTAAGTGACAAAAAAAAAGAGCAAGTTTGACAGGCATTACCTACCGCACATGTGTATACCAATGCATTTACTGCATCGTTACTATTGTGTCTAAAGCTGAAGAGAGAAGGTATATAAATGCCATCAATCATGTACATGATTTTTAGGTTCCTTGTTGAACTTGTCACATATATAAATAGATCATCTTTGGCATATTCACTGCACAAGAAAACCTTTGTACGATTTTGCTTTATTCTCTACAAGCGGCTTAGCTTTGTGTTATTTGTTGTGCAAAGTGATTTGCTAATTATAGTGGCATTGAGAGGAAGGTGCAGCTCTAGTGTGCATACCTATGTATTTCAGGAGTAACATGCGGCTGTCCCTCTCTGCCCGACAGGGATCTGGTGTCCTTGTTGTGCGGTGGGCTTACCTACAATCTCAGTTTTTTACTTACTGGATTGTTTCCTCATAGGCCAGTAGCATTAATTTGACATACAAATATTTTGTTTATGAGAGGAGGAAGAGAAGCCAAGTGGCCTGTGAGCCTTGCATTTACAATAATGGGTGTGATTTAGTAGCTGGAAAAAAAGAAACATTCGGCGGTTCATTGAATAAGGTGGCCTCTTGATAGAATGGCTACAAGATGGACTGTTGTTTTTACTGTATTACTGCCACTGTTGATAGATTGTGAGGGGCTGGAAGAAAGCTCTCCCCCTAGGCAAATAATAGATGGCTGCTTCGGTGCTGTGGCTGCCAACACTCATGTATAGTTTTAACAGTTGCCTTCTAATGCTTCAGCACTGTGTGCTGAGCAGTTTTTAGGGAGGATCAGTAAAAGTTTGGATGCCATACTTGAAGGAAAAAAGTGGAAATTTTGAAAGGGTCAATTTTTTTTGTTTGACACAAAATTAATGAGAACAAATGGACAGTGATGCCAAATAAATGTCCTTATTTGACATTATTGTGTGTTAGTTTTCGTTAATATGAATGCCTTACTTGCATCATACTTGTATCAAGTGGTGACCATTCAGTTGAATGGTGACTTGAACATTGCATAAATATTTTGTATTGCGAGGTGACACTTCTGAGTTTTTCTAGAGGGGCTCATTCAGAAATTTTGGGTTGTTTGTGTGGTGCTTGCTTATACCTTCATTCTTTTCCTGTCTCCCTCAGAGGTACGCTTGAAGGCACAAGAGAAAAGCCCAGCCACCAAGCCCTCCTGAATGACCCTTTGCTGAGGCACTCGAGCCTCTACGATGAGAACCGGTCAGATCTTGTTGTCTCCTGTCAGGTCTTCTCTGGTGGAAAACCACTGGCCCTACCTGTACAAACGTCGTACAAGCCCTTCACAACACGCTGGAAGTAAGTGCTTCAGTGGAAGCATGTCATTGCCATCATTGTTGCCACCAAATAGAGCCAAATTTCACTCTTGGACTCCTTCTAGTACTATATTATTGCCTGTGTTCTGGTTAAAGTTGACCGTGTGGAAGCTGTAGGAAATATTTACTGGCATATCCAGTACTGGATGATTATTGTCTTTGAATGGAGATGTGTTGTTTTTCAACTCTGCGACACGTGAAATGACTTTCCTGATTCGTATGGTGTAAAGACTATCCCATCACGCATATTTGCACAGCACACATAAGGATTGTCTTTCTCTGATTCTACTGGTTTCTTATTATCAGCTCTGCTAAGCGGCCAATTTCAGTGATAAGAGCAGCATGCTATCAGACAATGGAAATTGAAAAGAATCATTGCAGAGTAAGCTTAAGTCAATAAAGTGTTGGCATTGCACTGGCATTCATCTTTCAGTAGTGAGAGCACTCACAAAGTCTTATCAGGTACGTTTACTGCAAATACATTGTAGCTTGCTCACTGGGACATGGCATCATATGGGTTCTGGCAAATAGTCTAGTTGGTGAAATGTGGCCTCATAGAAGGGGCACAGCTGAAAAGAAATGTCAAATCAAGAATGGAAAAAAGCCTGTCTTGGCATGGGCAACATAGTTTGAGCAGCACAGTGGCACAATAAATTCTTTTCTGCGGTGTTCACATATTATTTCCTTTATTTTTTGTAGACCTATTCAAGAAAATTGATGTTAATACACATAGGTCGGCACATTGAGAGACTACTCACTCATACTCGCTCACCATAATTTTTTCAGCCTTCACCCTCACTCACGTTCATACTCACGTCTACTCCCACTCATAGGCCCTCACTCACGTTCATACTCACGCCTACTCGCACTCATGAGTACTCACTAACGTTCATACTCACTCCTTCTCACACTCAAAGTACTTACTCACGTTCATACTCACGCCTACTAACACTCACTCCTACTCACTCACGTTCATACTCACGTTCATACGTTCATACAAACCGGGGTTAAGGATATCATAGTTGAAATCAAGAAGAAGAAATGGACATGGGCCGGGCATGTAGCGTGTAGGCAGGATAACAGCTGGTCATTAAGCATAACTGACCGGATTTCCAGAGAAAGCAAACTGGTTAGGGGGAGACAGTAAGTTAAGTGGGCAGATGAGATTAGGAAGTTCGCGGGTACATAATGGCAGCAGCAGGCACAGGACCGAGTTGAGTGGCGGATCATGGGAGAGGCCACTCAACTCCTGCAGTGGATGTTGTCAGGCCGATGATGAATATTAACATTGAGGTTGCGTTACGTGTACTCGGGTTACTCAAGGAACAATCGAGCTTAACAATTGTCGCTTTCTTTTAGGGTCGGTAGGCTCCAGAAACAGGCAATGACTCAGTGCAATTACGACGCGCCTGCACATTCATTTGTGTGCCATGACGCGAAGGAGACGCTGAGGCATCGTTTAGAATCTCAGTAATGTGTTACAAGCACTCAAAACGTGCTTTCGTAGGCTACGACGCATGCGCGCGAAATAGAGACGCTCTCGACAGCTTCAGTATACTACACGGCCGCCGCTATGATTACCCGCTGGTAGGTGTTCCACTGGTAGGTGTTCTGTGGCCCGGCGCGACCGTCGAGATAGCGCCTCCCCTCTCTGCCTCGCCTTCGGATGGAATGCGTTGCGTACGGCAGTTTTGCATTCGAGAAATTCTGTGCATCTTCGGAGATGTTTTCCTTCCTCTGTGGGTCGCGCTCACGCGGAGACTTCGTTGGCTCCGTGCCCGCACTGACGATTGCAGGGGGCCTTATTTATGAATCTGCGGATGCAGTTAAGGTTCATTGGCAGTGTGCGTACGCAGGGTTATTGCGACAGCCGAATAAAATGGTAAATAACGAGTTGCGTTATGTGTGTTTTTGTACTAGCCCGCATTATGTAAATGATAGAATAAATTATCAAGGGTGATTGGGCGCTTATTGCACATTGTGTCTGCACAGTTGAAGGCATAATAAGCCGCCGAAAAGTGAAGCGAGGGTAGAGATTGAAACGGCGATGCGAACAGGGTCCGATTACGCTATCGCATACTATACTATTGACGGCGAAGCTCAACCGTCCTCTAAGCTTTCTTTTTTTTTTCTTAATGGGGCACTGAGACGGCGAAGTTTGCACACAGCTACGCCCTTGAGAGGTCATGAGATCACTCAAGGTTTTCGTTCAAGGCAACCTTCACTTGAGGGACAATGCTGAGATAGAAACTGCAAAATCGTTGCGCACAATGTGCGTAGTGCACACAATGTGCTTTCTTCCGCGGGCCATTTCTGCGCTTTTTTTTTTGTCGCTTGTGCAGTGCATTTCTTTTTGCTGAACCGGCTCGCGCGACGATTTTCGTTAAAGGGCTTCTCAAGACCTTGTTTTGCATGTATAATCAGCGCATTGCGTAGACTGAAGCGCAAGAGGTAAGTGCAGCAAGAACGGTAGCTATAGGGACAGGCAGTTCAAAGTTCTTCAGCCTAGAAAATTCAAATTACAATAAAATGGACGGCTACCCTCAACTCGAGTTTTGCGCGATCACCTCGTCCCCCCCCCCCCCCCCGCCCATCTGATGTAGGATGGCTCCCCCAGTTTCCAAACTAACTGAAGGCTTTTATGTACAGGAAGCCTGCACGCCATAGTGCCCGCTCTTTCCAACGTATTGAGGACGCCGTTGCGATGGTTACAAATATTTATCACACTCATAGTAACTCACTCATGTTCCTACTCGTTGCTACTCACACTCACAGCAACTCACTCACCTTCGCAGTCAAGTCTACTCACACTCATGAGTACTCACCCACGTTTGTACTTACTCCTACTCACATTCATGAGCTCTCACTCACTCCTAATCACACTCATGAATACTCACTCACGTTCATACTAAGGAATACTCACACTCATCAGTACTCACTCACGTTCATACTCTCTCCTTCTCACACTCAGAGTACCCACTCACGTTCATACTCACTCCTACTCACACTCACAAGCTCTCACTCATTCCTACTCACACTGATGAATACTCACTCACATTCATACTTACGGATACTCACACTGATGAGTACTCACTCACGTTCAAATTCACATCTACTCACACTCATGAGTACTCACTCACGTTCATACTCACTCATACTCACACTCAAAGTACTCACTCACGTTCATTCTCACTCTTACTCACACTCACAATACTCACTCACGCTCATACTCAATTCTACTCACCCTCAGAGTACTCACTTACATTCATACTCACTTATACTCATACTCAGAGTAGTCACTCACGTTCACTCACCCCTATTTACACTCAGAATACTCATTCACGTTCATACTCACTCCTACTCACACTCATGAGCACCCACTCACGTTCATACTCACTTCTACTCACACTGAAAGTACTCATTCATGTCCGTACTCACTCTTACTTATACTCATGAGTACTCACTCACGTTCTACTCACTCCTACTCATACTCATCAGTACTCACTCATACTCACACTCGCCATGTTCAAATGAGTATGAATGAGTGTGAGTGAGTGTACTCATGAGTGAGTATGCCGAGCTATGCTAATACAGTTAATATTCTTTGTGCAGTCCTGACTTGTGCAAAAATGTTTGATGTATTACTTGTTTTATTTTTTCTCAGCTGGAATGAGTGGCTCAAACTTCCTTTAAAGTTCAGTGACCTCCCACGTAATGCTGTGCTGGCATTGACAGTATGGGATGTGTATGGTCCCCGAAAAAGTATCCCAGTAGGAGGTACCACAGTCACTATATTTGGAAAGTATGGGTAAGTTGATGATTTGATGATTTGCTACATGTGCAAAATTGTTTAGTTCAGACTGTGCAGTTAGGTTGGTCATTAAGGAGTGTTGAGCTATGTTGACATTGTGCCTGATAAATGTGGAGGAAGCAAGGCCAGTTTCGGTTTTTATATGAAGCTGTTTTGACAGTTCTGGGATCTAGTTATTTTAAACTCTTGCTCACTCAGTTATCACCAGGCCTGGATATCTGATTTTGAGTGACCATGTCATGCAGTACTCTCACTTTCACAAAGCGCAATATGGGCGGTAGTGAATGGTAGAAGGGCTGATTAGCAAGCTAGTCGGTATATATTTATTGTTGAAATTTGCCAGCTCAAACAAATGAGACACAGAAAAAAGACCAGCACACAAAAAAGTGCACATATTAGAATAATATTGATCACCTCAACTTCTTTGTCATACACCCAAGTTTTGAATGTATGAGAGTGTTTGCGCTCCACATTCCTTGAAGCGCAGTCATTGGGGCTGGACATTGAACATGCAAATTGCTGTATCCAGCGCCAGGACATCCTAGTCACTGAGCCACTCTTGTAAATGCTAAAATCGCCAGATCATATTATGACCCCTTAATTATCTTTCCTGTTGGTGCATTTAATAATGATGCAAATTTGTGCTGAACAATGTTCTTACATGTATGTTCTTGAATAGTTTAATATTGTTATTTTTTTTTTTTTTGCATCTGCATGAGCTGGAATAGAGTACATTCATGCAGCAAGTGATGTTACCAAAGCGTCCAATTTCTTTACAGAAATTCATTGCTGGAAATAAAAAAGGCATTGAGCTTGCTATCTAATGGGCATTGTTTTGTTAGCATGCAACAACAAAGTCAAGTATTAAAAGTAGTATTTAAAACCATTCCAGATGACCAATCACCGACTTTCATATGTGCGTTTAGCATTCCCTTTACACGCTTACCTGTGTCTTGTATCCAAATATTAACCAGTTGCCTAATGTTATGATTCCATGAGACCTCAAATAGCCCTTATTGTGGAACGTGTTAAACTGGCATACACTAGTGTATCCAGAGAAGCAAGAATCAGAATCAAATTTTATTGTTACTATGAAGTAAAGTCATTACAGACAGTGTACAGAAGGAGGTCCCGTAGTCGGAGACTGAATTGGGACTTTTCAAATTGATTTGGAGATGGCCTAACTAGGACAAGCTGAGCTTATGTAAGACTTGAGGTTTAATAACGTGAAAAAATTCACGGCGGACAGGAAAAGAATGGGACAAGTGCTGAATTTCAACTGAAATTTTATTAACCAGAAGGCTGGTAATGTACCCGAGTGAACAAAAAAAAAACAGTGAAAAAAAATGGCAGATTTAAAAAACACGAAATATCAACAATCCATGTGCCTGCTGCACTGACCCTCGCACCTAAAAAAACATAGCTCTCTTTCTGACAAAGCAACTGATGGCTTAATTCTTGTTCAAGAATTTTGAATAGATAATTACTTTTATTGCTATCATTTAATCAATATTAAAACACCTGATACTATGTGTAGCAGGGAGTATAACAGGCTGAATGTGTGATAGGGCAATGCGTCAAGGAATCCATGACCTGCGTCTCTGGCTTGGCTTTGAAGCAGATGGCAGCAGCAAGACACAAACACCAGGCAAGGCTTTTGGTTCTAAAGAACAGATGACAAGGCTGGTCAAGGTAAGAATAATACTTACCACACAATATAGTGTGTGTGTGTCTACAATTAGTACTTGACTGCTTGTGTATTTGTTCGTGCCTTGTTATTTCTTCTGCAACTCACCTGGAAAAGCTTGACTGTTCTTTGTTTTGGCACGTGTCTGGACAAGACTTAGTTATGCCATGACAAGATTTTTTAGAAGTTATAAGGGCTTCGCGACGTTGTCCACTATCCTCATTGCTTTGTACTTATAATAAAAATGGAGGGTAAATGACAATCTCTGTCACAATTAAACTTTTCAGTTTTTTTAGATAGTTAAAAATGCTATCTCTCCTCAAGGTGTTTTGTTTCAAGCCAAGATCTGCTGAGCAAATACCTAGCTTATAAAAGATGAATGAACATTGTAGCATGAAAGTGTGTAGTGTATGATACGTATTCATATTTACTTTTCATTGGTTGCTTCTGTTTTGAGTTTCAGTGATGCTCAACTCTAATGAGCTTGTGAGAAAAAAAAAGGGGGAGATAGACGGTTTGGCATGTACACTTTGCACATAGGCTAGACGTTCCAGGAACTTGTCGTGTGCGTCTTTCAGCTGAGCAAAAAGCATCGGAATGGCCGCCTGCTCAAGGTCGACTGGCTGGACAGGCTCACCTTTCGTGAGATTGAGGTGGTGAACAGCAAGGAGAAGTCGAGTTCAAACCAGATGTTCCTCATGATTGAGTTCCCCAGAGTTGTGTTCCGTGACCAGGAGTACACGGTCATCTATTTCGAAAAGGTGAGTTTGGTACTTGTGAGTGATATGTTTCATTTCACAGCTGTGTTCATTAGCTTGTGCAAAAAGGGCCATTCTTGTGACAGATTATAGAGGTTTTCTTACTTTTAAGGCTATTGTATTCCTGACCTGATAAGCTGTCTGATCTAGAT